>NC_045174.1:1689230-1936730 GCF_900700415.2 Clupea harengus | reverse complement strand
GACCTCTGACTCTCATCTGGAAATCATTCGGAGTGGGCAGGCCGTGTGAGAACCTTATTGTGGTTTGTCAGCCTTACTCTGGCAGTAAGGATAGAGACGCAATCCCTGGAGCGAGAAAAGACAGTTAGCTAAAGAATAGAAAAAAAAATAAGTCTGTGGTCACTTCCAAGTCTTTTTATTTAGGAACTGTCCTAATCCCTTCACACACACGTCCAGAGTTACACAGGAGTGCACATTCATTCCCTCTTGGCAGATGGTATGGATAACACAAGATGACACTGCGGAAATATGTTCATTAATGAGAGTGGTTGCACATGAAGAGATGAATTACTGTAAGTAAATAACTAAATAAATCCTTTCCTTTTGCTTTTGAGAAGGCCATTGTACAAGCCTCCAGTTTCATGCATTAAGCACACAAACACTGTTGACTTGTTCTGACTCTACCTACTGGTTCTGATGATTGATTTCTGGCCTTTGATTGACTACATGGATATTACTTCCCAGCACTACATTTCAAGAAACGAGCGATTTCCCCTAAACGGGCCGGGGCCGACTCAGGAAGCATCTGCTTCCCAGTGTGTTTGAGATTCCGATTCTCTCTATTGGTAAATCCGTTTAAATTGGACACTACAGACTCAACTTCAGGGCACTTTTATGTGTGTTGATTAACCAAAACTCCCCTGCAACCTCTTTCCATTTCCCTTTCCCTTTCCCATTCCCTTTCTTCGCCCTCCATCCCAAGAGAGATGGACTTTCCAAGACAGAAATAAAGCTCTCTTTTTCCATTGCCTGTCTGTCTGTCTGTGACACCATCCCCTTATTATGATTTTCTAGCAGCAAAAAAATGACTTCCGCTGCCAGGTAGAAAACAATTGATTTAAAAGCGATTCCAGGAACAGGAATGTGTCCTAAAGGCTTTGCCCTTGCATACGGCTTGATGTGGGTTTGTTTGCGATGTGAGAGAATACTGAAGCCATTATTATCTGCAAACATTCACGGGCATTGTGTTTTGAATATATACGCCTGCCAAACTCTCACTGCACACAGATGTTTATGCCTTTATTTGAAGATGCTGTACTTTTGAAGATGCTGACCTTATTTTTGTCAACTGCACTTGAATGAAAGAGGAGTCTTTCTGGTTATACCTGAGACTGGATTCATTGTAATCACGGGCTCTCTCTCTCTCTCTCTGATGTGTGACACGGACAGATACACATTAGATTGCCCTCAGGGGCTAATTTACGATTAAACCAGTCGTAATGTAAGCCCTAATTGCTAACCACAACTATTACCATGATTGGTTGGGGCCTATATGGAGGTATTTTGTACTCAGGCATAATGATTTGTTTATCACTTAGCAGTTGCAATGTGGGTTATCATGATTGACAGAATAGGTTGTAGGTAGCAAGTGCCTCAGTCTGATTTTGTTTTATAGTGTATCCACTTGGACACAATTGGAATTGTTACACTTGTGCCTCCCAGGACGCTGATTAAACACTGAGAATATAATGCCACTATACTGTAAACTAAACTGTCAGGTGAACTAGGTTAGAGGAGCTGTCTCTGCAATAAGGAAGTAGACCTCACTGACATGCACTAGGACGTTGTCATGGCCACATCCTTATCATTCCTTAACCACGTCAAATTCCTCCAGTTTCACCATGTGCAGTTGGAATACAACACAAGTGGAGGCTCAGAATGTAAGTATTGCACAGTCATTTATTACATTCAAGGCAGGTTTACTTCATTCATATGCAGCTTGAATGGAAACATATGAATGGAAGCAATATTAACATTTATCACTTCAGTGCCCATTGATGGTCAGTGACCATTAACAATGTTGTGCTCATCTTCAGGACATTTGGCATAAATTATAATAAATAAGCCATTTAAAAACATATAAAAATATACCATTTCATAATTGCAACAAATCACTCTAACATAGATCATTTTGAATAAATAGAAGATTTGGTTAGAATTGGTGGTTTCTGCTCATAGAGTTCATAATTGTGCCAGCACTTTGTACTTCCTTTTAATATAAAAGAATAAAAGTCACTGGGGCCATTCATGCCCACGAGTGCCCTTCTTAATCCTCATGCAGAGTCCCAAACAGTCTGTCCCAATGTGTGAAATACGGGGCGTAGTTGGACTTAAACTTGAGGTGATGGAGGTCATGATGGGTTGCCCCTCCAAAAAGTCCAAACGGCACCAGTCTGTGGATGGCCCAGGGGAAGTCGTATCCGCAGTGGTCCTCCACAGACAGACCGATGTTGAGCACGAAGAACAGCAGCTCAGTGAGCGGGTGGCAGCCCAGGAGCAGAGGGTTGATGGCGGCGAAGAAGCCGAGTGAGAGCGTCTCCCAGACGCCCGAGTACTCCGTGCTCAGCACGAAGGTGGAGGTGTACTTGTGATGCACCTTGTGGAATGTCCGGTACAGCCAGGGTACCTTGTGGTGCAGCATGTGCCACACGAAGTACTGGAAATCAAACAGCAGCAGACAGGCCAGCAGGTCATGTGCAACCTTCAACGGGTGCGGTGCCTCGGCCGGCAAGCTCACTTTCCTCCAGTACCAGTTAAGCACCGTTAGCGGGAAGATGAACATCACATGGTTATAGAGCGAGTGGACCAGGCAGCTCCACATCACCTCCCACGGCACATGGCTCCTCTGCTGGATCTTGTAGCGGCGGATAAGCTCCACGTGCGGTGACAGGAGGTCCAGGGCCACGTAGGGCAGGCAGAAGAGCAGGTAGGTGCCCAGGGAGAAGAGCACAGGGAAGAAGGGGGAGCTGAGCAAGGCATCGTGCGTCAGGAGCCAGTCCCAGACGTTCTGTAGTAGCAGTGCAAACATGTCTCTTCGGGTCTGTGTGCGAGACGATTATGCTGCTAACTCCTGTGGAGCCAGAGTATAGCTCTGGCAGGGCCGGCCCCCTTATCTCCTTAAATGGCTTTCCTGTGACTGGGGGTTTCCTGGGACATTTTTAAGGTATTGAGTTTGTGTGTTTGTGTGTGTGCGCGCGCTGACACGTGTGTGTGTGGGTGTGTGTGTGGGCGTGAGTGTGTATGTAAGCTGGTGGATATGACAGAGAGATAGAGAACAAAAAGAGAGATTAGAGAGACACTTTTAGCACAGGATAGATGTTTAGATCGTAACTATGAAAAAGCCAACAAAAACAAGGATTGATATGAATGACAGACAACTTGCAAGGAGTTCAAATTGAACCCAATATGAAGCCCAAGCTGTTAAGAAAGGAAAACGAAACCAAAATGAGAGAGGAGGATAGTGGGGAGAGATGGGTGTAAGAGATGCTAAGACAGAGTGAGAAGAGAAAGAGGTTTTACACATTCAGATATATTACTGTGCATTTAACTAAGAAATATAACAGGATGCCACAGTATGCTCCTCATATACCCCG
This sequence comes from Clupea harengus, assembly GCF_900700415.2. Classification (NCBI taxonomy): domain Eukaryota; kingdom Metazoa; phylum Chordata; class Actinopteri; order Clupeiformes; family Clupeidae; genus Clupea; species Clupea harengus. Next base: position 1,933,317 of record NC_045174.1, on the reverse strand, counting down.
ATACACTGACAACATGCCCCTCATATAGCCAAATACACTGACAACATGTCCCTCATTAAGCCCAAAACACGGTCATCTCCTCTAAAACATCCCCTTAATTGGTCTGAAGGTGATTAGAGAGTTCCTCTGTGCTACTGTATCTCTAACCATGTGACCAGGGCTGTAGTGGAGGGTAAACGCACGTAAACGCACCTGAGGTTTCTCCAATGGTTAAAGAACAGGGGAAGTGTTTAATTGCAGCATGGTTTCTTTTTATATTATACTTTTCAGCTGTAACACCCAGGGCCTGTTTCCAGAGGCCTTACATTTTTTTTAGGTCCTATAGCGGTCCTTTCTTTTGTGTCCCCCTCCACCCCATTCATTGTTGTGAGGCCTACACATACTTTTCCTTACTGTTTTCTTGAATTTGAATAAACTACAAACACATTTATTCACTGTCATTGATTTAATATGACTTTAACTGATAACCTAATGGAATATAGCCAGGACAGCCTTACAGAGTCGCAACGCTTTGTGGTGCGTTGCTTCGCGTCGAGGTCTGTCTGATCACAAAATTCATAGTTTACCCACCTCTAATTTTACCACTACAGCCCTGCGTGTGACCCATAGACCCAAGCCCCATCTGCCATCAAAAGGAACGAGTCATCTACTGTGTTTAGAGAACACAACCAATGGGAGGATTACAAGCATTTGCTACAAAGGAAAAGCAGAAGATCATACTGTCTGCTCCCAGAAAAAAAAATCCAAATTGGTCTAAAGGAAATGAGAGAGTTCTGTAATAACTCCAACTTTGTTACCTTTATACACGGAAGTGTCTACTGAAATCAGAGATTGCCCAAGTGACCAACATCGACAAATTAACAGGCTCTCTGATAACTGACTGACAATATCTTACCTTGTGACTGTAAAATACAGATTGCCCGACCAGACAACAGGTTAACAGTCACACCGCTGTAAATACACAGTGGAACAATTACAAGAGTCAACGCATGAATAAAAGAATGAACGCAGTAATCTACAGAAGGAGGAAAGCAGCTGATAAAACTGCTTAATATTTTCCAAGAAATCACATAGAGAACTGAATGACAGCTGTGGTCATTTGATGGGTTTGGGGGATGTCTGTGGTGGAAGAATATACAACTAAGGGTCTCCTTAGATATTACTGTAACATGATTTGATCATCACAGAGATCAAAAGAAATAAGGGTGAATAAGGGTTTTGAGTCCGAACTGTGAACCATCCCAGAAGAGTCCAGCAAGAGTTTTAGAGTAACACAATATCAACACTCTGGGATCATAGATTTGGGATGCTTTCAGTAGGCAAACTGGTTGCTTTCTAAACGTATTGAAGAGAAGTGCACCACCCTGTGGTGAGTAAGAGGAAGAGGAATGAAGAGAAACTGTTCTCCAACCTTAAAACCACCACAAATAATTGTATAAGCAAAATTCTATCACATCATGGAATATTCATGATATTAATTTGTTGATCTGATGTCATTATTACAAAATCACATGACCGGTAGTATGGCCTGATCTCTTCTGTAATATTTGTATATTAATATCTCTTTTAATGCCAGTGAATCCAGACTCAGAGTAAAAAGTCCTATGTCTGGAGTGAAATGACAGCATCTAAACTACTGAATACTATAAGAGGGAAAGTGACGCTTTGACTAAATAGAACATAACAGATCGTCAAGACAGAAGAGAAGTTGAGCTAGAACAAAGAAGTTATTGTGCGATCGCTGGTTTAAACAATATTAAATCTGACCAAAAACTACGAGGTAATGATAACAACCTTTCACTTTCAAAGAAATGCAATCTATCTAGCTATCTATCTATCATTTATATTCCTTGCCTTCTTTCTTTCTTCACTTAACATTATTACCTGTGCGTTACGTTTGTGCATTCATTAGATCCTTGACAAGCTACGCAAAGATAAGGCTACCATAAGGCCTAATTGTGTAACAGTTTAGGCAAGACAAGTGCTTGCATGACACGCAAACACAAAACTTGGGAAAGTTCTGTTTACCCTTCACTGATTGCTTTGATAGCATCAGAGGTTAGCGGAAAGGTAAGTTAGGTAAATCGCAGTTCAGCAGTTCAGCTGTTTGCACCTCTATCTCATTATTATTTGTTATGATTTGTAGGATCTCTTTTGCATTATTCTTGGTCAGAGCAAAATATGAACTTGCAACATTACTTTCGTTTCACCGTTTTTCCTCCAATTGGTTCCAGTCATAATGTACGGTGTTGGAGTTGAAAATGTAGTATACACCTCTCATATACCCCAATACACTGACAACATGCCCCTCATATACCCCAATACACTGACAACATGCCCCTCATATCAATAGATAGATAGATCAACTTTTATTAATCCCGTTTGGGAAATTGAGGTGTAGTAGCATCAAAGTAATGGGAATCAAATATATACAGTACATCCAAATTTGAATACATTTATACAAATTTTAATTAAAAATAAATAAAATAAAATTAGATAAGATAAGTACAACTCAGCTGGCGTAAATTAGATTAAAGTTATGTTCGGTTGTGGAGTCTGATGGTTACTGGCACAAAGGACTGGCCAAGGCGCTTTGTGGTGTGCCGAAGAGGGATCAGTATGTGGCTAAACGTGCTTCCCATCTGCGTTAGCTCATCATAGAGAGGGTGGGAGGGGTTCTTCAGGATAGCATCCAGCTTTCTCCTCGTCCTCTCCTCCGCAACCACCTCCAGATTGTCCAGTTCTATTCCCACCACAGAGCCAGTCTTCCTCACCAACTTGTTCATTTTGTTGGCATCCCTTGTGTTGATGTCAAAAACATCCCCTTAATTGGTCTGAAGGTGATTAGAGAGTACCTCTGTTCTATCTCTAACCATGTGATCCATAGACCCAAGGAAGCATCTGCCATCAAAAGGAACGAGTCATCTACTGTGTTTAGAGAACACAACCAATGGGAGGATCACAAGCATTTGCTACAAAAGAAAAGCAGAAGATCATACTGTCTGCTCCCAGAAAAGAAATTCACATTTGTCTAAAGGAAATGAGAGAGTTCTGTAAAAACAGGTTAACAGTCACACCGCTGTAAATACACAGTGGAACAATTACAAGAGTCAAAGCATGAATGAAATAACGACAGTGTAAATAAAAGAATGAACGCATTAATCTACAGAAGAATTAGGAAAGCAGCTGATTAAACTGGTTAATATTTTCCAAGAAAACACATAGAGAACTGAATGACAGCTATGGTCATGTGATGGGTTTGGGGGATGTCTGTGGTTGTCACGGAATGTCGGACGACACAGGGAATGCTGGGGGATGGAGTTTATTGAGACAAGCCTGAGCAAGGTGCACAGGGGGAAAAACGCAAAAAAAAAACATAACTAATGCAGGATACTTAAGCACAGAAGACAAGTCCAAAACGGGAAAAACACAGAAGATATTTAACTAAGGAGAAAATAAACAATCACGCGAGGACGGAGCACTGCACGGAATCAAAGAGTGCGAGAGAAAACACTAAACTAAATACAAGAACTTAGAACGACCTGGAAGTCACGATGTCAAGGCTGTGGTGGTGGTGGTATGGAAATGCCTTCAGGTGATCAAAGGCTGCAAAACCAAATCCCCCCACTCTATGGAAGACCTGCAAATGATCTGAATGACTTTGCGGACCAGCTGTCTCCAGTGCTCACGGACATCTTTAACACCTCGCTGGCCGAATGCGTGGTACCTGCCTGCTTGGAAACATCCACCATCATCCCGTTCCCAAAAAGCAGAGGCCTTAATGACTACAGACCAGTTGCCCTGACCTCTGTGGTAATGAAGACCTTTGAGCACCTCGTGCTGACCCACCTCAAGGCCATCACCAACCACCTCCTCGACCCACTGCAGTTTGCCTACAGAGCCAACAGGTCTGTAGATGACGCAGTCAACATGGGACTCCACTTCATCCTCCAGCACCTTGTCTCCCCCGGCACCTTCGCCAGGATCCTGTTTGTGGACTTCTGCTCCGCATTCAACACCATCGCCCCAGCTCTCCTCCAAGACAAGCTAACACAGCTGAGCATGCCTGAGCCCACCTGCAGATGGATCACTGACTTCCTGTCAGACAGGAAGCAGCGCGTGAGACTGGACAAGCTTGTCTCGGAGCCCCGGACCATCAGCACTGGAGCCCCACAAGGCTGTGTGCTCTCTCCTTTACTCTTCTCCCTCTACACCAACAACTGCACCTCCAGCCACCCCTCGGTCAAACTCCTTAAATTTGCGGATGACACCACCCTCATTGGACTAATCTCCAATGGGGACGAGGCCGCCTACAGAAAGGAAGTCGACAGCCTGGCTTTCTGGTGCAGCCAAAAACACCTGGAGCTGAACGCCTTGAAAACAGTAGAGATGGTAGCTCAGGAGGAGCCCAGCCCCAACCGTCCCCCTCATCATGTGTTACTCCCCAGGTAACACTGTGGAGTCTTTCAGATTCATGGGGACAATTATGGCACAGGACCTCAGGTGGGCGAAGAACATCACCTCCACAATCAAGAAGGCCCAGCAGAGGATGTTCTTTCTTCGGCAGCTGAAGAAATTCAACATGTCGCGGAAAGTGATGGTCGGGATCTACACAGCCATCATTGAGTCCATCCTCACCTCGTCAATCACCATCTGGTTCGCTGCCTCCACTGCCAAGGACAAAGGCAGACTGCAGCGGATCATTCGGTCAGACGAGAAGGTCATCGGCTGCGACCTGCCATCTCTCCTAGAGCTGTTCCACTCCAGGACCAGCAAGAGAGCAGGCAAGATCATCGCTGATCCTTCCCATCCCGGTCACCACCTATTTCAGACTCCCATCCGGCAGAAGGTTCTGGGCTATCAAGACCAAAACCTCGCGCCACCAGAACAGTTTTTTCCCCACAGCAGTGGGGCTCACAAACAAGACCCCTGCATCTTGGTCTCCCCCCACACACACACACACATTCACACAAATGCATTACAGCGTAAATTATTTATATACTGCACTATGCCAATTCCAATTCACTGCATCTTAGCAGACGTGCCCAAATTATGTATCTTGTAAAACATTTATCTTTTATTCTTATTTTTGCAATGTTTTTTATATGTTTTTATGTCCTAACCAACCACACCAAGTGAATTTCCTGCATGTGTAAATATACTTGGCCAATAAAAATAATTCTGATTCTGATATGGAAATCACCAAACAGGATCGAGGGAACTGTAACAGGCTGCAAACATGAACCAAAGCGATCTGGAAATCCCGAAATGGTGGAAAAACCGGTCGGGAGGTGTAGTAATTGCATTTAAGTCCTTTGTCCGACGAGGTGCGACGGGGCAGTGAGGGAAGTGAGGAGTGTATATAGGGTGTGAAACAGGTGTGTGTGATTGTGTGATCAGGTGAGTGCCAGGTGTGTGGGATCAGGTGAATGAATGACGCGCAGCTGCACGCAACCAGGGAATTGTGAATGGAGATGAAATGCAGCTGGGAGTGTGAATGTCAGGCTGTAGCGGGTGTGTGAGTTCAAAGGGGTCATGGCCGGAGCAGGGTTCAGCACAGACGTGACAGTGGTGGAAGAATATACAACTAAGGGTCTACTTAGATATTACTGTTACATGATTTGATCATCACAGAGATCAAAGGAAATAAGGGTAAATAAGGGTTTTGAGTCCGAAATGTGAACCATCCCAGAAGAGTCGAGCAAGAGTTAAAGAGTAACACAATATCAACCCTCTGGGATCATAGATTTGGGAAGCTTTCAGTAGACAAACTGGTTGCTTTCTCAACGTGTTGAAGTGAAGTGCACCACCCTGTGGTGAGTAAGAGGAAGAGGAATGAGGAGAAACTGTTCTCCAACCTTAAAACCACCACTAAATTATAATAATAATAATAATAATATTCATGATATTCATTTGTTGATCTGAGGTCATTGATACAAAATTACATGACTGGTAGTATGCCTGATCTCTTCTGTAATATTTGTATATTTATCTCTTTTAAAGGCAGTGAATCCAGAATCAGAGTAAAACATCTAATCTAATCTTTTCTCTAAAAGTCTGATACCCGTTGGATATTTCATGTTTACAATTGCAATAAATGGACTTACACCACCTATCATAGTCGTTTGAGTAAAACATCCTGTCTGGAGTGAAATGGAACAGTGTGTAAACTACTGAATACTATAAGAGGGAAAGTGACGCTTTGCCTAAAAGAGAGCACAACAGATCGTCAAGACAGAAGAGAAGTTGAGCTACAAAAACAAAGAAGTTATTGTGTGATTGCTGGTTTAAACAATATTAAATCTGACCAAAAACCATGAGGTAATGATAACAACCTTTCACTTTCAAAGAAATGCAATCTATCTATCTATATTCCTTGCCTTCTTTCTTTCTTTCTCTCATTAAAATGATTACCTGTGCGTTACGTTTGTGCACTCATTAGATCCTTGACAAGCTACGCAAAGGTAAGGTTACCATCTTGGGGCTATTACATGTAATTACATGTGATTTTCAGATGGCCCATGAACGCCTTATACTGGCCGATGTGCATATAAACAAAACACTTTAAGACATTGATTACAGCAAGGGGAAAAACATGAAGTGATGACAGTTATGAGGCTAGGCCTATAACACCTTCGATTGGAATGTATAGCGTGTAGTGTGTTTACTTTTCTTCTTCTTTTTTCGGGTAGCCTAATTGTGTAGCGCACCGTTTAGGCAAGACAAGTGCTTGCATGACACGCAAACACAAAACTTGGGAAAGTTCTGTTTACCCTTCACTGATTGCTTTGATAGCATCAGAGGTTAGCGGAAAGGTACATTTCTCAAGTAAGACACAAGTTTTCAAATAACACTTTATGTGTCTTGAATAAGCTGTTTGCATCTCTATCTCATTATTATTTGTTATGATTTGTAGGATCTCTTTTGCACTATTCTTTGTCAGAGCAAAATATAAACTTGCAACATCACTTTGGTTTCCCTGCTTTTCCTCCAATTGGTTCTATTCACAATGTACGGTGTTTAACGGAGTTGAACATTTTGTTTATATACCCCAATACACTGACATCATGCCCCTCATATACCCCAATACACTGACAACATGCCCCTCATATACCCCGATACACTGACAACATGCCCCCCGTATAGCCCAAAACACTGACAACATGCCCCAATACACTGACAACATGCCCCTCATATAGCCTAAACACTGTCATCTCCTCAAAAACATCCCCTTAATTGGTCTGAAGGTAATTAGAGAGTTCCTCTGTTCTATCTCTAACCATGTGATCCATAGACCCAAGGAAGCATCTGCCATCAAAGGGAACGAGTCATCTACTGTGTTTAGAGAACACAACCAATGGGAGGATTACAAGCATTTGCTACAAAGGAAAAGCAAAAATTATCCACATTGGTCTGAAAGAAATTAGAGAGTTCTGTAATAACTCCAACTTTGTGACCTATAAAAACGGAAGTGTCTACTGAACACAGAGATTGCCCAAGTGACCAACATCGAAAAATCATCAGACTCTCTGATAACTGACAGACAATAACTTACTTTGTGACTGTAAAATACAGATTGCCCGACCAGACAACAGGTTAACAGTCACCCGCTGTAAATACACAGTGAAACAATTACAAGAGTCAAAGCATGAGTGAAAGAATGACAGTGTAAATAAAAGAATGAACGCAGTAATCTACAGAAGAACGAGGAAAGCAGATGATAAAACTGCTTAATATTTTCCAAGAAATCACATAGAGAACTGAATGACAGCTATGGTCATTTGATGGGTTTAGGGGATGTCTGTGGTGGAAGACTATACAACTAAGGGTCTCCTTAGATATTACTGTAACATGATTTGATCATCACAGAGATCAAAGGAAATAAGGGTAAATATGGGTTTTGAGTCCGAAATGTGAACCATCCCAGAAGAGATGCTTTCAGTAGACAAACTGGTTGCTTTCTAAACGTGTTGAAGTGAAGTGCACCACCATGTGGTGAGTAAGAGTAAGAGGAATGAGGAGAACATTTTCTCCAACCTTAAAACCACCACAAAACATTGGTATAAGCAGAATTCCATCACATCATGAAATATTCATGATATTCATTTGTTGATCTGAGGTCATTAATACAAAATATCAGTGATAGGAACTTCGCTGACATCATGCAGTAGGCCTAACCTCTGTGATTGGCTGATAAGTGACTAGTCTGAACAGATGGGTGACAGGTGTAGGTTTTTCCAGCATAGAAAATGTTAAGGCCATTGAGGCAACTGAATGCATTGTATTCATACATATATTCAGTGTGAAAATCAGCTGGAACTATAAACATACAGATCAGGCCCATAGACTCCAGGACCTTTTGGAATAGTTTTTTAGACCCATAACCACTAAATATATTAGATAAATAGATAGTACTTTATTATCAGACAGGTCTATACTATACCAAAAGTGATTTAAGAAACAAACAAACAGATAGATTAAATTTCAGTAATTTTTTTTATTAAATCCAAGCAATGTCAAGGTGAGGGAGGGAGATCTGAATAATTCAATACAAATAGTAGGCTTTATCATACATCTTTGTTGACACAGAATACGTGAAGTTAATGTGGGAAAAGCACATTTCATTAGTGTCTTTTAAGAGACCACCACAAGTACACAAGTTATATTTTGTTTGTTTTTAAGTAATGTAGGCCTACAATTTTTCTAGGCTACCTGTAAATGTCTATCTATGTTGCCTAAGCACATGCCTCATTTAAAGATCTTAGCACATTGAAACCCACTGCTTAAAATTTAACTGGTGAGACTGTTTTTGCAGAGATAGCCGTGGCTGGCTACCTCATATGGTTTGTGATGAATCTACCTCCGCACTCCTCGGCTTTCAAGTGGTTTCATTTAATGACAAGTTGCCAACTACCTCTAAGTAGCAAGCCAGACTAGTGAAAATGTCTTACGACTGTAGTTAGTATCACTGCTAATGTTAGTTAGCAAGTAGAGCTGGGGCTGACACCTGACCGACAGATAGCTGCGGCTTAACACACACACACGTGCGCTTTTTGGGGGGAGATAATTGAATGTACTGCCTAGCTGTGGCCAATAACAGCAAAAATAAAATACCAGTTCCCATCTCAAACTCGTGGTTGTGTTGTTAGTGGTTAGAGATTTAGCGGTAGTTGGAGATTTAGATTCTTTGAGATTTAGGTATGCAGCCATTCTTTCTCCTAATAAGGTCTGATGTGAGCGTTATCGCTCCCATGGTGGCCTGCTGCGCAGTGCTTATTTCTGGAGTGTCAAGGTGGGGGACTTCCTGTTCCTCCAGGCCTCTGTTGCATCTTTTTTAGACCACTCAGAAGACTATACAGTATTAACACATTCTTGCTCACAGTGTCTTGCTCAAGGACACTTTGACACTTGGTGAGGTGGAGTTGGGATCGAACTAGCAACCCTCCGATTGCTGAACGACTCCTCTACCTCCTGAACCCCGATCGCTCTTTATGTACATAATAATGCACACCAGACACCTTTTCATCTCAAACTGTTTAGGCTCTTAAAGACTAGTTTCATTCTGTTAAACAATATAACTTACTTCAGTTACAAATTATTGGTATTATTTTTAAATGTAGGCTTTTGTTATGATCAGTATGATGATGGGAAAAGCCACTGGGTGTTTGAGTCCAGAAAGGTAGCCATTATTGTCGCTGTGTGTGAATGTGTGAATGTGAGCTGGAGAAAGAGAGAGAATGACACAAAAATGCATGGCTTTCTGTACAGTGGTACAAATAGCTTTTGCTTTTGTAAAATGAAAATATGACCAAAATTACATCAGTATTTTACTAAAAGCACATTGAATGTTTAATATTTATTTTGGCTCCCTCAATAATAACCACACTAATTTGCACACTCATATGCCCCATTGTCTGGATCATCTTTGCCTTCAGCTCCCTTGTCTCTTTCAAGATTAAATGGCTGGTAGGATTTTATTTCTTGACATGTTTTAATTACCGATGCCATAACACACTCTCTGTATTATCACAGTGGCAAATGGTTACTAATGCCACTGTAGAAAACAGCAAACGTATATTCAAGATTGATTTAATGCACAACTAAATGATTCATTCTAAATGGATCTATTATAATAAAATCAACACACAAGGCAGCGTTCTGGTAATCGTATTCTTCAAAGTCATCCCTTGTGCACCTGTGACACAATAAAAAACAATCTACTTAAATTTGTAATTCTGTGCTGCTTATCTGATGGTCTCTTCAGTTTTGTTTCTCTGTGCATAACCTCACCAAGTCTGTGTTGTCATCCAAACTCCTAGGCTGTGGTCATCATGGGAGTGGTAGTGCAGGGGGCCAACATGTACGGCTATGTTCGCTGTAAAGTGGGCACCAGGACCAACCTGAAGAACATGGCCACCAGCTACTTGGGCGGCTGTTCCTGAAACAGGTGAGTGTTGATGAGCACTGAGTTCTGCTCTTGGGAGATGAGGAATGGGTAATGTAATGAAATAGGTTCTCCCTATACAATCATGTTGTTAGGGTCAGTGATCAAGTCAGAAACATAAATGTGTTCATATTTGGGTGTCTTTCTTTTCATACAGACGATGTCCAACCAGGAAGAATCCTAAAGAGGTTATGCCTTATGGAAGAATGTTTGCTTTACATTTTAAAGACATTCTGGAGAGAGTGGAGTTTTTAATGATTTGTTTCCTCCAGAATTCATAATATTTAGAATCATTAACCTAAATCATTTTTCCTGTTGGTTTGTGCGGTCACCATTTTTGATGTGGGGTAATTTGACCTGCTCATTGCTGCATTTGACTGGGATCGATTAATATGCATGGTGAACCAATCGCCTCAATGGTTACTGAATTTCATGGGGATCGTATACAGCGATTACACCTGTCCAGTAGAGATCAAGGGACATTTCTATATTTCCCTGCCTGCACATACAGTTTAGAGTTTGAGTCCCCAGTAGTATTTTCCTTTTTCGTTTTGATTTGTTCATTTTTGATGTTTTGCCTCTCACACACTAACATGTGTTTTTGTACAGTAAAAAACTGCATTCTATCTTGTACAATGGTTTGGATGTATGATGGCAACGAGTGTATTTGTAAATATTTATTTATAAGACATCATGTAAAATACATTTTTGGGCTGATACAAATACAGAATTTCTGAAAAAAGTAAACTTGTCAGACAATTATTTGTGTAGTTTCCCACTGAAATGTTCTCATCTGTTACTCAAGATCTCACGACTGAGTGTACTACATTTAATCAAGTGTACTACATTCAGTAGCCTACATCTCACAGAATAGTGTAGCCTTTCAATAGGCTAAAGAATGGGATCTCTCTCAGCTTTTCATGTACTTTTATCCATCAGCAGGGGAAGATCTTAACACAACACTGTTTGGATTTACAAGCGAAAACAGTATGTAGTCGACACAAGCCTTCAAAGGTACCCGTCTTTCTCAGTAACAAATGCCAAAAGGTAAGATAATCACACCATTCATGAACAAATAAGTGCCCCATCTACCATTTATGACCATGTCCTCCTTGTAGTGTTGAAAGGTATCAACGGAAGAGCTAATAGCCTAGAACCATATGCAGGGGGGCTGTAACACCTCTCACCATCCTAACACAAACCCTTTTCACAAGGGAATGTCTTTTGGATAAGAACTATTTCACTAGGGCTAAACGATTAATTGCATTTGCGATTTAATCGCGATATGATATCTTCATGCTGTTGGCTGTAGCCACTTTATACCTACATATGCAAGCGTAAATTCTGACACAAATTACACTCCACAGACATCCAAGCGTTACTTTACAAGTAAGCATACATCAAATAGGCTAGCCCAAGGGTTCACCGTATCGCACACAGCCAACAGAAAAAATACTCAAGACTGACCACATCATTCGTGATTGCTATGCTGCAACATTGTTCAGAGACCTCGTCCCACAAACTAACATACATAGCCACACACCGCAAAAAGATCCTGTTTGACAAATTACAGATCAAAGAAGAACAGACATGCTCAAGTACAAAATGGCGCTGGATCAGGTGGTATGGGGGGCGGTCCAAGGCCATGTAGATATTTATGACTCTGGGGCGGTCAAACACTAATGAGCGCCCCTTGGGACTTCACAGTGGGCAGAAAGTCTGAAGGGCTCGCTGAATCACATCTTTTCTGACATAGACAGCACATAACAAATTGACTGGGTTGCCTTTTTTCAGCATTTATTTAGGTGGTAGGCACACCAGCTACCCAAATCTATGTGTATAAGCATTAAAAAAGTGAAATGTTCATAGTAAGTCCCCCTTAAAGTCTTATCGTTATGTCTAGCTAAAGCAAAATTCAATGTGTTAAATGGGCAAAATAAGTTATGATGATCCCAGTCATTTGCATTGTATTTTGCATTGAGCAATTGCACCTTTTTTAAGTGCATCTAGAATGAGACAAAGTGAAATTACCTAATGATCAGTCTTGTAATTAGTTATTAATAATACGTTTATTAGTCTTCTGCAAAAGGATCAGAAACACACAGTGACAAGCAAGCAGTCTGTGAAAACTGGATGAATTCTCTCAGAGGCAGTGTCTATTTAACAGAGTTACAGAGATAAGAAGAACAGGGAGTATCACTGGACAAAAACAAGCAGTATTTCAACTTAGTGTTTCAGATGGCATGTTTGCACAATAACATTTTTAATTTGCATAGTCTCTATACACTTGAATGAGACAAAGTGAAATCAAAATCAAAATATGACTTAATTTGTCTCTATACACATACATATATATATATATTTACACATACAAGGCACTATGGCATGGATGGGTGGGTGGAAGTCTGACACTTTTTGTGATCGAAAATGACATTGTGCATCTCTACAAATGAGACCTCACACTTGAAGCGGGAGGGCTATTCATATGATAAGGGAATGGTAAATCAGTGATCGATATTGGGTCATGAAGTAGCAAGAAAACCTGAGAAAACACCCTATTTCACCAGTATAAACAAGTCCATATGTTGGGTTCAAAAGTCTGAGCACCTTTGAAAGTAGATTTTTGTAAGGATTCCAGAGTTAATAACTGTCAGTGTAAAATGGGGTATCCCAGTCCTAGAAATCAACTGAGCATGAAGAACATGGAGATGCAGTTGATAGAACCGAATATAACTCTTCTGTTATTTTGCATCATCTGATCCTGTAACATGTACTCTGTTTCTCCCTGAGACCTGAACCATTGGCATTAGAACCCCTTCCGCCAAGATAGCCTCATTCCTGCTATTACCATTTGTCCTCTCCTCCTTCTTCCAAAACCAGACCAGAAGCCAGACCAGAAACAGCAGAGACACGACCCCACACACAACCAGAGACACGGCCAGAGGTGACAACGCCTTCCCTTCCTCAACAGGCTTCACATCTGAAAGACAACAGTTCAGTTAAAGCCCTATTTTAATGCCAAGAAATACTCAGTGGTTATAGTTGCTTCAGTATTCAAGTCAAATGCATAGTTTTCGGAACAGCAGTTCCGAACCTATGACAAAAGATTGTGTTTTGAAGAATCTGACTACATTTAGTTAGGCTATAGTCACCAAACCATGCAATACAGATTTAACCTTTAAGTAAAGGAACATAATGTCATGTGTTCTGTTATAAATGTGTGAGAGGATCAAAATCATGAAAAGCCTCCTGCCACTCAACATTTTAATGAGGCAGGTCACAACATCTGCACCCTGAGGTTTTAGGGCATCGAAGTGGTGTGGAATTTAAGGAAGAGACATTTAAGGGAGGCCTTTTGGATCTTTGAGCTCTACGCGGTTCTTCCTTTGGGACTTAATACAATTAATTGATTTAAAGATGTTTTTATGATTTAACCCTCGTAGCTTTGATATTGGGTGGATAAATATATTGGGTGGATAACTGCACTCTTTGCACTACTTTCCTCGTGGACATCAACACTGTCACAATCAATGCACACTGTAATATAGGGCCAGATCTATCCTGTATCTGTATACACCCTGTGAACATTATTCTCCCTATGTGTATTGTTTTTTTACTGTGATTTATGTATGTATGTTTGTGAGTTAAGTGTATAAGCTACTGGATGACCTACATTTCCCTCGGGATTAATAAAGTATCCATCTATCTATCTATATTGGATTAATGTGAGTATGCCTATCACAGGCGGTAGTGGTCGATGATAAAGTTGTAATTTGATTTGTTTGTTTTTTCGTATCTTCATTTTTAACTGCTGTGATAAATATGCCACAGCCTCTTCCATAATATCCCGTAACCAATATCCACTCAGCTGAATCTGAACATGCTTCCATGTAATGCCAGATATCATGCTAATAACTGCCAATACTGACTGTCCAATACTAAAGTTTTAGGTTTGGAAAACAGTAAGGTCCGGTCGAACAATTTCTTAATTTCTGATTGGAAAAAGGCATTCCAGGTGTGGGGATACGTAGGCACAACCTCACTTGGACTCGCTAGTAACCACAGTGTTTGATATACTTCAACCATTAACTTGTAGGACATCAACATTCTATCCACTCAAAGAGCAGAATTGCAGGCTGCAATTTTATAACGCTACATTTGACAGTTACCAAGTGAGGAGCATGAGTAGGGGAATGGAGTAGGGGAATGGAGTAAAGGGATGGAGTAGGGGAATGGAGTAGGGGAATAGAGCGCATGGAGTAGGGGAATGGAGTAGGGGGATGGAGTAGGGGAATGGAGTAGGGGAATAGAGCGCATGGAGTAGGGGAATGGAGTAGGGGGATGGAGTAGGGGAATGGAGTAGGGGAATAGAGCGCATGGAGTAGGGGAATGGAGTAGGGGGATGGAGTAGGGGAATGGAGTAGGGGTATGGAGTAGGGGTATGGAGTAGGGGTATGGAGTAGGGGTATGGAGTAGGGGTATGGAGTAGGGGAATAGAGCGCATGGAGTGTCTCACCACTCATTGATTTATTCTGATAGAGAATATGATTGATGCACAAGTGCAAGGTTTGCCATTTCATGCGAAACTGTAGTTGATTAAAAAAACACTACTTTATCATTATTTAAATCACCACATTTAGTCATCTTTATCCATGTAACTGTTAAGCAGCTGTTGCTAGTGTGGCAAGCAGACTCTCAATTGGCCTGGCCCCTCCAGGGATCAGTTTATTGATCAATTTCTATGAAAATCAATTGTTTATTCGATTGATGGATTTTCTCCCCAATTTCCATTCAGCACTTGAGCTTACCGGTACCAGTGTTCTTTGAGGAACCTGAGGCGTCGTCCTCAACAGACTTCGGTTCACTCCAGGCCTCCACACCATCAGAGGTGACGGCTGCTACAGACACTGTGCACCTGACCCCCTGAGGCAGTCCCTCCAGCACAGTGGAAGTCGTCCTTTTCCTCAGCAGTTCAGTACCGTTGCAGGACCACTTAACCTGAGGAGGACATTTGGAAAATTCTAATGCCGGGTTCCGTTATATTTTATATTTATTTATACAAGACACAATTTTATTCTAAGCAACTTAATGGGCAGGCAAGCTCTTAGCACCTTGCCCACCAGTTGAGCTATAGCAGGGGTTCCCTCATGCTATACCCTTCATGAAAACTGCACCGGAAACCTTGGCAGAGGTAATAACAAAAGCAGTGGGAGTATTCATAGCTATTTATTTATTACTTATAGATATTTATAGCCAAGGATTTGCAACCCTATTCGGTTACTTTAGGGGATTGTCATCTGAGGAAAAAATGAACAGTGTTACAATGTCCCCTCCCACACAAGTTTCAGCTGTAAAGCTCTGTGAAACAACACAGAGAGAAATTGAAAACGAA
Source organism: Clupea harengus (assembly GCF_900700415.2). NCBI lineage: Eukaryota > Metazoa > Chordata > Actinopteri > Clupeiformes > Clupeidae > Clupea > Clupea harengus. Next base: position 1,917,481 of record NC_045174.1, on the reverse strand, counting down.
TTGAGTCAGAAACCCTATCTAGCTCTCTCCAATGATAGTGTGACCTCAGAACTGTGCACCATCACTCCAGAGTCTGCTAAATCTTCCTCAAGGTCTTTTGCAGTCAAACAGGGATTTTGATTTGTCTTTCTAGCAATCCTACGAGCAGTTCTCGCTGAAGGTTTTCTTGATCTACCATACCTTAACTTGACCTCCACTAATCCTGAAAATGCTTTGCCATATTCTTATAGCCTTCTCCTGCTTTGGTGGACATCAATTATTTTCATTTTCAGAGTGCTGGGGCAGTAAACTTTTACAGGGTGCTTCTTTCCTTTTTTCACTTTTTTGTATACAAGACGGCTAATCCACTTATCTTGCTTAAAACATTGAAAAATGGTTTCATCTTTAACTTTATCCCTTTTGGAGATTAGTTCATCTTCCAGTCATGGTAACAGAAATTTTGACCAGGGGTGCCCAAACTTTTGCATGCCACTGTGATGTCAGTGTCATTACTGCGCTCTTAATTCTCAGGAATGCTGGTAGTCAGTCTGTATCTCTTTTCTGAGCCACACACACACACACTTTCTCTCTGACTGACACACACACACACACACACCTCTGCCTTGCCTTTTGTTTTAAATAAACACAAACCTCTAAACTAATCTCTCTCTTTCCCCCTCATTCGCTTTCCCCCTCATTCTCATTCTCATTTTTTCTTTGCGGAAGTCACAAAATGGCAACCAAATCATTAAAAAGAGGTATTTTGGAGGAATGTCTTCGATCGTTTTGACAAGTAACTGAAAAATAAGCGGGATAATGTATAGTCCAACGGTCATTATCGGAAAATAAATCTAGCTGTGTGTCAAAGGCAAAAGTTTCAGTGCGTATTCTGTGGCTCTGGACGAAAGCACTGAGATAAATGATAATGCTCAGCTCGCGATTTTTGTCCGCGGTGTGAACAACCAGTTGTTAACCAAGTGACAGAGGAATTACTTTGTGTAAAAACAATGCAAGGCCGTACCAGAGCTAAGGATGTATTTAGCAAACTGTGTGACGCAATTGAGCATGCTGGTCTGTCATGGAAGTCGCTCTGAGGAAAAACATCAGACGGTGCACCATCAATGATCAGCATATCATTAAATTATTAATTTTAGATCACTATAGATGGAAAGATGCTGTATTTTGACAAATGAAATTATACACTTGAAATATATTTATTATAAATACATTTATTTTATAAAATAAAATAATTCGGATTTTTGCTGAAACTTTATTCAGTTTTGTTTTGTTTGTTTGCAGCCTTGTTACCAACTATACAAAGGTGGTGCAGTACAGCATTTGCTTTGAAATGTGCATCTATGAAAAATATATGTATATTGATGAAGACATTATCCCACTATTACTGCTGTATATGTAAGTAATGGGCTGTCAATGAGACAAGTGATCCATAAATGCAATTATAACAAACACCTTTATCCAAAGAGACCCTCGGGTAATCTGAGTTTGAAACCCCTGATAACTCCTTTCCCACTTGGTCCGTCTGTCAAGTCAATCTCTTTTCTGACACGCACGCACGCACGCACACACAGACACTTTTTCTCTCTGACTCCAAGTATAATGTGTCTCTCTCTGGGCAACAGGATACAACTGACAACTCTTACATAACAAGCTCACCACTGCATTGTGGGAAATGTGAACAGCACATACTCCATACAAGCTATTAAGTTCAGCCAAGGTATTCAGAGGAAGGACATTATGTAAGGGAGCCCTCAGAACAGCATTGAGGAGCCCCTGAGCAACATGAACACGGCTCCATACCCATTCATAGTTTCCCCTTTCTAATGTCTTTACCTCATACTCCAGGATGGGACCAGTCTGCCAGTGAGCAGGAGGCGGCTGCCAGGACACGCTGACTTTGGAACCGTTGGCGGATAAGGAGACATTTTGAGGCGGGGCAGTGGTGGCTAGAAAGTGAATGAAATGTGATGGCATTAGAGACAATGAGAAGGGTATTGTAAACACTTTTACTTACAGAGAAAATGTCACAATGTCTACGGCTGTTGAAATGACCAAAACAGATAAAAGCCACAATTCATATATATGTATGAACTGCTCCTCCACTTAGAGGAGGCTCTGGAATGATCACACACAAATGTGTGGAGGCAGATGGAGGGAAGCCGTATTACATGGAAGATGCTGAAATGACATCTGTGAAGAGATACATCAACACTATGCTTCAGGGTGTGGTGTGTGTCTAGACAGGGCTTTCTGCATTCATTTCTGAACACAGTTGTGAAGGATTTCAGTCTGGGCATCCGAGATCACAACATTCTTGACTATTCTACTAACTGAAAAAAAACTGGATCTTGTGGACATCATTAAACTGGTTGATCATCCTTACCTTTAATGCTGTAGGTGTATGTTGCAGGGTTCTGAGAGTCCAGATTGTCACATATAAATCTGTGATTCAAATCTCCTTCTCGTACATCTTTCAATTTGATTTGGTCACATGAACCACTGATCCGGTTCTGAAATTCGTCCCCAATATTCTCCATTGTGGTCCCATCGCGGCACTCCACCATCCGTCCTACGTGGGTCTGGCATTGACTCTTCACGGCACCATTAATGTCAAAAGTTACGTCACCTCCAAGATGTGCTGCCAAACTTTCTGCATGGAGAAAAAACAACAACAAAAAAATTACATTTTAAGTTGAACAAGGAGAGCAGAATAAGAAATAGTGCTGGTGGTACTGGTGCTGATTCACATATAAACTGGGAAAACCAGCTTACTTTTTGTTTACCTCAATGGCAGGTGCACTACATCACCATAAATAGGATCCTTGCAGATATAAGTAACAATATTGTTTATATTAAAAGGTTACTAGCTACATTGTGAATTATCTTAGCCATGTTCCAGATATTAGTATTTACAGTGGCTTTGCAAAAGTATTCAACCCCTCCTGAAAGTCATCACCATTTTCTAGACAACAAAAGCTACACATATACACATCAGTCCCCCCAGAATTTTGCGGGTCTTTTTTTAGATAGCTTTTTTTAGATAGCTTTTCAAAAAGTTGTGATGTAAGTTGCTGTGTTTTTTTAGGTGTTTGTTGCGATGAAGTTGCGGGAGCAAATGAAAGTTGCAATAAAAAGTTGAGAATTTCCCTATCTGTAATTATAATTGAGTTATTTTGTGGAAAAATAAGTAATTAATAAAAAAACATTAATTAAAGAACAAAACCATTGAGAAATGGTCCTCTAAATAACCTTACCAAAAAGCCAAACAAAAGATTACCAGGACTACAAAAATGTAGCGAGCTGTGCCTCATGTCAGATTGCTCAATCCCTCACAAACTGGGTTGAGCGCATGCATAGAACCTATTTAGTCTTGCTGACCTGACATAGAACCACAGTGAAAAAACACAGAGGGGAGGCAAACAATACCTCTGCCTCAATGAAGCCCACCGGGTCTGACACATTTTCTTGATCAGTATTTTCATTGTGAACATTTATGCTCTAACTAACTAATTCAGCAAGCGTAGCTCTATCCATGTTAGCAAGGCCAATGTTATGCAGTGGTGGAATGTAACGAAGTATTTTTACTTCGTTACTTTACTTAAGTACATTTTTACGTATCTGTACTTTACTTATGTAAAAATAATAGTGCATACTTTTTACTTTTACTCCATTACATTTTTTTGCTATTATCTATACTTTTACTCCGCTACATTTCTACAATATGTGCTGTTACTCGTTACATTTTATGAACATAGTTTCGCCAAAATGTTGCCTACACAAAACTATGGATTGCATTGCTGTTTTGGAAGTTTAAACCAATCAGGTGGCTCTATCAACTCCAATGATATCAGAGTGCGCGTTTGGCAGCAGCACTAGCGGTAGCTTTGCCTGTTATGGTTGAACATTCAGCCTGACTACTGCCTATTCAACATGGATCCAGAGTCGGCCTGAACTGAGCCCTCTGATATGAGCCACCCTTGGCCCTATTTAAAAGATATGTTCGAGTTCAAAGGCCCCAAAAATGACTCCTGGAGGTTTCAATGCATTTCCTGTCTCCCTCAAAAAAAGGAGTTGCTAGCCTTCAATAATTCGCCCTCAAATTTAAAGTAGCATATCGAGGTAAGCAGAGTGATTGCTATGCTAAGTTAATGTCCCTGACTTTTGAATATTGAAATATGTATTTAATTCGTTTACTGACATGATATTATAATGTTATCTAGCGAAATGCATGTTGACACAGCAATAGCATCAAAAAAACATGATTGGACCGTCATTATATATTTAACGTAGTGGTAAGATAAAGCTGGTAGGTTAGCTATGTCAAGCTAGCGTGCCTTGTTCTGTCCAGTTTTACAGTCACATTTGTTTTTCATGTTCCATGTTTCCCTTTTTTACACGTTTACAATTAAATAAAAGATTTAAAGATATCACATGGTGTCTTTATTGGTTTGGCTTAATGGTATTAACTTTGCAAATAATCCCTGGTAGATAACTTGTCATCCGCAGAATTGTAAGATATAGTGTGAACAGTATTACAGATGGTAGGCACAATAAGTACACCAACCTTTCCAATTAACAAATCAATAGACATTGAATAGCTAGCTTGCTAAACGTTAGCCTGGGAAACACTTAAAATGGATAAACATGGATCCTGCCATTCTCAAGAATATTCAACCATGTATGATAATCGGTTTAATAAGCTATATTTCACTAACATTTAGTGGGCAGCTAACAGATGTCATTGCTCGTGATCTCGGACAATGTCCATAACTATGACGGGTGGTTTGTAGTCCACATAGACACTATAATGTGATTGGCTAAAATTGGAAGAGATCTGATAGGCTGCAGAGAATATATTTTAGAAAAAATGCATTTGTGAATCTAAACGCGTTAGGAAAGTTCCAAAAATCCACACAGACGAATGCAGGGATTTGTAACTCGTGTTCGTCAGGTTGCAAACAAATGTCATGGGGTCATTTATTTGTGAATCACAAAATACATTTGTGAATCATGAAATACATTTGTGAAACGCGTTTCGTTTGTTTCGTTTCGTTGCGTTTCGTTTGTCGCGTTTCTTATGAATCGCGTTTCGTTTGTTTGTGACCCGCGTTTCGTTTGTTTGAATCGCGTTTCGTTTGTTTGTGAATTATGAAACAAATCTAACTCCATATTAGACAGCCCTTTTACTTCAATAATAATACAAGTGATTTTTCTCCATTCTTCTTGAGATAATCTTTTAGATCATATGGTTGGTAGGGTGGCACTTCTGGACTACATCATACGCCCTCTGTAGGATAGGATAACTGACCACCATAGCACATAACCTGAATAAATTACCTTAAGTAAATGTAATTGAATTTACCTTCAGTAAAACAAATCAATAGGCTATACACCGATAAGCAAGGAAGCCTTACAATTAATTTACACTTATAAAATGTAGTCACCAAAATCACATTGCACACCGTCGACAGGCTCTGCCTTAGTTTACCTTTGGTGCTAACTTGTGCATCTGTGGTGAGTCCAGCAAATATAACGAGAAGGACTCTATGTGAAAAAATAAATATATATATATATTAAGTTTACCAAACAGGCATTATTACGGGCAAAGCAAATCAAGCCAGCGATGGATAACGTTAGTAAAAGATTAGCACGCCAAAGACTCAAATGAGAAAAGACAGTTTTACAATATCTCTGAAATGTAACCATGCTCACCCATATATATTCAACAGCAACATAGTAACCCCAGTGTCCGAAACAAATGGAATCAGCTAAAGCGTCCGTCTTCGGTGTCACTTGAAATGCGACATCAATCTGTAATTTCTCAGGTAGTCAAGGTTTCCAAGTAACTTACATTTACGGGAGTTTATATATTAGCAAAACAAGGACCAGCAAAATAACCTAAAAAGTGACTTTTCATTATCCGAGTCCAGCTTAACATTAACAATAGCTGAAGAGACTATCGGAATTTCGTCTCCAACCCCAAACACTCATGTGTTGCTTTAAAATGACGCACTGAATTTCCTCATTCAGCTATCCAGGAAGTGAAACACCATCACATTATACCGAGGGTGAAGTTGAGTTTTATCGTGTAACTGGTGTGAAAGTGAAATACAGATACATACGCCGATAAGTGCAAGGTAATGTGAATTGTGCAAATGTGTAGGATGGATAAAAGCAGGTAATAGTGTATGTAGTAAATATGACGTGCTTTAACTTGGTGGACAGATATTCATGGGTTCAACAGAAAGTGAAAGTAGGCTAATATAACTTCATCATGAACATTTGATACACAAAAAACACATACAGCAGCCCCATCAGGTTCCCAAAAGTCTAACTAGTTGGCCATCTGGTTAATGGGTGTTACAACCCTGGCTCATAGGGAAGCAAAATAATGAAAACATTTAATTTAGAGTTATATAGAGCAAAATAGGTAGGTGGAGGGTAATGGCTGCAACACCATGCAATGGAACCTGCTAGTGAACCTAACTAAGCTTTTTACTCAAGGTACTACTAACTTACAGAAGTTATCACTAGAGCTTAATACTAAACACTAAACACATTAAAGTTAGGATCATGGACCAAACACAACAATGCCAACAATAAAGAGCACAAGAACTCACCTAACACAAATGCTCCCTCTTCACTGGCATCTGGCACCTGCATATGATTGGAGGGGAGACCCAAGTTATCTGAAACAGAGGTAAACAATTAATGACATAAAGCAACAAACACCAGGCCCATAACAATGGGCCCTTCAGTCTCCTCAGAAGATACAATAAACCTGCCTGAAATTTGTATCAGTCCTTAATGCACGTGTATCCTACTGGTAGTAAGGGCTTGGCTCTTAAATGGGACTATACAGGGCGTGGCAGAGCAGAACAGGAGCTACGGTGGCTGCTGGGAGACAGGGCCGCAATTCTTCCGGTTACAAACGGTTTTAATAGTGAACTATGTCCAACATGCAGCTGGGAAATGCCAGTGAAATACTGCTGTCTAAAGAGCTGCACCATTCCCATTGCACATTGCCATTGCAGCCACACTTTTTGGGGTTGGGTTATGGATTGTTGAATGGGCATTGCAGCGAGGAATGAGATCTGTTGTTCACTCCTCCTAGATAAAGTATAGGGTGTCATGGAAGTCATGACCTTGTATATGTAAGATTCTGTCCTTAAGTGGTTCCATCAGTACTCAGATTATGTCAAGGATCTTCTTCTTTTTGCGACTGCAGCAATCCAGTTGGTCTTTGTTTGCTTAATGAATCAATTGGTGAATTAATTCATTGCAATTGATTTATATTATATATTTTTGCAATATTTTATGGGTATACTCAAATTAAATTAAAACAAAGTAAAACTATAATGTATGAATGTTCTGGATTTAATTGTGTGTTCACTTCTGTCCACATGCTTACCAATCCATCAGGTACTAATGGAACAGAAGCACAATTCGCCGATTAACAAGGAAATGGTCATGGTCAACATTGGAAGTTGCCAAGTTATCGTCGAGTCTAACCAATCACCACCGTATGTGTCTGATATATGTTAATTAATCGCAATTGATTTATATTATATCTTTTTACACTATTGTATGGGTATACTCTAAAATGTCTCTCAGGTATCCGGTGGCGTCTTTCTTCCACATGTTCTTCCTCCTGAGCGCAATCCTGGGGACACAATGCCCACGGGGCAACCGAGGTGGAGAAGGCGTGTTCTACGGAGGTTCAGGGACCTCGTCCTCGGGTCAAGGACTTTAATAAAGGGGGGGCAATGTAGCGTGTGTGAGTTCAGTATCGTTGTATGTTACATTTACATTTACATTTAGTCATTTAGCAGACGCTTTTGTCCAAAGCGACGTACAATGGAGAGAACAGTCAAGCTAAGAGCAATAAAGAACATGGTGTAACAATAAATACTACTTTACATAAGAATTAGAAAAACGACCTAGAAAGGAAAAAGAAGTGCAGGAATGTAACTGCTGAAGTGCAAGTTAAGCGCTAGTCAAGGTGCCAGTTAGGAAGGGAGGTGCTCTCTGAAGAGTTGGGTCTTCAAAAGCTTCTTGAAGGTAGAGAGGGACGCCCCTGCTCTGGTAGTACTAGGCATTTTGTTCCATCAACGTGGAACTACAAATGAGAATAGTTTGGATTGCCGTGCTTGCACAGGCGGCAGTGCCAAACGACGCTCACTAGACGAGCGCAGCGTCCTGGGTGTAACTTTTGCCCTTACAAGAGCATTTAGGTAGGTGGGAGCAGAACCAGCAAGCACTCTGTAGGCAAGCATAAGTGACTTGAACTTAATGCGAGCAGCTACCGGCAGCCAGTGGAGCTCAATGAGTAGCGGGGTGACGTGTGCCCTTTTCGGTTGGTTGAACACCAGGCGCGCCCCCGCGTTCTGGATCATCTGTAATGGTTTCACCACGCAAGCCGGCAGGCCCGTTAGGAGGGCGTTGCAGTAGTCAAGGCGGGAACTCACCAAGGTTTGCACCAGCAGCTGGGTGGCATACTGGGTTAGGTACGGCGCGACCTGGAGACAGAGGCGATGTGGGCCGTGAAAGTCAGTTGGTCATCAATAATGACCCCCAGGTTTCTTGCTGTTTTGGATGGAACAAGAGATAAAGAGTCAATATTGATATTGATGTTGTGGTGGATGACCTGTTTGGCTGGGAAGACCATCAGCTCCGTTTTGGCCAGGTTCAGCTGAAGGTGGTGATTTTTCATCCATGTGGATATATCAGCAAGACAGTCCGAGATCCGCGCCGAGACCGTGGTGTCCTCAGGAGGGAAAGACGGAAACAGTTGAGTATCATCGGCATAACAGTGATAGGAAAACCCATGCGAGCGGATGATAGGGCCCAACGAGGTGGTGTAAATGGCAAAGAGAAGTGGTCCCATCACCGAGCCTTGGGGCACCCCAGTGGTGAGGAGGTGAGGTACAGACAGCTGACCTTGCCAAGACACGTTGAACGAGCGCCCAGTGAGGTAGGATTCAAACCAGGAGTGCGCATTGCCAGAAATGCCCATACTTGACAGTATGGACAGAAGGATGCGGTGGTTGACTGTATCAAACGCAGCTGATAAGTCAAGCAGGACGAGAGCCGAGGATTGAGCTGCTGCTCTAGCTGTTTTTAAGGCCTCCGTTACAGACAGCAGGGCTGTTTCGGTGGAGTGACCGCTTTTGAATCCAGACTGGTTTGGATCGAGGAGATTGTTCTTTGACAGGAACTCGGTGACCTGTTTGGAAGCTGCCCTCTCAATGGTTTTAGATAGGAGCGTGAGAAGTGAGACCGGTCGATAGTTTTCCAACTGAGTGGGATCGAGAGACGGCTTCTTGAGCAGCGGCGTTACCCGAGCCACTTTGAAAAGAGAAGGAAATGTTCCAGAATTAAATGAAGCATTAATCACCTGTGTTATTGCCGGTAAGACGGCAGGCGATATGGCTTGAAGGATGTTGGATGGGATGGGGTCCAGCGGGCATGTAGTTGGACGGCTGCCTGTTAGGATTTTGGAGACCTCACTCTCGCTGAGAGGGATGAAAGAAGGAAATGATGAGCCATTGACGGTTGCGCCCTTAGGGGGGGGGGGACAGTTGGTCGAACTGTTTCCCGATGGCTGCCACTTTCTCTGTGAAAAAGGAAGCAAAGTTATCAGCAGTGAGGTTAGTAGCTGGGGGAGGAGGAGGAGGGTAGAGCAGAGTTTTGAAGGTGGAGAATAGTTTCCGAGTGTTGTGCCTGTCTGTGGGATGTTGTAGTGGGCTCTGTTGCCTGGGCCATGTTAAGGTGATGCCCCTTTGGGGGGGTGTTTCGGGGTGTTTTAGCGGGAGATTGGGGGGACGTGCGCTTTTTGGGGGTGAGAGAATTGAATGTACGGCGTAGCTGTGGCCAACAACAGCAGAAATAAAATACCAGTTCCCATCTCGAACTCGTGGGTGTGTTGTTAGTGGTTGGAGATTTAGTAGTAGTTGGAGATTTAGAATCTTTGAGATTTAGGTATAGAGCCAGCAAGGAAGAGAACGTCGTCACCCATTTGGGGATTCTTTGGTGTACCTGGTCTGTGAGCTGCTCAGCAGCAGCTTTATCGCCCCCATGGTGGCCATCATCCTGCTGCTCTGCTGTGATTTCTGGACCGTCAAGGTGGGGGACTTCCTGTTTTCTTCAGGCCTCTGTTGCGTCTTTTTCAGACCACTCAGAAGACTATATTAACACCCTTGGGTATTTGCATTTTATGACTATATATGCTGAGCACATTTTCAGGTATCCTTAAAAAGAAATTTGAGATTGAAGTTTTTTCACTACTCATAGAGCTCTCAAAGCACTTTGGCGGAGGCTACTACCCAAGATGCCAAACTGCACAACAGGAACGGTTGGGAGTTCAGTGTCTTGCTCACGGACACTTTGTCACTTGGTTAGGAGGAGTTGTGATCGAACCAGCAACCCTCCAATTGCTGAACGACTCCTCTACCTCCTGAACCACTATCGCTCTTGAAGTACATAATAATGCAATATGGCACACCAGACACCATTTCTTCTCAAACTGTTTAGGCTCTTACAGACTTTCTGTTAAACAATATGACTCATTTCAGTTACAAATTAATAATAGTATTTTTAAATGTAGGCTTTTGTTATGATCAGTATGATGTCAATAGTAAAGTGGCCATTAATGACCGTGAGCTTCAGGTCCGTGGTTATGTCCTGAGAGTAGTAGACTGATGAGGAGGGATCCGATATGTTACCCAAACACACTGCCAAATGCATTAGCTACTTTCAGCCTTATTCTTCCATGCAGTGTGTAACACAAACAGCTATTTGATTCCATCCCTCAGAACATCACTGGTCGTCTGATGGTGGGACTGCGATGGTGGAATCAGGTGGATGATGATGGGAAAAGCCACTGGGTGTTTGAGTCCAGAAAGGTAGCCAATATTGTTGCTGTGTGTGTGTGTGTGTGTGTGTGTGTGTGTGTGTGTGTGTATGTGTGTGTGTGTGTGTGTGTGTGTGTGTGTGTGAGAGAGAGGTAGAGAGAGAGAATGACACTGACACATTAAATGCATGACTTTATGTACAGTGGAACAGATACCTTTGCTTTTGTGAAATAAAAATATAACCAAAATGACATCAGTATGATTTTACTAAAAGCAACTTGAATGTTTAATCTTTCTTTTGGCTCTGTCAATAATAAACACACTAGTTTCCTTCCCACCAGGGCTCTGGGAAACAGGCCTCTGACTCAGAGTCTCGGATCTTCTGGCTTGGCCTGCTCATATGCCCCATCGTCTGGGTCATCTTTGCCTTCAGCTCCCTTGTCTCTTTCAAGATTAAATGTCTGGTAGGATTTTATTTCTTGACATGTTTTAATTATTGATGCCATAACACACACTGTGTATTATCACAGTGGCAAATTGTTACTGATGCCACTGTAGAAAACTGCATACGTATATACAATTGGTAACTAATTGGTCACATGACTCACTGATGAGCAGGTGATACAGAAAATAGCGAGAAAAACCAAAGCAGGAAGTTACTAAACATAAGGTACATGCAGACACCAGGGATAGAGTTTTTTTGGCGGCCTCTAGAGGCCATGACTGTTTTAATTACTGATGCCATTACACACACTGTGTATTATCACAGTGGAAAATGGTTACTGATGTCACTGTAGAAAAAAACAGCATACGTATATTCAAGATTAATTTAATGCACAATTAAATGATTATTCAAAATGGATCTATTATAATAAAAATCAACACACAAGGCAGCATTCTGTTAACCATATTAATAATAACGCCCATTCTACACTCACTACACTGGCTCCCTGTCTCATTCCGTATTGACTACAAAGTCCTACTACTCACCCATAAATGCATAAATGGGCACCTACCTACCTACAAGAACTCATTACTCCCCAAACATCCAACTGCACCCTCAGATCCACAAACAGCTCGCTCCTCCGAGTCCCCAACACCAAGCTCCGCACCATGGCCGACCGGGCCTTTTGCACGGCAGTGCCGTGCCGGTGGAACAGCCTCCCTGACCACCTAAGGGCAACACAGACACTGGACTCTTTTAAGACTGGCCTAAAAACCTTTCTATTCAGAAAGGCGTTTCTTACTTTTTAAATGTATTTGATTATAGTTTGTTTTAACTATGTTCTTACTATGTACTGTGGCACTCTGAGATTCAGCTGAATGTAGCGCTATAATTTAAATTAATTAATTATTATTATTATTATTATTAACCAAGCACCTCTATGGTTACTGAATTTCATAGGGATCGTATACAGCGATTACACCTGTCCAGTAGAGATCTATATTTCCCTGCCTGCACATTGTTTAGAGTTTGAGTCCCCAGTAGTATTTTCCTTTTTCGTTTGATTTGTTTATTTTTGATGTTTTGCCCCTCACACACTAACATGTGTTTTGTACAGTAAAAAACTACATTCTATCTTGTACTATAGTTAATAGGCTAAAGAATGGGATCTTTCTCAGCATTTCATGTACTTTTATCCATCAGCAGGATGAGATCTTAACACAACACTGTTTGGATTTACAAGCGAAAACTGTATGTAGTCGACATAAGCCTTCAAGGTTATCTGTCAGAAAGGTATTCCACCAAGAAATGGTTCAACATTCCCACAGACGTGGTGAACTATTTTCTACTTTAAAGAATCTCTTTAATCTTCCACCCCCACCATCAGTTACCTCTGTCTCTGCTGATGACTTTGCAACGTTTTACTGAAAAAGTTACTGCCATTACTCTGCAATTCTCTGATCATCCTAAATGGGTTTTTACCTTGTCTGGACATTAGAGCATCATTGAATTCATTCTCAAGTCTCTACGCTTCTACAATGTAGTCGACCTAAAACATGTCCTCTGAATCCCATTCCAGCCACCCTTCTCCAGTCTATCTGGCTTACAGTTTTACCTGCAATCACGCACGTAGTCAGTGCTTCACTCAGTTTGGGAAAGTTAATTTATTCAAGTACATCATTCAAATAGACTAAAGTTTCACTTAATCCGTCTGATGTGATGAATTCTAGACCTGTCTCCATAGACCTGTAGAATGAATTCTTGGTGAATGACATTGTAATTATGCAGTAATTTACATTTAGTCATTTAGCAGACGCTGTTATCCAAAGCGACTAACAATGTATACACATTTTACATTTTTTACACTGATGGCACACTGCACATCAGGAGCAATTAGGGGTTCAGTGTCTTGCTCAAGGACGCTTCGACAGGGAATCGAACTAGCAACCTTCTGATTACTAAACTAGTTCTCTACCTCCTGTACCATCTGTTCTATATTCAATGTCACTTACCCTTTCACATTTTCAAGGTCACAAGTCTGTGCAGCTTCAGAGCCAACCAGCATGCATGGTTGATCATCCTGGCCTCAAACCTGTGTGCTTGAATGTGTTCTCACTACAGAATGCATTCAACATCTACAGATCAGACTATTGGCCTTTACGTCTAAAGGGCAATACAGAAGTACATTTCATTATGTATAGGAGATGTCATGGAGCTGGGGAAAAATGGGACAGAACCTTAGTCTAAGTCTGTCAGCTCTCTCAGCTGAACAAGTTTATAAGAAAAAATCTTATTTTCAAAGGGTAATGTATGCAAATAAACTATAGAATAGGTATAACATCGACCACGTGTTGCTACTCATGTGCTGAAAGAGCTAGCATCAAGTAGAGCTAGCATGGAGTAACTCTTTCGAGATACCTGAGTGGTGTCCACAGGGGAGTAGCGTCCACAGGGGAGTAGCTGTTCTCTCTCTGCTCTGGACTGGACTGAGGCCTTTGGAGGTGATGGTAACTTTCTAATACCAGATACATGGAGACTCAGTCAAGAGGATGGTTTTCTATCAGGAGCCAGGATTATTCTTTGCAAATGGTGCACACCAATGGAGAGAGCATGGTTTGACATGAGGATCCACCCTTTGATTAGACAATGTAACAGTGGAAGTTTAAGTATCCTAAACAAAAGAAAGGGTGTCAGCCAATTGCCCTGACTGTACATGAATATGTATCAGTCAGCTACTCTGATACAGGAACTGCCACAATGTTGGTTCACGAGGGAAGTTGTTAATTAGTGGTGTCCGTGATTTCTGAACTACAAACATAATTTAGAATATACAATAAATTAATGTTGTTTATTGTATTGAATGAGTGTTTTTGTTTACTGCTCATCTTATGTGTGTCAATTGTTAACATGTTACGTACCAAACACTGAAAGCACACAAAACGTTATGTACACTTTTATTGCCAGAAAAATTGTCATATCAAAATGTAACAGAGCTTTTTTAAGTTATTCAATGTACTGATGACAGAGCTGATTGTCTACAGGTAATAAAATCAGTAACAAAAAAAGTAACAAAATCAGTGCACATGAATAGAAATGTGTCACCATTTACTGTTCCCTTCATATAAACAATGTGAACTTTGCTCAGCTGTTACAGGTATTTGGCATACAGCAGCTTTGTAAACTGGCTTTCTGGGCCAGAGAATCTGAGTGGTCAGTGATCAAAAATGACATTATGCATCTCTACAAAATGAGTGAGATTAACACATAAGGCACATTGTGATGGGTGCTGACGGTTTGGATGTCTTCCTTAATGAATCCTCACCTTCAGCAAGCATATGGACTGGTATAGAATTTAGAAACTCATTCCCACACACACTGGTAAACTGTTAAACTGTTCACCACACACTGGTAAACTGACTGGTGATCTGAAAAACAGCTTTGGTCCTAAGAAATGTGTTTTCGGAACAACGGACCCCAAAAATTAAATTATGAACATTGAAAATGAGCGTAATAGGTCCTATTTAATAATTTAACACTCAAAACCTTCTCACCCAAGGAATCCAAGGGACTTGTGATTAAAAAAAAAATGTTGGTCCTAATAAATAATATGTTTTTGGAACACCAGGGGAATCCTTTCTCTTTTTAAGAATAAAAGTGCATTTGATACAATTAATAATTGCCCAAGGTCTACAAACAATCCTTATCGTCTCTTCATTATGGCAACCTTCTCTAATACATTTAGGACAAGGGGATGAGGCCCATCTGTAGAGGAGTGTCAGTTTAGCACATTTACAATCCTTATCGTCTCTTCATTATGGCAATCTTCTCTTAATACATTCAGGACAAGGGGATGAGGCCCATCTGGCTCACATCATCACATCTGGTTTTCCACATCATGCAGAGGATGGGACTGAGGAAAAAAAGGGACAGAAACTTAGTCTCATTCCGACAGCTCTCTCAGCTTAACAAGTTTACAAGACAAAATCCTATTTTCAAAAGGTAATGTATGCAAATAAACTACAGAATACGTATAACCCACATGTTGTTACTCATGTGCTGATAGAGCTAGCATTGAGTAGAGCTGGCATGGAGTAACTCTATTGAGATACCTGGGTGATGTGCACAAGGGACACGGGGCAAGCCGCTCTCTGTCTGCTCTGCATTGGGTTCAGGCCTTTGGAGGAAGCCAGACAAAAAAACATCAATCAAATATTTAGTTTCCCTGGTCTATGTTTACGTAAGACTATTGACCTAGTAGTTCACCGTGTCTAGGTTTTAAATAAAAGGCATTACAAATACTTTGGTGCAATCATACACAAACGGCTTTGATTTCGTGTATCCATTCCAATCAATCAGAGACCAGCCAGATACATCAATGTTAATAAACAAATCTGAACCTAAAATAGTTGACCGGCTGTGTTAGCAGCAGTGTTGTGCATGAACGCGTTCAAAAGAACGCGTTCATTGAACACGTTCTTTTTTATGAGAACGATGAACTGAAAGCAACTTAAAGACAAATAATGAATTTGAACGGTGAACACGTTCATATTATCTGAGGTTTTCCTTCTACTGAGGAAAGACGCTGTCTAAATCGAATGCTTGCACCATGTCGTTGCCCAGTAGGCATACCTGTTAAAAAGGCCATAGTAATTATTTGTTAAGTTGCCCAGACAGAGCATGTTTCGGTAAATGACCATATTTGGTAATTGCGTTGGTCATGTGACTCCACTCCGCACGGTACAGTTTTTTGATTTCGCTTCACGGCATATTTAGATGAAGTGGCAGTTAACTTCGGGCATATTTTCACATCATTGAACGTTGTACTTTGTTGAAGTTGTGTGCGTCCATGTATACGTAAGTTTGACTTTGTAGCCTACCTTGTCATTATGTGTTTGTTATAGTTTATCTTGCTCATAATTGTTACGAGCACTGCCACTTAATTCATCTTGCATGATGGCACTGTTCGTGAACTCGCTTAGCATAAGCTGCGAATGTACAAATACGAGTGTTACAGGGTTTACCTATGCTAACTTTTGAGCGGTCTTTCATTTAGTGTACATGCCCTTGTTGATCTTAGATTAAGCCAGTAGCATGTCATTGCTGAAGAGGTTGAATTACCATTAGTTCCCTGTATAATTCATTATTTAAATGGTACTACAGGACTGTGTATTAATGTATATTTTCTGTTTGTACTTTACTTTCACACACACACTTACATACAAACATACACCCACATACAATTGATCCCATTCATTGTTGTTAATGCAATACAAAGAGTGAAGAATCAAACTGAATATCCAAGTCTCCATTCTAATCGGATGACCCTCAGTGATTACACATTTCCTATAAGACCACTACGTTACCCATGAATCATCGCACACACATGTATACCAAACAAGCAACGTATTCCAAGACAACAGCTCGATCTCATGAAAATGGCCATTGAAAGCGAAAACAGAGACGCAGACTCAACGAGTAGGCCTACATCCGATCCACCTTATTATTATGTGCGGGATTTTTACACACTGTCTGATAAAGTTTCCGACGCTAAAAATCTCACCTTTCTGTGCAAATTATGTTATGTCTGAACTGAACTATGAACTAGTTCAGAATTTAAATGGTGAACTATGAACGTGAACGATTCATATTTACTTGTATGAACTGAACTTTGAACTAGTTCATGAGAGGTGTGAACTTGCACAACACTGGTTAGCAGCTTGACAGAAAGGGGTCCCAGGACACTCCCCCCCCCCCCATATAAAACATCAAGCAGGTTAAAAATTAATATCAGATGGAAAACTCACCCAGACACGCTATTCTTGTCCCTCTTCCACCAAAACAAGACCGGAAACAAGATAATCAATCCAAACAATCCAAACAATCCAATCGATGCCAAGGTACCATACCAATTCCTTTCCTCAAAAGGCTGCACATCTGAAAGACAAGAGTTCAGTTAAAGCTCTATTTTAATGCCAAGAAATGCTCAGTAGTTATAGTTGCTTCAGTGTTCAAAGTCCTTTGGTCATGAGTTAATTTAGTCAAATTTGTAGTTTTCGGAACAGCATTTGTCAACCTGATGCCTACGACAAAAGATTGTGTTAAGAAGAATCTGACTACTTTTAGTTTGGCTATAGTCACCAAACCATGCAATACAGATTAACCCTTTAACTAAAGGAACATAACTTCATGTGTTCTGTTATAAATGTGTGAGAGGAATTGATATCATGGTGACAAGCCTCCTGCCGCTCAACATTTTAATGAGGCGGGTCACAACATCTGCACCATGAAGTTACAGGGCATCGAAGTGGTGTGGAATTTAAGGAAGAGACATTTAAGGGAGGCCTTTTGGATATTTGAGCCCTAAACGGTTCTCCCTTCAGGACTTCATAAAATGAATTGATTTAAAGTTGTTTTTTATGGTTTCCCCCTCGTAGCTATGACATTGGGTGGATAACTATATTGGTTTGCTGTCAGTATGCCGGTGATGGTGGTGGTGGTCGATGATAAAGTTGTAATTTGATTTGCTTGCTTTTTTATCTTTATTTTTAACAGCTGTAATAAATATGCCACAGCCTCTTCCGTAATATCACGTGACCAAAATCCACCCAGCTGAATTTGAACATGCTTCCATGCAATGCCAGACATCATGCTAATAACTACCAATACTGACTGTCCAATACTAAAGTTTTAGGTTTGGAAAACAGTTAGGACCGGTGGAACAATTTCTTAATTTCTGATTGGAAAAAAGGCATTCCAGGAGTGGGGATACCTTGGCACAACCTCACTTGGACTCGCTAGTAACCACAGTGTTTGATATAGCCTACTTCAACCATTAACTGGTAGGACATCAACATTCCATCCATTCAAAGAACAGAATTGCAGGCTGCAATTTTATAACGCTAGCGGTTGTTGTTTGCCAGCCATCAGGGGCGTCGTTAGGCCTATTTTAGGGGGGCTGAAGCCCCCCTAAAATGTTCTTCAGCCCCCCCAAATCATTTGGCATTATTGGCTTAAAAAAAAAATTAAACTATTGTTTCTGACACGGACAAGTTGTTTATAACTCTAACATGCTACTTATGTGCGTGCGTTCTGGTTTGTATGTTTACTCCCCCTTCAAATTATAATCCAATAGCCTTTCATCATACTTTACGATATAAACCCCGGGCACTAGTACCGTCTCTCGTCAACGACAGCCAGTATTATAGACAAGGAGTTCAAAGTAAATGACGCACGGAGTGAAATTGTAAGTACAAGAAGTTACAGAATGTGGCTATCTGTAGTTGTTAACGAGTGTTACCTGCTTTAGGTTTACTTGATATGAGACAAATGAAAGCGAATATTGTAGTGGGCTATGTTAAAACTAAGCTAGCTTGCTACTTTGTTAGAAACTGTCACCAGTTAGCAAGAGTGTGAACGAGCGAATTCGAAATACAAGAAATAACTATCCACATCTCTCTATTCTTTACATTGATATATCTCTCTAGTATTTCAAAACAATATTATCAGTCCCTATAGAATGTTGTTATTTATAATCAGTTAATGCTAGTGAAAACTAAATGTCATAGGGTCCCTCATAACGCTATTGTACCGCTATATCATCCAATTCATTGACCAGATGGATATAAGAACATTCTTTAGGAGAGGTGGCAGCTCCGCCCAGTCAGATGAGAGAGAGAAGCAGGAGATTGACAGGGCTGAAGGAGCCGGTGTGATGGAGGTTAGTGGTCTACAGGTCTAGAAGGAAATGAGTGGAGTTTTTTTTATTTTCTTCTACTGTGGTAGAAATGTATAGGCATTTGTTGTCAGGCCTAGGCTACTCCAAGGGTTAGCCTAAATTAGATTATTACATGATATTTTTATGCCAAGTCATAAAATTGGCTTCTGGATTTCGATCAGTTAATGTTTCAATGTTTGAACTTATCTTAAAGGGTCATGCATAAGGAGAGGCTGAGGCAGAGAGAGGAAGAGACAGACCAAGCAGCTGCAGCAACTAATGATTTAGGTGAAAAAGACACAGGGCCTAGACAGGTTAAGCTGAAGAGCTACCCACAGGACAGCTTTGGTGCTCAGAACAGGTCATTTCACCACAGCTGGTATATTTGTGTTGTCAAATTTCACTATGACCCTGTCATTCTGTCTCTTGTGTTATCATATACTGAATGCAAGCAAAACTACAGAGCAAAATCACACTCTTTCTGATTAAACCAATCTATGAACTGTCTGAAACAATGGATATCCGCGGCCCCAAATGGGCCTTAAAAAAATAAAAAATTGCCGCGCGCAAACATGCCACTCCCCTTGGGGCTAAGCCCCCCCTTTCTTTGAATCCTAGAAACGCCCCTGCCAGCCATCAACAGAACAGAAGACTAAAAAAACATTATTTGCAGGCGATTGGGAAGATGAGCGAATTCATTTGACAGGCTACGGAGGTCTGTGTTGAATAGGGGGGCGTGGCCGGAGCGGAGTTCAGCACAGACGTGACATTTTCTCAGTGGTTTTGTTTTCTAATTAATGCTTGTTCATCGTTGCGATCGTTGTTGTGTTTATAAGAAAGAAATACAGCCTTGCAGGACAAAATACAGGGGAATTTGGGCGATTTTGATGCACAGAATGATGTTTCCGTCTGAAAGTTGCAATTCTGTTTGAAACGGTACATTCTGCGAATTCCGTCCGTTGTCTGTTATCGCGGAAATTTTCTCCCCGCGTACCCCCTGAACCACTTCGCGTACCCCAGTTTGGGAACCGATGGAGTAGGCGAATGGGGGACATGGGAGTGTCTCACCACTCATTTATTTATTCTGATGGAGAATACGATTGATGCACAGGTGCAAGGTTTGCCATTTCATGCGAAACTGTACACTACTTTATCATTTTGTTCACCACATTTAGTCATCTCTATCCATGTAACTGTTTAGCTATTGCTAGTGTGACAAGGAGACTCTCAATTGGCCTGGCCTCTCCAGTGATCAGTTTATTATCTCCTTATCTGTTTCTGAAATGGATGTCTACTAACAAAAATGTTCTCTCTCCCTTATAGCATGTTCCAATTGCTGATGGATGTGGAAACATTGCTCCTCACCCCCACTACTCCTCATCTACGCATATGGACAGCCAAACTCTACCCACTCACTCTGTTCTTTTCTTTCTCTCCTAATCTAGACTATCTTCGCTATGGGACGCTGCTGTAGTCTTTTCACCTGATCTACCTGTAGAAACCCTCGGCAAATTGCACCCACCGCCACCGGACTGCCGTACACTTACTCTACCCCATGCTAACATTTATATACAATATATATTATTGCCACCACTGATATGTTTCTCTGTTCCTACTCCCCTTTCCCCTGTAACAGTAACCCTTGAGCACAGTGTATACCCACTAAACTGGTCTTGTCTGTATCATGTATTTACCACTGGATGTCTGTATATATATTATGTACATCTACCAAATGCAGGCTGTGTACAACACTTGTTGTTTCCCTTCCCCTTCTGCCACACAACCCTCCCCCATCCCCCCTTCCTATCTCCACCTGGCCGACCTCAAGCAGACGGGTCCCCCCTTATGTGCCGTGGTTCTCTTTAAGATTCCTTCCTGACTAAAAGGGAGTTTTTTTCTTGCCCCTGTTGCCATTGTGCTTGCACTAAGGGGGTTCAGGCTCTGGGCTCTGTAAAGCGCCTTGAGACAATTGTATTGTTATGGCGCTATATAAATAAAATTTAATTGAATTTATTAATCAATTTCTATAAAAATCAATTGTTTATTCGGTTGATGGATTTTCTCCCGAATTTCCATTCAGCCCTTGAGCTTACCGATACCAGTGTTCTTTGAGGAACCTGAGGCGTCGTCCTCAACAGGCGTCGGTTCACTCCAGGCCTCCACACCATCAGAGGTGACGGCTGCTACAGACACTGTGCACCTGACCCCCTGAGGCAGTCCCTCCAGCACAGTGGAAGTCGTCCTTTTCCTCAGCAGTTCAGTACCGTTGCAGGACCACTTAACCTGAGGAGGACATTTGGAAAATTCTAATGCCGGGTTCCATTATATTTTATATTTATTTATACAAGACACAATTTTATTCTAAGCAACTTAATGGGCAGGCAAGCTCTCAGCACCTTGCCCACCAGTTGAGCTATAGCAGGGGTTCCCTCATGCTATACCCTTCATGGAAACTGCACCGGAAACCTTGGCAGAGGTAATAACAAAAGCAGTGGGAGTATTCATAGCTATTTATTTATTTATAGATATTTATAGCCAAAGATTTGCAGCCCTATTCGGTTACTTTAGGGGATTGTCACCTGAGGAAAATGAACAGTGTTACAATGACCGTGGTTACATGGATTCGAATAACTGCCTTAGTCGGACTGAAATCGCATTATCCGTTTCATGTAAGCACCTTAGTCGGATCGTAGTCGGACCGCACATAGTCGGACTAACACCCCTGGATAACTCGATCCGATCCAGTTGATAGTTCGACTATTGCGGCATGTAACGGTGAATTGGATAAGGAACTGGACTTTGCGTCTTTGCGCATGCTTGAGATCCCGCCGCCATCCTCCCTCCCTCCCTGCCAGGTCGTGACCCGGAAGACGAAAGAGACGATACGTTGTCTCAGCTGTTCATACTAATGACACGTTTATTTATGAATATCCTGCAGACTGTCTCACAAGCTTATTCTTGTTGACTATGAACAAACATAACAGAAGAGGTCCGAAGATATGAGTACCTTTACAACCCCTCCTTAAAAACGTATAAGGACGTTCAAATTACGATACTTATGTGGTGCCAGTGTTGACAAAAACGTTGACTGCGACTGTTTGGACAGAGCGCGCTAATTCACCGAACAAATACTTTCATATTAATTTCCCACCACTTGTTAGTCATGTCATTCATTCATATCGATGTGAATCAATCAATACTAATACATCTTTAACTGTGATGTGTTTTTGTTTCATTTCACAACGTATTTACTGTATAATCAACGATAGCAGGTGCCCGCTTGTAAACAGTCCACATTTTATTTGCTTAAAACACACAGCAGTACTGTCAAATCAGAAAGCAAATCAGCTGTTAAAGGGCTGTTACCTGACCAAATACCTTTCAAACTCGGTGATAGTATTCACAACTAATTTGTTCTTCATTCTATCAAATATGATGAAGTGTGGTCCGCGACGGCCACAAGTAAATTATTGCGACATTTCTAACATACAACTCAGAACGAAGAGAACACAGCCAGTAGTAGCCTAATCTAATAAAGAGTTGTCTAATCTATTAACAAGGTCATGGATTGGTGGCTTAAGACAGGAACTATGAAAAGAAAATTAAATGAGAAAGCCTCAAACATAGACAAGGAGAAAGTGATTCAGCCTCATAGGGCATTATCTCGTCGCGGAGTTGCATTCAAAACACTGTGTTTTTCTCCCGCTGAGACAGCAAGATGATAACTAGGCTATATTCTGTGTTGTGTGACGTTGGATAATGACAGCTTTTAATTATGAAAAGTTGACTACTAGGATGGCTGTATTAATGCCAGTGGGCTAGCCTACTGTTGGTAGTGAAATACTGCGGTCAGTATGCGCATCGTTGTGTTTTGTGATGTCTGTCTGAGTGTGTGATGGGAGTATGAGGCTGTGAGCGAACTAGTTTGTAACATAACCAAGTCACGCATGGAGCAGGGTTCCAGATGCTTTGCCTTGCGCATTGTCATATCTATAACTAGCCTACTGGTACGTACAAAAGGAGAGCCCGCGAAAATCATGTGTGCGCTAACAATTGTCTGGCGCCAGGTCTTGGGTAGGAGGCATGTTGTTCCGGGGATATTTAGTTAAATGGTCCGCGAATTTTTATTGGCTAAGTGGTCCTTGGTCTGAAAAAGTTTGAGAAACACTGCTTTATAGACAATAACGATCATACACTCCCATTGCACTCAAACAACCACACTCAAACGAGGAGATATTGTATCAATTAGCCTATTAAGTACTGTATTTATTGATTGCAAAGAGTTCAACGTTACAGCAACATAACTTTGCTCCGGTCGCTAAATCTGATATATCCGTGTGCATCATCGCTCTCCCTCTCTCTCTCTGCCACACCCACCCTGTAACCTACGTGTTTATACATTATAGAAGCAAGACCATTATATTGTAACAAATCACGGAAGCGTGGTATATTTGTTATGGCTTTTTATTAAACACAAATCACTGTCACAATGGCACGGGCTTTATGCCCACGAACAGACTGTGCTACCGTCACCCACCTGTATAAGCTCTGTCCCAACACAGAACAACGACATGTAATTAGAACGGTAAGGAACATATAGCCTAGGGAACGTCATGCATAACATAAAGTATAACAGTATGCGCCCGCTGCACGGCATTACGGGGCGACTATTCCGACACGTTATAATATTCTGGTTTAAAGTTAATGCTTGTGAAATCAGCTGTCACTCGACTATTACCTGACCAATACCTGTCAAACTCGGTCATAGAAAAATATCATGAATGCATATTTATTACGATGGGGAAACTATAAAATCGGAGTACGGACAACTAATGCCCAGCGTTGACGATGCAGATATAGAGCTGGAAACAGCTAAATGAGCTACAGCCCAAATGCAGTGAGCTTTATCAAGCCCTGGAAAGTTCGGCACATTTGCCCGTTTCCACAGCGTCTGCTGAGCGGTCATTCAGTACAATGGGGCGTCTTAAGACATATCTTACGAAGTACGATGACTGACAAAAGACTGACTGGACTTGCTCTTATGAATATTCACACAGATTTGGAAATCGACAGCGAAGAAGTACTTAAACAATTTGATGCAACTTGCAGAAGGGCAATGCGTTTTGGCTGTAACCCATTATTTGCGCGCGTGTGTGTGTGTGAATGTGCATACGTTTCTCTCGCCTTTTATCTTTCACCTTTGAATAATGTAACTTATAAACACATCGGCCTGGCAGAAACAAACAAACAAACAAACAAACAACCCAAGAGGCAACACGCATTTCTGGACCGATGAACAGACGCGATTCATGCTCAATCAACTGTTGTTGTTATTGGTAGTGGTGAAGAGGTCAAGCGGAAAGGGCTGTATCACCACTAGTTGTAATAAAAACAGCGCCACCTATCGTATCGGATATGACATGCTTTCGGCCAATGATTCGATTTATTCACTGCCATGTACATTGGGATAATAGCACCTACCCTCGAAAGAAAGCATAGTCCGACTAAGCAAAGATTCGAATTATACCATCATGTAAACACACTCAATGTCCCCTCCCACACAAGTTTCAGCCGTAAAGCTCTGTGAAACAACACAGAGAGAAATTGAAAACGAATTGAGTCAGAAACCCTATCTAGCTCTCTCCAATCACTCCAGAGTCTGCTAAATCTTCCTCAAGGTCTTTTGCAGTCAAACAGGGATTTTGATTTGTCTTAGCAATCCTACGAGCAGTTCTCGCTGAAGGTTTTCTTGATCTACCATACCTTAACTTGACCTCCACTAATCCTGAAAATGCTTTGCCATATTCTTATAGCCTTCTCCTGCTTTGGTGGACATCAATTATTTTAATTTTCAGAGTGCTGCGCAGTAAACTTTTACAGGGTGCTTCTTACCTTTCTTCACTTTTTTGTATAAAAGACGGCTAATCCACTTATCTTGCTTAAAACGTTGAAAAATGTTTTCATCTTTAACTTTATGCCTTTTGGAGATTAGTTCATCTTCCATTCATGGTAACAGAAATTTTGACCAGGGGTGCCCAAACTTTTGCATGCCACTGTAATTGATGTCAGTGTCATTACTGCGCTCTTAATTCTCAGGAATGCTGGTAGTCAGTCTGTATCTCTTTTCTGAGCCACACATTTCTCTCTGACTGACACACACACACACACCTCTGCCTTGCCTTTTGTTTTAAATAAACACAAACTTCTAAACTACTCACTCTCTTTCCCCCTCATTCTCTCTCCGTCTCTTTTCCTCCCTACAACCACTCACTTAGTCTCACAGACACACAAACAAATGTGCATGCACACACATACACACAAACAAACAAACGTGCACGCGCACGCACACACACAAACGTGCACACGCGCACACACACACAAACACAAGCAATGAGGTAAATATTCTAGACAGGCTGACACACTTTGACTGCTCCTGTTTCCTCCACAGTACTCACTCCATTTAACTAAGGGGTATCAAACTCCTGACCCACGGGCCAGATCCGGCCCGCCAAGCGATTTCATCCGGCCCGCCG
Organism: Clupea harengus; assembly: GCF_900700415.2. Taxonomy (NCBI): domain Eukaryota; kingdom Metazoa; phylum Chordata; class Actinopteri; order Clupeiformes; family Clupeidae; genus Clupea; species Clupea harengus. The sequence goes on along the minus strand of NC_045174.1, from coordinate 1,891,939 downwards.
ACTCCTCAGAATGTTGCAAAACGTTACATTGCTTTGAATGGCCGTCCCAAGGTTTACCGCTGCCATTGGCAACGGGTTTTGCGCTTCTAATTAACACCGTTTATATCATTCCGCAAGTAGTCCAGTCATTTAACGTAGCGGAAACTGAATTGAAGTAAGCAAGTAATGGGTTGCTACGCAATACCTGAAACTTTAAAGTTCTATGTGCGTGAAGAACAATTTTTTCTTTGCGGAAGTCACGAAATGGCAACCAAATCATTAAAAAGACGTATTTTGGAGGAATGTCTTTGATCGTTTTGACAAGTAACCGAATAATAAGCGGGATAATGTATAGTCCAACGGTCATTATCGGAAAATAAATCTAGCTGTGTGTCAAAGGCAAAAGTTTCAGTGCGTATTCTGTGGCTCTGGACGAGAGCACTGAGATAAATGATAATGCTCAGCTCGCGATTTTTGTCTGCGGTGTTAACCAACAGTTGTTAACCAAGTGACAGAGGAATTACTTTGTGTAAAAACAATGCAAGGCCGTACCAGAGCTAAGGATGTATTTAGCAAACTGTGTGACGCAATTGAGCATGCTGGTCTGTCATGGAAGTCGCTCTGAGGAAAAACATCAGACGGTGCACCATCAATGATCAGCATATCATTCAATTATTAATTTTAGATCACTATAGATGGAAAGATGCTGTATTTTGACAAATTAAATTATACACTTGAAATATATTTATTACAAATAATTCGGATTTTTGCTGAAACTTTATTCAGTTTTGTTTTGTTTGTTTGCAGCCTTGTTACCAACTATACAAAGGTGGTGCAGTACAGCATTTGCTTTGAAATGTGCATCTATGAAAAATAACTGTATATCGATGAAGACATTATCCCACTATTACTGCTGTATATGTAAGTAATGGGCTGTCAATGAGACAAGTGATCCATAAATGCAATTATAACAAACACCTTTATCCAAAGAGACCCTCGGGTAATCTGAGTTTGAAACCCCTGATAACTCCTTTCCCACTTGGTCCGTCTGTCAAGTCAATCTCTTTTCTGACACGCACGCACGCACGCACGCACACACAGACACTTTTTCTCTCTGACTCACAGTATAATGTGTCTCTCTCTGGGCAACAGGATAAAACTGACAACTCTTACATAACAAGCTCACCACTGCATTGTGGGAAATGTGAACAGCACATACTCCATACAAGCTATCAAGTGAGTTCAGCCAAGGTATTCAGAGGAAGGAAACTGCAAGGGAGCCTAAAGAACAGCATTGAGAAGCTCCTGAGAAAAAGGAACATGGCTCCATACACATTCATAGTTTCCCCTTTCTAATGTCTTTACCTCATACTCCAGGATGGGTCCAGTCTGCCAGTGAGCAGGAGGCGGCTGCCAGGACACGTTGACTTTGGACCCGTTGACGGACAAGGAGACATTTTGAGGCGGGGCAGTGGTGGCTAGAAAGTGAATGAAATGTGATGGCATTAGAGACAATGAGAAGGGTATTGTTAACACTTTTACTTATAGAGAAAATGTCACAATGTCTACGGCTGTTGAAATGCCCAAAACACATAATAGCCACAATTATGTATAAACTGCTCCTCCACTTAGAGGAGGCTCTGGAATGATCACACACAAATGTGTGGAGGCAGATGGAGGGAAGCCGTATTACATGGAAGATGCTGAAATGACATCTGTGAAGAGATACATCAACACTATGCTTCAGGGTGTGGTGTGTGTCTACACAGGGCTTTATGCATTCGTTTCTTAACACAGTTGTGAAGGCTTTCAGTCTGGGCATCCGAGATCACAGCAATGTTGAGTATTCTACAAACAAAGGGTCTAAAACTGGATCTTGTGGACGTCATTAAACTGGTTTATCACTCTTACCTTTAATGCTGTAGGAGTATGTTACAGGGTTCGGAGGCTTCAGATATTCACATATAAACTTGTGATCCAAATCTCCTACTTGTACATCTTTCAATATGAGGTGGTCACATGTACCACTGAACCGGTTCTGAAATTCTGGCCCAATTCCCTCCACTGTGGTCCCATCCTGGCACTCCACCACCTGTTTTCCAGAGGTTTTGCATTGACTGCCCACGGCACCATCAATGTCGAAAGTTACATCACCTCCAAGCTGTGCTGCCACAGAAATGTCTGCATGGAGAAAAAACAACAGTTTCAAAAAAAAAAACATTTTAAGTGGAACAAGGAGAGTAGAATAAGAAATAGTGTACTCTGGTGGTGTCACATATAAACTGGGAAAACCATAAAACAACAATATTGTTTATATTAAAAGGTTACTAGCTTCATTGTGAACCATCTTAGCCATGTTCCAGATACTAGTATATACTGTGACTTTGCCAAAGTATTCAACCCCTACAGAAAGTCATCACCATTATTCAGACAACAAAAGATAGACGTATACACATTTTCCTGATCAGTATTTTTATTGTGAACATTTATGCTCTAGTCTAGTATAAGGCAAATCATAAGAATACGTATTCACCCCCTTTAAAGTGACTGACCTAATTCAACAGATGTCCAGCCCATTGGTGCTGTCACAATTAGTGAAATGGGGATCAGTGTGCAGTGAATGTGTCTCAAGTGATTGTAGTATAACCAGGGATGGATTAACGAACGACCCAGGGGCCCATGAGCTCAAGGGGCCCCTAAGCCAGAGCCTTTGCGTGAAGTCGCTGTTATGTATCTCTTATTTGTGGTTAAAAAAGGTGTATTTTGTTCATTTGCTAATGGGTTTAATTTAAGTGTACCTGTGCTGTGTTAGAAAATGAGCATATGCGCTAGGGGCGTAACTATAGAAAATGCAGCCAGCGCGGAAGATTCGTAGGCAAAGCAGATCCTGCTCTATACATTTTTTCGAACATATGGATGTCAAAGTGTTGCTAGTTTAATGCGACTGTGATCAAGGACTTTTTTATGGACCATTAAAGATACCTTATGCTATATATTCCCTTAAAATGGCAAACCTGTCTCTGTCATGGTTTTCATAATTTTTAGGGGGAAATCATCAGTAGCAATCTATAACACAATTATATGCTTATCGTACATACACTATAGAAACTATTAAAAAGCCGATTCAATTAAATGAATAATTTCTTATTTAATTTGTTATTTTTGTCATATACAGATATGCAATGATGATTGCTGGGTAATATGTATCTTGTTCGCCAATGTCAAGTCTCTATTTGATCATGTGACGAGACTATACGATAGCTAGTTTAGGCGCAGAATCTGAACGTCAAGACCTACAAGCTGACAGCACAGCCAGAGGCAAAGTACACTTGCCGAACGAAGCCTTTCAAACATAAAAGTGGTGATGCATGATTTGCTCTTTCAGTGGACAGGATAGCCAGCCCATTCAGCCTCTCCTGCCCCATGCTGCTCAGGTAGGTCTTAATCAGTTTCAATTTGGAAAAGAATCACTCGCCTGTTGCCCTGTCACAAGTAATGTCAGAAACAATAGCAGGGCAGTGCACCGAAGGTGGATGTTATGGAGTAAACTTTGACCTGTTTACTTTCCCAATACAATAGACAAAGTATCTAATTCGACCGTTAAATCCAATGGTAAAATATATATATACGCCTAATGGTGTTTGTGTGTGCATGCGTGCGTGTTTTGCGAGTGCACAATAATTTGTTTCGTGCAGGGGGGGGGGGGGGCTTTAACATGTCCAGGCCCAGGGGCCCGTGGTTTCTTAATCCGTCCATGAGTATAACGACACCTGTGTCTGGAAGGTCAATTCACTGGCCAGTATTCAGTAATCAGTATTCCTGGCTACTGTTACACCATGAAGACCAAAGATCACTCCAAGCAACTCAGAGAAAAGGTTATTGAAAAGTATACATGAAAAGTCAGGGGAATGATACAAAAAAAATGTCCAAGGTACTAAACATCCCCTGTAATTCTGTTAAATCCATCATCAAGAAATGGAAGGAATATGGCACATCTGGTTCTAGCAGGCCGTCCCCACAAATTCAGTGACCGTGCAAGAAGGAGACTAGTGAGAGAGGCCACCAAGACACCTATGACTACTCTAAAGGAGTTTGAAGCTTCAGCAGCTGAGATGGGAGAGACTCTGCATAGAACAACTGTTGCCCGGGTTCTTCACCAATCAAAGCTTTATGGAAGAGAGCCACAAAACCCATATCAAATATCGACTAGAGTTCGCCAAAAGGCATGTGGGAGACTCCATGGTCAAGTGGAAGAAGGTTCTGTGGTCTGATGAGACCAAAGTGGAGCTTTTTTTCAACAGTGTGTGCGCCGCATGCAACACTAGGATAATGGATCACCACAGCACATAACCAGAACAGAAATGTACCTTCAGTAAAAACAAATTCATAGGCTATACAATTACTTCACTGTTATACAATGTAGTCACCAAAATCACTTCACACCGTAGACGCCTTTTTACCTCTGTTAACATTCTGTGCATCGGCGGTGAATGGTCGTCCAGCGAATAAGATCAGGACTCTATATAAAAAGAAAAAGCAAAGCAACTGGAATCGTATAGTTAACGTTATGGGATACAATATTTAGTTCACAACATTGGCATTACGGGCCAAGTAAACGGGCTACCAGTACTGATACATGCTGTCGGTAGACCATTGGTGAAAGGATAGACTATTGGTAGCCTATACCCGGAGGTGTGTTTGTTTTTGTCAGTGCGTTCGAAACAGGCTAAAATGCAAACAGAAGTGGTAAAATATATCAGAAAAGGTTTGATTACCAAAGAAAACAAATATCTATTGAATTTACACTTGATAAAAGTATTGATGGTATAGAATATAACGCTTGGCCAACAATAAGCTCTGAATGTCAGACACTTTTCATTTTGATTCGTTTGTTACATTTACTTAATCTACCTACCTAATTTATCATTCATTCAGTGTTTACTTCTTGACTACTTTGCTTACAGTACCTATTTGCTTATTGTAGGCTACCTGTTGTATTGTTCTAGCTAATTAGCTAATAACATTATAAATGTGTGCTGTGTATTTAATCTGCATACACTTACTGCTGTAGATAATGTAGGGGAAAAAGTGTGTAATATTAAACATCACTTATCAAATTTCAGATCGCAAAGGAGCTGACTGGCCATGGTAGGGGGACAGCTCTTTGGGTGACCTCCATTGGCAACGAGGTTGGCTAGATAGGCTACTTTTCGTTTCGATTCGTTACATTAAATTAATCTACCTACCGATGTATTTATCAAGTGAATATCAGCCACAATTGCAAGCCTAACCCGTGTCTATGAAAACCATGCCGGCAAGCGGCTATTCAAATTAGAAAAGTCAATTTTATAATATCTCTGAAATGTAACTCTGCTTACCCGAACCTCACATACAACATAGTTAGTGCCTTCAAAATGAATAGCTGAATAGCTCGTCGTTTCTGTGTCTCACAAGACATGAATTCGAGTGAAATCCAGTGTCCAAAACTAATTTAATCAGCGGAACCCTCAGCGTTAATACAAAAACTTATCGAATTGTTCCCCAACTCTAGTGGTGTTAGCCCTGACACCGAGACTTCAGGAAGTAATTGGAATAATAATTTGTTACAGGAAGAGTCGCTACCAGTTTTGCCACAGTAGCCTACTCATAATGCAGGTATTGGTCAAAGACTTACTAATGTATCAAGGCTGATGGTTAACTAAAAAGGGTTTAATTTAATTATGGAAGTACATTGAGCATAAATACCTAAAAGGCCCTAATTTATTTTTTCACCGTACTTTTGTGCGGAGGCTATGCATGTTCCTACTGTAATTGAGTAGTTTTTTTGTGTAGGCCTACTTGTAATTTTTTCAGTAATTTTTTTAATCGGTAATTTTACTTTTACTTAAGTAGATTTTGACTGAAGTAGGCCTATTGTAATTCGCTACATTGGAAATCACATCCGTTACTGAGTAAAAAAAAAAAAAACACTCTAAAGAAAAGTCAATTTTATAATATCTCTAAAATGTAACTCTGCTTACCCGAACCTCACATACAACATAGTTAGTGCCTTCAAAATGAATTGCTGAATAGCTCGTCGTTGCCGTGTCTCACAAGACATGAATTCGAGTGAAATCCAGTGTTCAAAACTAATGTTATCAGCGGAACCCTCGGCGTTAATACAAAAACGTATCGAATTGTTCCCCAACTCTAGTGGTGTTAGCCTTGACACCGAGACTTCAGGAAGTAATTGGAAGAATAAATGGTTACAAGAGTCGCTACCAGTTGCGCCACAGTATATAATGCAGGTATTGGTCCAATAATTACTGTATTATTAAATGTATCAAGGCTGATGGTTAACTAAAATCAACTGGTTTAATTTAATTATGGAAGTACTTTGAGCATAAATACCTAAAAAGTAGTATTTTTTTTTCCACTGTACTTTTGTGCGGATGCATGTTCTTGTAGCAGGCTTTTGCGCACCATGTATTGAACAAATTCACTGTCCTGAGAACAGAGGTGGAAAGTAACGAATTATATTTACTCGTCTTACTGTAATTTAGTATTTTTTTTGTTTACTTTCTACGTTTTTTAAATCGGTAATTTAAATTTTACTTAAATATATTTCGACTGAAGTATTGTAGCCGACTTCGCTACATTGGAAATCACATCCGTTACTGTGTAAAAAAAAAAGAAACACTGAAATAACTTCTCGAGTTCTCATTAATTTATGACTCCAAACTGTTAATCGGTAGAGTGGCTCCATCAAAACTGTTGCAAGATGCCTAAGGTACATGTCTTCGTATGGCACGGGATGTAAAATTCAGCTGTCACGAAAAGTGACGAAGCGTTAATACAACAGCAAGGAGTGACAGGATTATCAATGGATAAAATTACTTTCTGACGGGCAAAGGTAGTCGCTGTCAACTTGCTTTTGTTGGCTTCAGTTTTATGCGTCCATTATCATAGAAAATAGCTATTTGCTTTGTGAGGCGTCTCGAATTTTCTTCCAAAATCAGGGTAACATTTGCAGTTTTTTCCTGAATGAACAAATATCTTGAACTGACATATTCTTCAAGGTTCTGTTCATTTCTCATTATTACATAGGAAGAGTACAGTTTGCTATCAAACAATTCCTCAGTTCTGTCTTTAAAACAAGTGCCCTCACACCTACAACCTATTTTGGTTGATTTTGGTTTTATTTGAGTGATTTTAGAAGTCAAAACACTAGCGACCATGATTTGCACCATAACTGTTGTGTTGGTGAAGGGAAAACAGTGGTCCATAGATTTCACAATTATATTGTATTGTATTTGAAAATGTTTTGAACTAAATTGGCACATGGTCCCGAAAGGTCCTAAATGTTGTGTTGACTTCACATATTTAATGCTATTATTGCACTTACATTTGTAAAGAGTTTCCTTTAATTCAAAATAACTAGTTTTTGGATTTGATTTATGACCCCTTGTCCTCTTTTGCACTGTATAGGAGCGACCCCCATCAAGTTGTTGGAAGTAACTGTAAAGAACTGATGTCCACTCAATAAGTATAAGTGCAAAGTTCTCTATTGAACAAACGTGAAGGTAACACACAGGCAGGTAAATCCAACTTATCACTTTAGCATCAACCTTAGACTCCTGTATATCTCGCGTGATCTCATTACCGGTGACGTCACTCATAAGGTCACATATACATGTACACATTATATGACATCTCCCCTTTTCAGCTTGTTTCTTTCTCTCAGAACAAAACAAGACAATTACATTTCCTGACTAAACATTCAGAAGATACTGCTTTCATTAAATCAGCAAGACACTGATATTACTTAGCTTATCAAACACTAACTTATCAAAATCAAAATCTGAGCATTTTATCAATTAGATCATTAGAACATTAGCTCATTTCACAGCTTCAGTAAACTTTTCAATTCACAGAATCAACAATCTTATTTTTTTCTTTCTTTTCTTTCCCCTCCCCACAGTCCATAGCTTAATTACTGAACAAAATAGCAACATACAGCACAGTGAACATGTGACATTCTTTTTCTTTTTTTCTCTCTCTCTCTTTCTCACAGATTCAGTCTTTTCCCAGGTTTACTCTGTCTGCCAGACCGGGTATGAAACAGTCCATTTTGTGGGTCTGGTGGTTTGACACTGGCTGTTGGTGAGGTAGTGTCAGTCGTAACTGGAGGGTCGGGCTGCTGTCCAGCAGCTCCCTGCTGTAGTCCGTCTGGAGCCAAAGGGTGTGCAGCTCCAGCTGTTTCAGGAACATGTTGCAAGTGACGGCGGTTGCGTCGCAGTGTTGCACCCTGGGGTGTTTCGATGACAAAGGAGCGAGGTGTGATGCCTTCTCCAGTGACCATGGCGGGTGTTTTCCAGGACTTCTGATGGTCCAATTTCATGAGGACCGGATCACCTGGTTTTAGTGATGGTAGGGGTCTGGCTCCATGGCGCTGATTAAAGTAGAATGCTTGTTTCTGTTTTTCCATTGCATCCTTATTCCTGACTAATTCCAGATCAGGCCATCGAGGCTGAAGATTGGCCTCCAGAGACGGAAGAGTTGTTTTGATCTTCCGGCCCATAAGCAGTTTTGCTGGGCTCACGCCTGTGGTGGCGCAAGGCGTTGACCGATAGCACATAACGGCGAGCAGAGGATCTTTCTGCTGTAGGATTCTCTTCGCGGTTTGTACTCCTCTCTCAGCATGTCCGTTCCCTTGGGGGTTGTGTGGACTAGAGGTGATGTGCATAAAGGGCCCGCTCTCTGCACTTTGTCAGACCTTGATGTCCGTCATGTATTCGATCCAGGATGTCTGCTCTCATGACATCAGGAATCACCATGCGGTTTCCTCTAATGATGATCCCGTTGTGTTCAGACAGTTCATTTCTGATAGGAAAGTACTCTTTAATCACTGCTGGAACATTGCCTATATACTCAGGCCAACCTGATCTGACGTACTGCAACACTAACTGCAGATTGTAGTCAGCTGCTGTAGCGGTCTTTATGGCCATCAGTTTATGTGGAGTAGCTGGCATATTATCAACAATGGCTGCTATGTAACACGCTACATCAGAGTGAGTGTCAGCCTCTCTTTCTACGTACTGTAGCGGACTTCGCGAGAGTGTATCTGCCACTGTCAATGTCTTTCCAGGTGCGTATTCAGCTGTTGGTTTAAACCTCATCAGTCTCATGAGTAGCCTTTGGCATCGTATTGGCACATTGTCAAGGTCCTTTTTGTTCATAAGTGGCACAAAAGGTTTGTGGTCTGTGACCAACTTGAAGTTTTCAAGGCCACAGAGGTACTTCTCGAATCGCCCACACGCCCACACACTCGCCAAACATTCTTTCTCAATTTGGGCATATCTGGTCTCGGCCTCTGACAGACGACGCGAGCAGAATGCCACTGGTTTCCAGTCCTTGTAGTGCAGCTGCAGCAGTACCCCGCCAATGCCATAGCTGCTGGCATCAGCTGATACAGCAGTTGGTCGGTTCACATCATAGAATTTCAGGACTGGAGAGGTGGACAGAATGTCTTTCAGGCGCTGGAATGCCTCCTGTTGAGAATGGTCCCACGTCCAAACTGACTTGGATCTCAACAGTTCGTATAGTGGCTGGCCCACTGTTGACAGGTTTGGGATGTATTTCCCTAAGTAGTTAAACATACCCAGGACACGCCTTAGGTCATTCACATTCTGTGGTGGAGGGAGCTCACGGATTGCTTTGACTTTATCAGGGTCCGGCCTCACGCCTGATTTGTCAATTACCTGGCCCAGGAAGTGAAGCTGGTTTTGTCTGAATTTACATTTTTCTTTGTTCAGCTTCAGTCCGGCCGACTCAATCCTCTCCAACACCTTGCTGAGACGCTGGTCGTGCTGCTCAGGAGTGTCACCATACACTAGCACATCATCCATAAAGATTGCCACGCCTTCCAGGCCGTTAAGGGTCTCTGTCATCTTGCGCTGAAAAATGTCAGGAGCGCTTGTGATACCAAATGGGAGTCGTTTGAAGGCATATCTCCCAAAGGGCGTTATGAAGGTGGTTAATTTGGTGCTTTCTGGGTGGAGAGGAATTTGCCAAAAGCCAGAGGCGGCATCCAAAGATGTGAACATGGTTGCGCCACTGAGCTTTGCAGTGATTTCCTCTGCGGTAGGAAGGACATCTCTCTCTCTACGTACACCTTCATTTAACCTTTTCAAATCCACACAGATACGCATTTTTCCGTGGGACTGGCACCATTGGTGCACACCAGCCTGTAGGTTCACTCACGGCTTCTATCACCTCATTCTCCTCCATTCGCTGCAATTCTTCTTTTACTTGCTACAACATGGGCAAAGGGACGCGACGGGCCGTGTATGGCTGTGCGTTCTCTTTTAACAGGATTTTAACAGGTTCTGTTTTCAAAGTTCCAAGTTCACCGAATGCTTTGTGAACTTCTTCGATGCGCTTCACAAGCCCCATCGATGTTGCTGTGTCTCTGCTCAGCAAGTTATTTGCAGTTTTGCCACTGATGACGTACACAGGAAAAGTGTATGGCTTCCCTTTGTATTGTGTGCTAGCTAGAAATTTCCCTAAATAGTCCAATTGACCACCTGGGCTACACAGTGTGATATTAGACGATTCTAATTTCTTCTTGGGAGTTAATTTGTTAAATGTCTCTTCTCCCATAATGTTTGCATCTGCACCTGTGTCGATCCTAAATTTGACTGGTGCTGCTCCAATTGTTAACTTTATTGTCCATAGTTCGACATTTCTGTTTGTGTTAGTGACTGCACCCAGGTAATACGGTCTCTGTGAAACTGTCTCTTCAGTTACTTCTCTCATTAATTTACTATAGCATTTATTTTCCAGGTGACCCACCTTTTTGCATCTGTTGCATGTTGAATTCATGGCTGGGCACCTTGCTGGATCGGTGTGTTTCAATTCAATTCAATTCAATTCAATTCAACTTTATTTCGCCATGTATACAGATACTAGGAATTTGTTTTGGTATTCTCCATGCAGGCTATAGTATCACCAAACTATCTTCTGCACGAGATCTCCACGGCCGCTACACAAGCGCCATCGGACAAGGGGGTAGACAGGACGGGAAGACAAGGTTGAGGGAAGAATTGCAGCATAACATGAGGAAAGGGAGGAGAAAAAAAAGCCGACCCCCAGACTATGCTCCTAGAGGAGTACAGTGTGGGAGCAGGAAAAAAACACCTCAGCACATAAGCACATACATTTTACAACATGACAGAACTCAAGACTTGCAACGGGGAGGGGGGAGGGGGGATGGAGGTAAGCCAGCGCAAACAAGCAGCAATCTGGTCCAACAGCCATATTCGGCTATGGTCACAGACCCGCCTGTCACCCTGGGGGTACGAAGCAGGCGAAGGCGTGGGATGGGGGTCATGGGGTGGTGAATGCATATCAGTAATGTGTATGTGTGTATGTATGCATGTAGAAAGTTCGAGTATGAGTAGGCCTGGATTGTCGCCTTCCCCTAGGCCTAATCAGACAGATTCTCAGTCCGCAAGATTGTCGTTGCCATGGAGACATCCTTGAAAAGGTCCTGGACTGAGACAACAATCCACAGGTGTCTGTGGAAAGGGGGAAGGGAATGCAAGAGAGTCTCACTGCAGCGATCTTCAGGGGAGTTGTTGTTCCAGCAACAGCCTTGGCCAAGGCAGTGCTGGTTGAGGGGGCCGAAAGCAGATAAGATTGGGGTTGTTTGGTCTTGGGAGTAGGCGCCAATTTGCTCGTCTACTCCTATTCCGTCCGGTCTCCGAATTGCTCCAATTTCCTTTGCAAAGCCGTGAACTTCTCCGTGTTGTTATCCATATCGCGGTTAATAGCCGCCAGGATGTTATCCATATCGCGGTGTATAGCCACAGTCTGAGTGCCAACAGCTCTGCCCAGCGCTTCAATCATGTCGGGCAGCCTTAGTGGGCTTTTGACAGCTGTCACCGTTTCATACATTTTCCGATAAACCAGGGTTCCGCCTAATCCAATCAGCAGAAAGCCTGTAATCAAGGTTCCGAATAGGTAGATATCTTCAATGTCCTCCACGGAAAGGGCCGCCAGGCACACGACTCGCCACTTCTCCCACGCGTCCATCGAGTAGCCAGCTGCGAACGTCCCGGCAGGACAGTCAGGTTCCCCCGAACCCAAGCTTCTCATCGAGAAGATGGTGTCAATTTCGTTGAGAGACCAGTTGATCAAATCCATGGTTTTTAGTTCGAAGAGCGGTGCGGAGAGAGTCTCTCAAGTATAGGACAAGACAAGACAAGACGATAGGAGCCAAGCAGGGAAGGTCAGGGGGAGGAGAGGGAGAGAAAATGCGACCGCCTTCGAAGAGAGCCAAAGAGCCAATTGAATATGATTCAATTTCCCAAATTTTCCACACTTAGTCTCCTTGCTCTCCACTTTCCCTCCTTTTGGGTTGCCATTTAGATTTCCCTCTGCCTGCTGCATTTCCACGGACCTCTTGCACCGCGGCGTGTGCTTCACCCTGCTGGTGAACTTGGAGTGTGACCTCTTCAGACTGGCGAACGTTTTGAACGGTTTGAGCAAGCGTCAGTTCAGCCATCAGTTGCAATTTGCGTGACAGTTCTTTATCGACAATGCCCACAACAATCCGGTCACGGATGTGCTCGTCTCTGTTCACGCCAAATTCACAGTGTTCTGACATCTCATAAAGGGCATAAACATTTCAGCTTTCTCACCGGGCCGCTGCACTCTCTGGTGAAAACAAGCGCGCTCGTGAATCACGTTGCGTTTGGGATAGAAGTATTCGTCGTATTTCTTTAACACAACGTCAAACTTTTTCTCATCCGCTCCATCCGCAAAGTTGAAAGATTTGAAAATGTTCTCAGCTTCACTGCCCATGGCATAAATCAGTGAACTGACCTGAACTTCGCCACTCTCTTTAGTAAGTTTCGTCGCCATCCCAAATCTCTGGAAACGTTGCTTCCAATCTGCCCATTAATTCGGTCGGTCGAAAGCAAAACTCTCCGGGGGGGTAAACTTGGCCATCCTTTCGAAGCAATGTGTTCGTCAAACGCTTCTGACACCATGTAAAGAACTGATGTCCACTCAATAAGTATAAGTGCAAAGTTCTCTATTGAACAAACGTGAAGGTAACACACAGGCAGGTAAATCCAACTTATCACTTTAGCATCAACCTTAGACTCCTGTATATCTCGCGTGATCTCATTACCGGTGACGTCACTCATAAGGTCACATATACATGTACAAATTATATGACAGTAACTAAGTCATTTTTACTTTTACTTGAGTAGATTTTTAGAGGGGTAACTTTACTTGTACTTAAGTAAAATGTAATCAAAATAAAGGTACTTTTACCTGAGTAGAATATTTCAGTACTTTTTCCACCTCTGTGTTTACCATACAGTTACTGTAACTGATCATGCATAATATGATTGCTATTGATAACGATAACGGTACAGGAGTGTATGTTTATGTGCTGCAGTGTCACAGTGTATTGTTCAAAGCATGCTCATGTAACAGGGTTTAATGTGCTTCCCTGAATTTTCCTCCCTTCATGGGTTAATTCTCTAGCACGGTCAAGGTGCAGATTATTGGTTCCCGAGTATTATTTGGATACAATGTTTTGAAGTGGGTGTGATTGAGAGGTTGTCTCTGGGTTCTTCCTTTCCTCTGTCTCTTTCTTCGAATGTATAAGACAGAGGTAGGTACACGTCCTGCAGACACACACTAGCGAGTTAGCTAGCCTACATGTGAGATTGTTTTGTGCATATTAATTTAAGTGGCTTGCCTGATTTGTGTTAACAGGAGCTGAGCGACTGGCTAGCTTCTGTTTGACTGATTTTCTTTTCTTTATTTGCATGTATCACCCCATGGGGAATGGTCAGGTAGAGAGGATGAACCGCACCCTAGGGAATATGATCAGGGCTCTACCACCTCGGTCAAAGGCCAAGTGGCCTCAAATGTTGAATGGCCTCGCTTTTGCATATAACTGCACGGTTCACGAGACCACAGGTTACCCCCCTTTCTATTTGATGTATGGCCGCACTCCTAGGTTGCCTGTAGACTTGATGTTCGAAAGTGTTTTGCTGGACGGGGAGACAGTTGATATCGACACGTATGTGGCATCCTTAGGGAGGGATTTGCGAGAGGCCATGACTCTGGCGCAGACCAACGCAGAGAAACAACAGCTTCGTCAGACGGAGCTGTATAACAGAAAGGCTAAGGGACACCTGGTTAATGTGGGTGACAGAATCTTACTGGCTAACAAGGGGGAGCGGGGCAAGAAGAAACTGGCAGATAGGTGGGAGGGGACTATTTACACTGTCGTCACTGTGAATAGTAGGACACACACATACCACATCAGGAGCCCATCAGGTACTGTAAAAACTGTACATAGGAACCTCATCATTCCAGTTAACTTCCTGCCACTGACCGATGTGGATGATGAGGAGAATCTGTCATTCTCTGGGGGGTAGTCTCAGTGAGGCTTGCGTCTCAGGGTCCAGTGGGGACAATACATCTGTCGACCGCACAGCTTCGTGGGTGGCTGGGCTTCCTGGTGCTTCCACATCTCATGGTAGCGACATAGGGGATTCACAGGGGATTCAAGTGGCTCCGGATACAGTTAATTTGGACTCAGTAAGCACTGTGCTGTCTTTGCACAGCAGCAATCCTGCCTGTGCTGTGCCAAGTGATAGTGCTGAGTTGTCTCTGTCCGTGGAGCCCCCCTCAACTCTTAGGTCTACTGCCCACACACGTGCTTCACCTGGTCATCATGGGGGTGGGCTATGCACTAGGCGGGGTAGACTTGTGAGGCCTGTGAGGAGGCTAATACAGACTATGGCTCTACAGTGGGTGCGGAGTCTCCTAAGAGGAGATCTGTAGGTAGGATGCACTAGTTTGTTTGTATATATGTGTGTGTTTTGATAAGTTTCTTTTGTGAATTTATTTATTTATTTTTTTCTCTTGATCCTGTATATCTCCCCTTGTGGGGAGAGATCAGCGTATTCTGTCTATTACATTAGGCTATGGTTGTAGGTAGGTGTATTCCTCATTAGCAAGGTGTATATGGCACCTTTTCCTAGGATGAGTTAGGGCCCGGGTTAACCCCTCTAGCTGGCCCCCTTGCTCATCTAGTCCGTCAACGGACAGCACTCTGATGCTGGTGGACCTTCGGTCCTTATTATGGGTTACACTTTCCCTGCATGTTTTCGATTGTTTTATTTTGTTTTTGTTTGCTTGGATGGATGTAAATTCAGTGAAGTCAGTGGGGGTGAGTGTAACAGGGTTTAATGTGCTTCCCTGAATTTTCCTCCCTTCATGGGTTAATTCTCTAGCACGGTCAAGGTGCAGATTATTGGTTCCCGAGTATTATTTGGATACAATGTTTTGAAGTGGGTGTGATTGAGAGGTTGTCTCTGGGTTCTTCCTTTCCTCTGTCTCTTTCTTCGAATGTATAAGACAGAGGTAGGTACACGTCCTGCAGACACACACTAGCGAGTTAGCTAGCCTACATGTGAGATTGTTTTGTGCATATTAATTTAAGTGGCTTGCCTGATTTGTGTTAACAGGAGCTGAGCGACTGGCTAGCTTCTGTTTGACTGATTTTCTTTTCTTTATTTGCATGTATCAGAGAGCAATAAAACGTGCGAATACCAGGTCGGTAGCTGTGTTTTCCTTTAAACTACACAACGCAGAGTGAAACAGCGAGGGGACGATAACCTCCGTTACACTCACATTCAGTGTTTACTTGTTGACTACTGTGGTTTGCTTACAGTACCTATTTGCTTATTGTACCTGTTGTATTGTTCAAGCTAGTTAGCTAATAACATTAATTTAAAGTATAAGCAGTTATTATAAATGTGTGCTGTGTATTTAATCTACATACGTACACTTACTGCTGTAGATAATGTAGGGAAAAAAGTGCGTAATATTAAACATCACTCTTATCAAATTTCAAATCACAAAGGAGCTGACAGGCCATGGCAGGGGGACAGCTATTTGGGTGACCTCCATTGGCAACGAGGCTGGTTAGATCCTGACCAGTGTCGTGACAGTGCAGGAGGGGCTGGGACTGGACAGGATGGCGTGATGGAGCGGTACCGCCAAGCAGCTGTTCCACCCCCAGTCCTGCTATACGTGGAATGTGGCCGCTGCGTGAGTGAGGGGGCGAGCAAGCTGCAGACCAGATTTGTGGAGTGGCTGCTTCCACCATACTGCAGCCAGGTGTCCCAGCCTCTCCTGATGAGTCCGGGGTATGTAAATTCATAATTGTGTGTAAAGAAATAAAATCACTGTATCGCCATTTTGTCCCACATCACTGGTTTTGAAAATTTGTCCCTCATCTGTTTTTTTCTTTCTCAGGCTGTGGATGACTCTGGCGTGGCATGCCAGGCTTGGACCGAGTTGACAGCTTGGCAGAGTATCTGGAGGAGCTGAGGAACCAGCAGGTCAGGAACATTTACTTTCAGCACCGTCGTCCAGGCACAGGTGAAGAGGAAGGTATCGTCAGCAGTCGCGACACCGGCGGGAGCTCTTCCCTGCTCCACCCACGGGCCCTCAGCTGTTCATGCTGGGTCCAGGACAGCGGAGAGGCAGTATGTAATTGTATAATGTATATTGTTGTTCCCCCCCTCCCAGAGGCATGGACACTGGACACTTTCATTTCTGTATATAGTTCTGTACATGTTTTCTGTTATTGTCTAAAGTTGTTGTTTAATTGGTGATTGAAAATAAAAGTTTGCTTACAACAAAAATTTATGTTTCTCATTTTTTTGTGTGTGTGTGTTTTGTGGATAGATGGAGGTATTAACTGGAACACAAATGTTTTGTGAAACAATTAAAGTACCTCACACATTGGACCACTCCAAATTTTTCAGCATCAGCGTCTCTATATGTATGGCAGCCGTTCCATTCCAGTGTCTGTTGAACTCCAATACAGGCACAACTGATTCTACTTAATGAGGTACTAATTAGGTGATGCCTAATCTAATCTAATTTAATGAAGAAAAGTATAAAAACCAGAGCTGTTGTCACCACTGTCCTCTTGCAATAGGACCAGCTGGATGGCAGAAACAGTGCTAGTAGTACCTCAAAAGTAATTGGAATAAAAAAAGTGTCTATTTACCATGCCAAAAGAGTTAAAAAGAAAAGTTTGAGGAAAAGAAGGGTTGATTCTGGTTTTAATGGCAGAGGGATACAGTGAGCGTCAGGTTGCTTCCATCCTTAACATTTCAAAGATCAAAGTTCATAAGAACAAAGTCAAGCAGCAGACCGGCAGAGGACAAAAACGACTCTCTACTCACCAGGATGACCGCCAACTCATTTGAATGTCACTCAACAACCATAGGATGACATCAAGTGACCTCCAAAAAGAATGGCAACAGCAGCTGGGGTGAAGTGCACGGCGAGGGCGGTTAGAAACAGGCTCCTAGGGGCAGAGCTGAAGTCGTGCAAAGCTAGAAAAAGCCCTTCATCAACGAGAAGCAAAGAAGAACCAGGATGAGGTTTGCAAAAGACCATAAGGATTGGACCATATAGGACTGGAGTAAGGTCATCTTCTCTGATGAATCCAATTTTCAGCTTTGCCCAACACCTGGTCGTCTAATGGTTAAACAGAGACCTGGAGAGGCCAACAAGCCACAGTGCCTCGCACCTACTGTGAAATTTGGTGGAGGATCGGTGATCTGGGGGTGCTTCAGCAAGGCGGGAATCAGGTTGATTTGTCTTTGTGAAGGATGCATGAATAAAGCCAAGTACAAAGTTGTCCTGGAAGAAAACTTGCTTCCTTCTGCTCTGGCAATGTTCCCCAACTCTGAGTTTTTTCCAGCAGGACCATGCTCCATGCCACACAGCCAGGTCAGTGAAGGTGTGGATTAAGGACCACCAGATCAGGACCCTGTCATGGCCAGCCCAATCTCGACCTGAATCCCATTTAAAACCTCAGGAATGTGATCAAGAGGAAGATGGATGGTCACAAGCATCAAACAAAGCTGCTTGAATTTTTGCGCCAGGAGTGGCATAAAGTCACCCAACGGCAATGTGAAAGACTGGTGGAGAGCATGCCAAGACGCATGAAAGCTTGGATTTGTAAATCAAGGTTATTCCACCAAATATTGATTTCTGAACTCTTCCTAAAGTTAAAACATTAGTATTCCGTTGTTTAAAAATGAATATGAACTTTGTTTTCTCTGCATTATTCGAGATCTGAAAACACTACATCTTTTTCGTTCTTTTGACCAGTTGTCATTTTCTGCAAATAAATGCTCTAAATGACAATATTTGTATTCGAAATTTGGCAGAAATGATAGTAGTTTATAGAATAAAACAATTTTTTTTCAATTGATTTTCTCAAACACACACCAATAAATAGTAAAACCAGAGAAACTAGGTTGTGGGTTCGTATCCCATGCGCGGTGTGTCCAAAGTATTAAAACAAATCTAAAGTTTCCTATGTGTGTTCAGGCAGCTGGAAATGCATTTATCAAATAGATATGGATGCAAAATGGATGCCTATAACTCAAATCCATAGTCCTACCAATCGAGGATATTCAGGCTAGGGCATTTCATCTTTTACAGATATGTTTTGAAATACCGTATTGTTGCAATGTATTTTTAAGTAGTGATGTAGGATCTTTTCCTTTAAAGCTAAATGAGCCAAACTGATGCAAAAACTCCTGGGTTGTAGCCTTCTGACCAGCCTGGTCACCTTCTTTGCCTTGGCCTGTAATTACGAGTTTGTGGCTGTGCTTCTCACAATTCAGGTTTCACAAGGACCGAAGCCATCCATACATTTTGATTTACAGGTGTTGCTTGTTAAAAATGTCCTTCTGTAACTAGCTGACTTATGGAATGTATTGGACCAAAGTATTTTCATTCGTGTCACTTTCATAATTTTTTTTTTTTAAATCACGTTAGTGAATGAAGTTGGCTCAACATGAAAGACTTTTTATAACAAAAAATAACGGTCCCTCTGAGGAGTGAGTGTTCAGGGTTGCTGCAGTAAAATGCAGAAAAACAAATGGAAAAAATGTCTCTCTAACTGAGAAACTTGCTCAGATGTCGGTCAGAACATGTAAACAGAGTATGACGCTAGCTCATGTGCAGCCAGAATACTGCTCTGGCAGGGCCGGCACCAGGGGCGTAACAATAGGGGGTGCAGCAGGTGTGGTTGCACCTGGGCCCGTGGGTATTGGGGGCCCGTAGTCGTGGGCCATAGACATATCTACATCAATCTAAATAGTCTGAAGGCGTAATATGTGCGTGGGGGGAGGGGGCATGGCGGCGGCGGTTAGTGATCCACCCTGACAACTTCACAGTTTCAAGTGTTATAGGCAGAATATGTGCGCGGGGGGAGGGGGCGTGGCGGTGGTTACAAACATGAAAAAAGGGGGGTACGGGACTGTAAAATGTTTGGGAACCACTGCCTTACGCCACCGACTAGGGCCCGTCATAATAGCCTGCACCGTAACTACGTTACGCCACTGCCCGGCCCCCTTCTCTCCTTAAAAGGCTTTCCTGTGACAGGGAGTTTCCTGGGAAATTGTGCAGTTATTGTGTGTGTGTGCGCGTGCGGATTAGAGACACTTTTAGCACAGGATAGATGTTTAGATCCTAACTAGGTAAAAGCTAACAAAAATGAGGATTTATATGAATGATAGACAACTTGCAAGGAATTCAAATTGAATCCAATATGAAACCCAAGCTGATAAGAAAGGAAAAAGAAACCAAAATGAGAGAGGAGGATAGTGGGGAGAGATGGGTGTAAGAGATGGTCACAGAGGCCAAGCTGAGACAGAGCAAGAAGAGAAAGAGGTTTTACACATTTACATTAAGCAGACACTTTTATCCAAAGCGACTTACAAGGATGTATATACATTTTACATCTACATTGATGGCACACTGCACATCAGGAGCAATTAGGGGTTCAGTATCTTGCTCAAGGACGCTTCGACAGTGAGGAATCGAACTAGCAACCTTCTGATTACTAAACGACTTATCTACCTCCTGTACCACTGTCGCCCCATTTGCACATTCAGATAAAATACTGTGCATTTAACTGAAACAAATAACAGGATGCCACAATATGCCCCTCATATACCCAGATACACTGACAACATGCCCCTCATATACCACAATACACTGACAACATGCCCCTCATACAGCCTAAAACACTGTCCTCTCCTCTAAAACATCCCCTTAATTGGTCTGAAGGTAATTAGAGGGTTCCTCTATCTCTAACCATGTGATCCATAGACCCAAGTGTAGCATGACGGGTTAAATCTGACGTCACTTTACCATCTGTTTACTTCTCCCCGTCCCTCTCAATCTACCTGTAATTAAGTGACACTTTGCGAGTCTGCCCAGCCCGTATAAATGAACCACGAGATGCCATCTGGGCATGCGTCATTCATGGTACCTGTGCGTTAAGCTCAAGTCCACCTGTTCGTTGTGTGTTTAAGCCTGTTTGGTTTGGTTTGGGTTGTCATTTGCACCTATTACTCCGTCTCCTGTTCACTCAAACGGATTATACGTTCGTTGCGTGCCACCAACAGGTATGTTTGGGTCCTTGCTCTGCGTGAATGGTTGCTGTGTTTTAGCTAGCCACTCACCC
Source organism: Clupea harengus (assembly GCF_900700415.2). Classification (NCBI taxonomy): domain Eukaryota; kingdom Metazoa; phylum Chordata; class Actinopteri; order Clupeiformes; family Clupeidae; genus Clupea; species Clupea harengus. Next base: position 1,871,379 of record NC_045174.1, on the reverse strand, counting down.
ATACGTTTTATACTTTGTATGTAGCTAGCGGACACAGAGTAGCTGCTGCCTGTTTCCTCCTGCGTCTCATGCCCTTGGATGCCTGGTAGGCTATCTTGCTGCCTCTGTTTTTAAATGTAATACTAGCGTTGTGTGGCGGTAACATTCTCCAATCTCTCCCGTAGGAATTGGCCTGGGTGGGTTGACGCCGCTGCTGTTTTGCTTTTAGTGATTGTATCGTTTGATGTTCGTCTTCCTTCACGTCTCGCCCCCCTTCCAGGCAGCTGCTGTCTGAAAGAGCTGCTCCTGCGTGTGTGTGTTTGCGTGTGTGTGTTAATGGTTGTTTCGTATTTCTTTTCTGTTTATTTGTAGCCATCTTTAGGTGGCTACTTTTGGTTTGGTTCTGTTTGTTTTGTATTCAATGTGTTGTTGTCTGTACAGGGGGGTATTCGTTGTAGCTCGCTAAGCGGTTTAGCGAGCAAATTTTCAGGCTAAAATAAAAAACGCCCCTCTTTTTGGTTCGTGGAAGCAACTTTTGATAAATCACCATAGTTACATATCGATTAGCACTAACCTGCTCCAGGGCAGGCTAACTTAAGTGTAGCTGGATAAGCTTGCCACACCCCCGGAAAAAGGAGGGATCCCATTGACCAAGGACTGATATTAGAGTTAGATTAGCGGAGGGAGTTCTTTGCGGTCGCCAAGATCCATTATTCTTGTATGAGCGCTACCGATTCAGCCGACAAGGAATCATTAATTTACAAGACCTTCTCGAGTCATTTATTGCAAACACCACAGTCGAACATTGACTGTCTTGCGCTTTTTTGCGAGTGGTACATTTTTGTAGTGTCGGTGATGCGGAGAACAAAGCACTCATAATTATATGAGTGTTATTAGTACACCATAGCATATCATTATTGTAGAAATTGATTAAGGTGGACTCATGATAAGAATAGAGAGAAATACAGACAATTTATTTTCACTGCTTCAATTTATTGCATTTGTTATTAATACATTTAGTCATTTAACAGACGCTTTTATTCAAAGCGACTTCCAAGGAAATGTAAAACTACATCGAGGAAGGAGGTGAGGGGATTTGAACTAGCAACCATGCAGATTCAAACCGGTAGAGACCTCTGTACCAGTGGACACTTGCCATCAGGTATTCATACATAGATATCACCCTATAAACATCCCAACACACCTTGCTCTCACAGCGGTGGTGGTGTTGAATTTTGCCATGATTATGGTCTTGTATTCTTCATAAGCGTTCATGTTCATCTCCTACTCGCCAGCGGAGAAAAAAAGAGCCCTTTTCTTTGAGTTTAGAACCATTATACCGTTAGAAAATCATGGTTTTGGTGATCGACCTTTCCTGCCTTTTGAAGTAGGACGTGCACGCGCAAATGCCATGATAACTTTAGCCTGGTTGAAATTAACCACATGATTAGGATGCGGATCAGCCGTTAACGAACCGATATTTGCTGTTCTCAATCAGCTCGCTAATCTTAACGGGCTAAAAGGCCAATTGATTAACTTAGCTTCAATCCTACGACGAACGTACCCCTGGGTGCCGCAGGGCTAGGTAGTCCATCATTCCCCACCGTAGTGGTGGTAACATCTCCCGTGTGTGATTTCAAACTCATTTTTCGTGGGTGTGTGGATTCACCTTTTTGTGTGCATTTGGTGTGAGCAGTGCACGGTTGCTGTGTCCTGGAGATAATACCCCATTACCCTCGTAATACACCTGCCTGACTTGGTAAGCCTCAGTCCTGTTTGTGTTCTGTTCATTTGGTTGTTGTGTTGTCCCTTGTCTGTCCTACTGTTCCCTGTTCGTGTGTTTTTGTATTTTACCTGGTTGCAATTAAATAAAACATATTTATTATTTATGGACACACGTCTCACGCTTCCTCAGTTTCACGAACCTGTGTGCCCCTAGTGGGCTAGTTTCATCCACTCAACTATTTCCCTGGGCGCAACTCCTAGGGTGGCGTAGTCGTGCTCTTCATATTCCTAGCTCCACTCCATTTTGTTATGCCACACAAGGAAGCATCTGCCATCAAAGAGAAAGATTCATCTACTGTGTTTAGAGAACACAACCAATGGGAGGATTACAAGCATTTTCTACAAAGGAAAAGCAAAAGAGTATACTGTCTGCTCCGAGAAATAAAAAACACATTGGTCCAAAGGAAATTAGAGAGTTCTGTAATAACTCCAACTTTGTGACCTTTAAACATGAAAGTGTCTACCATACACAGAGATTGCCCAAGTGACCAACATCGGACAAATTAACAGGCTCTCTGATAACTGACTGACAATAACCCACTGCTTAAAATTGAACTGGTGAGACTGTTTTTGCTGAGATAGCCGTGGCTGGCTACCTCATATGGTTCGTGATGAATGTATGTCCTCGGCTTTCAAGTGGTTTAATTTAATGACAAGTTGCCAACTACCTCTAAGTAGCAACCCAGACTAGTGAAAGTAAAATGTCATATGACTGTAGTTCAGGGCTCTCAAGTTTTGAAGACAGGCAAGAGTGACATACCCCCCCCCCCCCCATGGCCACGCCCCCATTCCGCCTGCCCCGCCCCTGCCATATGCCCACAGACTAGCCCCCCCATATTATTATTAGTGTTTTGTTGTGGTTAATAATTGCTCAGACTTACAGAAAATATTTGACACATGCAGGGGAGTAACTATAGGAGGTGCAGCAGGTGCGGCTGGGCCCGTTGACTGCTGGTTGACTTCAGTGCCTGCTGTTTGGCCTGATGCCACTTACTGCCTATGTGCCTTGTCACATCCCGCACACCTGGATGGGCACAGGAGTTCTCTTGGCGGCAGATAGAGCACCAGTAATATGAGCTGGTGCGTCCTACAGTAATAAATGGCCATTTAGTGGTCCATTCACCTTTTAAAAGAGGTCTTGTAGGTGGCTGCTCCTGGGACTTTTCTCCCTTTTGTTCTAGCCATCTCCTCCACTGTTTCTTCCACCATCTCTTCCACCGTCTCCTCCTCCTCCACCTGCATTGTCTCTTCCTCTTCCACCTGCACTGTCTCTTCCTCTTCCACCATCTCCTCCTCTAATGTGTTTACGACCTTCTCTGGGCCTAATCTGGCCTTTTTAGGGGGCTTTCCTCTTTGGGCGAAGGACAGGATGCTTATTTGTTTTTTTACCTGACATCTTTTAAAGACAGATGCAATGATTAATGCATCCATGTCCAGGATATTTAAAACATGCTTGTATGCCTAATGAGCTCGCGATTCAAAACTTTACCAGGCTTGAAGAAGCCTCGGAATCTGAATAGAAAGCAAACACATTTACAGAAAATAATGCCCATATTGAATATTAAGGGCTGCCTAATATTCGTTCGAATTATAGGCTATATATATTTTTAATAGGCCTACTCGAATTTATTATAGCCTATTAACGAAGTTCTGAGTCAAAGCTATAGTGAAAAGGCAGGCTGCCTAAAACTGTGTTGGCTACAAACACTCATTAAAAACTGATGCTAATTATCTGGGAAATATTCTCTAACTGCAGTCAAGTTGTCATTGCTTGTGTCAAACCATTGTGAATTTGTTGTAACATTAAAACAGGAGACGACTTACTTTTTGTAGAAGACTGATGCTCGGAGCTCCAGTGGTTTCCTCAGGTGAACGAAACTTTCGGAAGATCAATCGCGCGCAATTCCAGGATGCTTTATTTTCATTGGTTGCCGGATTAATTCTTACCCAGATACAGCAGATACAAAAGATACGTTTTTTTTCTGATTGACTATTGTGTAGCCAATTTTTTTTGTGATTGGTTGATAAGTGGCACCTCACGGCAGAACTCCAGGGGATTCGGGGAGACGTGCTTGATTCAAGGGGCAGCGAGCCAGGTCATGTTTGCGCGCTGCGGCACATTAAATAGCCTAAAGTTTTTTTTCAGCGTGAGAAAAACCATGTGTGGCGGGAGTGCGTGACTAAAGACCGAAATGAGTGACTGTCAATGCGTGACACTTGAGAGCCCTGGTAGTTAGTATCACTGCTAATGTTAGTTAGCAAGTAGAGCTGTGGCTGACACCTGACCGACAGATAGCTGCTGCTTAACACACACACACGTGCGCTTTTTGGGGGTGAGATAATTGAATGTACGGCCTAGCTGTGGCCAATAACAGCAGAAATAAAATACCAGTTCCCATCTCGAACTCGTGGTTGTGTTGTAAGTGGTTAGAGATTTAGCGGTAGTTGTGCAGCCATTCTTTCACCTAATAAGGTCTGATGTGAGCGTTATCGCTTCAATGGTGGCCTGCTGCCCAGTGCTTATTTCTGGACCGTCAAGGTGGGGGACTTCCTGTTTCTCCAGGCCTGTGTTGTGTCTTTTTTAGACCACTCAGAAGACTATACAGTATTAACACATTCTTGCTCACAGTGTCTTGCTCAAGGACACTTTGACACTTGGTGAGGTGGAGTTGGGATCGAACTAGCAACCCTCCGATTGCTGAACTACTCCTCTACCTCCTGTACCACTATCGCTCTTTATGTACATAATAATGCACACCAGACACCTTTTCATCTCAAACTGTTTAGGCTCTTAAAGACTAGTTTTATTCTGTTAAACAATATAACTTATTTCAGTTACAGTATTTTTAAATGTAGGCTTTTGTTATGATCAGTATGAATCCAATATGAAACCCAAGCTGATAAGCAAGGAAAAAGAAACCAAAATAAGAGAGGAGGATAGTGGGGAGAGATGGGTATAAGGGATGGTCAAGCTGAGGCCAAGCTGAGACAGAGCGAGAAGAGAAAGAGTTTTACACATTCAGATATATTACTGTGCATTTAACTCAAACACTGACAACATGCCCCTCATATACCCCGATACACTGACAACATGCCCCTCATATAGCCCAATCCACTGACAACATGCCCCTTATAAAGCCAAAAACACTGACAACATGCCCCTCATATAGCCTAAAACACTGTCCTCTCCTCTAAAACATCCCCTTAATTGGTCTGAAGGTAATTAGAGGGTTCCTCTGTTCTATCTCTAACCATGTGACCCATAGACCCAAGGAAGCATCTGCCATCAAAGGGAAAGATTCATCTACTGTGTTTAGAGAACACAACCAATTGGAGGATTACAAGCATTTTCTACAAAGGAAAAGCAGAAGAGTATACTGTCTGCTCCGAGAAAAAAAAACCACATTGGTCCAAAGGAAATTAGAGAGTTCTGTAATAACTCCAACTTTGTGACCTTTAAACACGAAAGTGTCTACCATACACAGAGATTGCCCAAGTGACCAACATCGGACAAATTAACAGGCTCTCTGATAACTGACTGACAATAACCCACTGCTTAAAATTTAACTGGTGAGATTGTTTTTGCAGAGATAGCCGTGGCTGGCTACCTCATACGGTTCGTGATGAATGTTAGTCCGCACTCCTCGGCTTTCAAGTGGTTTCATTTAATGACAAGTTGCCAACTACCTCTAAGTAGCAACCCAGACTAGTGAAAGTGAAATGTCATACGACTGTAGTTAGTATCACTGCTAATGTTAGTTAGCAAGTAGAGCTGTGGCTGACACCTGACCGACAGATAGCTGCTGCTTAACACGCACACGTGCGCTTTTTGGGGGTGAGATAATTGAATGTACGGCCTAGCTGTGGCCAATAACAGCAGAAATAAAATACCAGTTCCCATCTCGAACTCGTGGTTGTGTTGTAAGTGGTTAGAGATTTAGCGGTAGTTGTGCAGCCATTCTTTCTCCTAATAAGGTCTGATGTGAGCGTTATCGCTTCAATGGTGGCCTGCTGCCCAGTGCTTATTTCTGGACCGTCAAGGTGGGGGACTTCCTGTTTCTCCAGGCCTGTGTTGCGTCTTTTTTAGACCACTCAGAAGACTATACAGTATTAACACATTCTTGCTCACAGTGTCTTGCTCAAGGACACTTTGACACTTGGTGAGGTGAAGTATAAATCGAACTAGCAACCCTCCGATTGCTGAACTACTCCTCTAACTCCTGAACCCCTATCGCTCTTTATGTACATAATAATGCACACCAGACACCTTTTTATCTCAAACTGTTTAGGCTCTTAAAGACTAGTTTCATTCTGTTAAACAATATAACTTATTTCAGTTACAAATTATTAGTAGTATTTTTAAATGTAGGCTTTTGTCATGATCAGTATGATGTCAATAGTAAAGTGGCCATTAATGACCGTGAGCTTCAGGTCCATGGTCATATCCTGAGAGTAGTAGACTGATGAGGAGTGATCCAATATGTTACCCAAACACACTGCCAAATGCATTAGCTATTTTCAGCCTTCTTCCATGCAGTGTGTAACACATACAGCTATTTGATTCCATCCCTCAGAACATCACTGGTCGTCTGATGGTGGGACTGCGATGGTGGAATCAGGTGGGTGATAATGGGAAAAGCCACTGGTTGTTTGAGTCCAGAAAGGTAGCCAATATTGTTGCTGTGTGTGAATGTGAGCGGGAGAAAGAGAGAGAATGACACAAAAATGTATGGCTTTCTGTACAATGGTACAGATAGCTTTTGCTTTTGTAAAATGAAAATATGACCAAAATTACATCAGTATTTTACTAAAAGCATTTTATTTAGGCTCGGTCAATAATAACCACACTAGTTTGCACACTCATATGCCCTATCATATGGATCATCTTTGCCTTCAGCTCCCTTGTCTCTTTCAAGATTAAATGGCTGGTAGGATTTTATTTCTTGACATGTTTTAATTACTGATGCCATAACACACTGTGTATTATCACAGTGGCAAATGGTTACTGATGCCACTGTAGAAAACGGCAAACGTATATTCAAGATTGATTTAATGTACAATTAGATGATTCATTCAAAATGGATCTTTTATAATAAAATCAACACACAAGGCAGTGTGCTGTTAATCATATTATTCCAAGTCATCCCTTGTAAACCTGTGACACAATAAAAATAATCTCCTTAAATTCGTAATTCTGTGCTGCTTATCTGATGGTCTCTTCAGTTTTGTTTCTCTGTGCATAACCTCACCAAGTCTGTGTTGTGATTCAAACTCCTAGGCTGTGGTCATCATGGGAGTGGTACTGCAGGGAGCCAACATGTACGGCTATGTTCGCTGTAAAGTGGGCACCAGGACCAACCTGAAGAACATGGCCACCAGCTACTTTGGGCGGCAGTTCCTGAAACAGGTGAGTGTTGATGAGCACTGAGTTCAGCTCTTGGGAGATGTGGAATGGGTAATGTAATGAAATAGGTTCTCCCTGTACAATCATGTTGTTAGGGTCAGTGATCAAGTCAGAAACATAAATGTGTTCATATTTGAGTGTCTTTCTTTTCATGCAGACGATGTCCAACCAGGAAGAATCCTAAAGAGGTTATGCCTCATGGAAGAATGTTTGCTTTACATTTTAAAGACTGGAGAGAGTGGAGTTTTTAATCATTGTTTCCTCCAGAATTCATAATATTTAGAATCATTAACCTAAATCATTTTTCCTGTTGTTTTGAACGGTCACCATTTTTGATGTGGGGTAATTTGACCTGCTCATTGCTGCATTTGACTGGGATCGATTAATATGCATGGTGAACCAATCGCCTCAATGGTTACTGAATTTCATGGGGATCGTATACAGCGATTACACCTGTCCAGTAGAGATCAAGGGACATTTCTATATTTCCCTGCCTGCACATACAGTTTAGAGTCTGAGTCCCTAGTAGTATTTTCCTTTTTTGTTTGATTTGTTTATTTTTGATGTTTTGCCTCTCACACACTAACATGTGTTTTCTACAGTAAAAAACTGCATTCTATCTACAATGGTTTGGATGTATGATGGCAACGAGTGTATTTGTAAATATTTATTTATAAGACATCATGTAAAATACATTTTTGGGCTGATACAAATACAGAATTTCTGAAAAAAGTAAACTTGTCACACAATTATTTGGGTTGTTACTCAAGATCGCATGTCTGAGTGTGCTACATTTAATCAAGTGTACTACATTCAGTAGCCTACATCTCACAGAATAGTGTAGTCTTTCAATAGGCTAAATAATGGGATCTCTCTCAGCTTTTCATGTACTTTTATCCATCAGCAGGAAAAGATCTTAACACAACACTGTTTGGATTTACAAGCGAAAACAGTATGTAGTCGACACAAGCCTTCAAAGTCTTTCTCAGTCACAAATGCCAAAAGGTAAGATAATCACGGCATTCATGTGCCCCATCTACCATTTATGACCATGTCCTTGTAGTGTTGAAAGATATCAATGGGAGAGATAATGGCCTTGACCCATATATGCAGGGGGGCTGTAACACCTCTCACCATCCTAACACAAACCCTTTTCACAAGGGAATGTCTTTTGGATAAGAACTATTTCACAGATATCTTCATGCAGTTAGCGGTAGCCACTATATACCTACATATGCAAATGTAAATTCTGACACAAATTACACTCCACAGACATCCAAGCGTTACTTTACAAGTAAGCATACATCAAATAGGCTAGCCCAAGGGTTCACCGTATCGCACACAGCCAACAGAAAAAATACTCAAGACTGACCACATCATTCGTGATTGCTATGCTGCAACATTGCTCAGAGACCTGGTCCCACAAACTAACGTACATAGCCACACACCGCAAAAAGATCCTGTTTGACAAATTACAGATCAAAGAAGAACAGACATGCTCAAGTACAAAATGGCGCTGGATCAGGTGGTATGGGGGGCGGTCTAAGGCCATGTAGATATTTATGACTTTGGGGCGGTCAAACACTAATGAGCGCCCCTTGGGACTTCACAGTGGGCAGAAAGTCTGAAAGGCTCGCTGAATCACATCTTTTCTGACATAGACAGCACATAACAAATTGACTGGGTTGCCTTTTTTCAGCATTTATTTAGGTGGTAGGCACACCAGCTACCCAAATCTATGTGTGTATAAGCAGTGTATAAGCATTAAAAAAGTGAAATGTTCATAATAAGTCCCCCTTAAAGTCTTAAGTCTTAAAATCGTTATGTCTAGCTAAAGCAAAATTCAATGTGTTAAATGGGCAAAATAAGTTATGATGATCCCAGTCATTTGCATTGTATTTTGCATTGGGCAATTGCACCTTTTTTAAGTGCATCTAGAATGAGACAAAGTGAAATTACCTAATGATCAGTCTTGTAATTAGTTATTAATAATACGTTTATTAGTCTTCTGCAAAAGGATCAGAAACACACAGTGACAAGCAAGCAGTCTGTGAAAACTGGATGAATTCTCTCAGAGGCAGTGTCTATTTAACAGAGTTACAGAGATAAGAAGAACAGGGAGTATCACTGGACAAAAACAAGCAGTATTTCAACTTAGTGTTTCAGATGGCATGTTTGCACAGTAACATTTTTAATTTGCATAGTCTCTAAACACTTGAATGAGACAAAGTGAAATCAAAATCAAAATATGACTTAATTTGTCTCTATACACATACATATACATATATATATTTACACATACAAGGCACTATGGCATGGATGGGTGGGCGGAAGTCTGACACTTTTTGTGATCGAAAATGACATTGTGCATCTCTACAAATGAGACCTCACACTTGAAGCGGGAGGGCTATTCATATGATAAGGGAATGGTAAATCAGCGATCGATATTGGGTCATGAAGTAGCAAGAAAACCTGAGAAAACACCCTATTTCACCAGTATAAACAAGTCCATATGTTGGGTTCAAAAGTCTGAGCACCTTTGAAAGTAGATTTTTGTAAGGATTCCAGAGTTAATAACTGTCAGTGTAAAATGGGGTATCCCAGTCCTAGAAATCAACTGAGCATGAAGAACATGGAGATGCAGTTGATAGAACCGAATATAACTCTTCTGTTATTTTGCATCATCTGATCCTGTAACATACCCCTAGATGTGTACTCTGTTTCTCCCTGAGACCTGAACCATTGGCATTAGAACCCCTTCCGCCAAGATAGCCTCATTCCTGCTATTACCATTTGTCCTCTCCTCCTTCTTCCAAAACCAGACCAGAAGCCAGACCAGAAACAGCAGAGACACGACCAGAAACACCCCACACACAACCAGAGACACGGCCAGAGGTGACAACGCCTTCCCTTCCTCAACAGGCTTCACATCTGAAAGACAACAGTTCAGTTAAAGCCCTATTTTAATGCCAAGAAATACTCAGTGGTTATAGTTGCTTCAGTATTCAAGTCAAATGCATAGTTTTCGGAACAGCAGTTCCGAACCTATGACAAAAGATTGTGTTTTGAAGAATCTGACTACATTTAGTTAGGCTATAGTCACCAAACCATGCAATACAGATTTAACCTTTAAGTAAAGGAACATAATGTCATGTGTTCTGTTATAAATGTGTGAGAGGATCAAAATCATGAAAAGCCTCCTGCCACTCAACATTTTAATGAGGCAGGTCACAACATCTGCACCCTGAAGTTTCAGGGCATCGAAGTGGTGTGGAATTTAAGGAAGAGACATTTAAGGGAGGCCTTTTGGATCTTTGAGCTCTACACGGTTCTTCCTTTGGGACTTAATACAATTAATTGATTTAAAGATGTTTTTATGATTTAACCCTCGTAGCTTTGATATTGGGTGGATAAATATATTGGGTGGATAACTGCACTCTTTGCACTACTTTCCTCGTGGACATCAACACTGTCACAATCAATGCACACTGTAATATAGGGCCAGATCTATCCTGTATCTGTATACACCCTGTGAACATTATTCTCCCTATGTGTATTGTTTTTTACTGTGATTTATGTATGTATGTTTGTGAGTTAAGTGTATAAGCTACTGGATGACCTACATTTCCCTCGGGATTAATAAAGTATCCATCTATCTATCTATATTGGATTAATGTGAGTATGCCTATCACAGGCGGTAGTGGTCGATGATAAAGTTGTAATTTGATTTGTTTGTTTTTTCGTATCTTCATTTTTAACTGCTGTGATAAATATGCCACAGCCTCTTCCATAATATCCCGTAACCAATATCCACTCAGCTGAATCTGAACATGCTTCCATGTAATGCCAGATATCATGCTAATAACTGCCAATACTGACTGTCCAATACTAAAGTTTTAGGTTTGGAAAACAGTAAGGTCCGGTCGAACAATTTCTTAATTTCTGATTGGAAAAAGGCATTCCAGGTGTGGGGATACGTAGGCACAACCTCACTTGGACTCGCTAGTAACCACAGTGTTTGATATACTTCAACCATTAACTTGTAGGACATCAACATTCTATCCACTCAAAGAGCAGAATTGCAGGCTGCAATTTTATAACGCTACATTTGACAGTTACCAAGTGAGGAGCATGAGTAGGGGAATGGAGTAGGGGAATGGAGTAAAGGGATGGAGTAGGGGAATGGAGTAGGGGAATAGAGCGCATGGAGTAGGGGGATGGAGTAGAGGAATGGAGTAGGGGGATGGAGTAGGGGAATGGAGTAGGGGTATGGAGTAGGGGTATGGAGTAGGGGAATGGAGTAGGGGTATGGAGTAGGGGTATGGAGTAGGGGTATGGAGTAGGGGTATGGAGTAGGGGTATGGAGTAGGGGTATGGAGTAGGGAATGGAGCGCCTGGAGTGTCTCACCACTCATTGATTTATTCTGATAAAGAATATGATTGATGCACAAGTGCAAGGTTTGCCATTTCATGCGGAACTGTAGTGGATTAAAAAAACACTACTTTATCATGCTTTAGTTCACCATATTTAGTCATCTCTATCCATGTAACTGTTAAGCAGCTGTTGCTAGTGTGACAAGGAGACTCTCAATTGGCCTGGCCCCTCCAGGGATCAGTTTATTGATCAATTTCTATGAAAATCAATTGTTTATTCGATTGATGGATTTTCTCCCCAATTTCCATTCAGCGCTTGAGCTTACCTGTACCAGTGTTCTGTGAGGAACTTGAGGCGTTGTCCTCAACAGGCAGCGGTTCACTCCAGGCCTGCACACCATCAGAGGTGACGGCTGCTACAGACACTGTGCACCTGACCCCCTGAGGCAGTCCCTCCAGCACAGTGGAATTCTCAGCCACTGTCATCTTATTCATCAGCAGTTCAGTACCATTGCAGGACCACTTAACCTGAGGAGGACATTTGGAAAATTTGAATGCCAGGTTCCATTATATTTTCTATTTATATATACAAGACACAATTTTATTTTTAGCAACTTAATGGGCAGGTAAGCTGTTAGCACCTTGCCCTACCAGTTGAGCTATAGCAGGGGTTCCCTCATGCTATACCCTTCATGGAAACTGACTATTTAAGATTTCATGTCTATTTATAGCTCCGTTTGAAAATGTAATGGGCTTTTTCACTTTGAAAACGCAAATACAATTTTTTCCCCGCGTACCCCGTGAACCACTTCCCAGTTTGGGAACCGATGCTTTAGGGGATTTGTCACCTGAGGAAAAAATGAATAATGTCCCCTCCCACACAAGTTTCAGCCGTAAAGCTCTGTGAAACAACACAGAGAGAGATTGAAAACGAATTGAGTCAGACACCCTCTCTAGCTCTCTCCAATGATAGTTGGACTCCAGAGCAAGTGAAAGCTACCTCACTGTAGTAGAGACAGAAACCAGGCCTAGTCAGTCATGCTACCCTTTTTCTGAATTTCGCAATGTTTTTCACAATTTCAAACAAGCAAAAAAGGAAAAGGGCCCGAAGTTTGGGCACCCTGCATGATCAGTATTTAGTAACACCCCTTTGTAAAAACTTTTTGTAGCCTACTAAGCCTAAGGCAATTCTTGTTTGGACATTTTCACCCATTCTTCCATGCAAAAGGCTTCTAGTTCTGTGAGATTATTGGGCCGTCCTGCATGCACTGGTCGTATGAGGTCTATTCACAGATTTTCAATTATATTAAGGTCAGGGAACTGAAGGCCATGGCAAAACCTTCTGCTTGCGCCTCTTGAGGTAGACCATTGTGGATTGAGGTGTGTTTAGGATCATTATCCTGTTTTAGAAGCCATCCTCTTTTTATCCTCAGCTTTTTACAGACAGTGTGATGTTTGCTTCCAGAATTTGCTGGTATATACCTGAATCCATTCTTCTGTCTACAAATGAAATGTTCCCTGTGCCACTAGCTGCAACACAAGCCCAAAATATAATTGATCTACCCCTGTGATTTACAGCCGGAGAGGTGTTCTTTTCATCAAATTCTGCACCATTTTTTCTCCAAACATACCTTTGCTCACTGCAGCAGACAAAAGGTTTTCTTCTGCTGACTCTTCCATGAATGTTATTTGTGCAGGTGTGCAGAACTGTGCACCATCACTCCAGAGTCTGCTAAATCTTCCTCAAGGTCTTTTGCAGTCAAACAGGGATTTTAATTTGTCTTTCTAGCAATCCTACGAGCAGTTCTCGCTGAAGGTTTTCTTGATCCTCCATGCCTCACTTTTTTGTATAAAAGACGGCTAATCCACTTATCTTGCTTAAAACGTTGCAAAATGGTTTAATCTTAAACTGTAAGCCTTTTGGAGATTAGTTCATCTTCCATTCAGGGTAACAGAAATTTTTACCAGAGGTGCCCAAACTTTTGCATGCCACTGTAATTGATGTCAGTGTCATTACTGCGCTCTTAATTCTCAGGAATGTTGGTAGTCAGTCTGTATCTTTTTTTCTGAGCCACACACACACTTTCTCTCTGACTGACACACACACACACACACCTCTGCCTTTCCTTGCCTTGCAAACTTCTAAACTACTCACTCTCTTTCCCCCTCATTCTCTCTCCCTGTCTCTTTTCCTCCCTAGAACCACTCACTTAGTCTCACACACACAAACAAATGTGCATGCACACACATACACACAAACAAACAAACGTGCACGCACGCGCACGCACACACACACACACACAAGCAATTAGGTAAATATTCTAGACAGGCTGACACACTGTTTGACTGCTTACGTTTCCTCCACAGTACCCACTAAGGGGTCTCAAACTCCTGGCCCAGGGCCACATCTGGCCCGCCAAGCCCGTCGACTGTTGCAAAATGTTACATTGCTTTAAATGGCCGGCCCGAAGGTTTACCACTGCCATTGGCAACGGGTTTTGCGCTTTTAATTAACACCGTTTATATAATTCCGCAAGTAGTCCAGTCATTTAACGTAATGGAAACTGAATTGAAGTCAGCAAGTAATGGGTCGCTACGCAGTACCTGAAACTTTAAAGTTCTATTTGCGTGAAGAACTATTTTTTCTTAGCGGAAGTCACAAAATGGCAACAAAATCATTAAAAAGAGGTATTTTGGAGGAATGTCTTCTATCGTTTTGACAAGTAACCGAATAATAAGCACGATAATGTATAGTCCGGCGGTCATTATCGGAAAATAAATCAAGCTGTGTGTCAAAGGCAAAAGTTTCAGTGTGTATTCTGTGGCTCTGGACGAGACACTGACATAAATGATAATGCTCAGCTCGTGATTTTTGTCCGCGGTGTTAACAACCAGTTGTTAACCAAGTGACAGAGGAATTACTCTGTGTAAAAACAATGCAAGGCCATACCAGAGCTAAGGATGTATTTAGCAAACTGTGTGACAAAAATTGAGCATGCTGGTCTGTCATGGAAGTCGCTCTGAGGAATAACAACAGACAGTGCACCATCAATGATCAGCATATCAGTAAATTATTAATTTTAGATCACTATAGATGGAAAGATGCTGTATTTTGACAGACAAATGAAATTATACACCTGAAATATATTTATTATAAATACATTTATTTTATTTAAGAAAATAATTCGGATTTTTGCTGAAACTTTATTCAGTTTTCTGATTTGTTTTGTTTGTTTGCAGCCTTGTTACCAACTATACAAAGGTGGTGCAGTACAGCATTTGCTTTGAAATGTGCATCTATGAAAAATATATGTCAATATATCGATGAAGACATTATCCCACTATTACTGCTGTATATGTAAGTCGTGGGCTGTCAATGAGACAAGTGATCCAAAAATGCAATTATAACAAACACCTTTATCCAAAGAGCATCTTGCATTGCCCAGGTATTGAAACCCAGGTCAGCTAGTTGTTATTCAACAACACTAACCATTGTACCACTGATCACACATGCTAAATTTGCCACACTCAAAAGTGGTATCTACAGTATTGTGAGAGGCAAGCCAACAGATTAAAAAAAATCTGGCCCCCCACTGACCAGACTGGACGCTCATCGACCCTCGGGTAGTCTGAGTTTGAGACCCCTGATAACTCCTTTCCCACTTGGTCAGTCTGTCAAGTCAATCTCTTTTCTGACACGCACGCACGCACACAACATACAAATTCATAGCTTCCCCTTTCTAATGTCTTTACCTCATACTCCAGGATGGGTCCAGTCTGCCAGTGAGCAGGAGGTGGCTGCCAGGACACACTGACTATGGATCCCTTGACGGACAAGAGGATATTTTGAGGCGGGGCAGTGATGGCTAGAAAGTGAATGAAATGTGATGGCATTAGAGACAATGAGAAGGGTATTGTAAACACTTTTACTTACAGAGAAAATGTCACAATGTCTACGGCTGTTTAAATGCCCAAAACACATAAAAGCCACAATTAAGTATAAACTGCTCCTCCACTTAGAGGAGGTTCTGGAATGATCACACACAAATGTGTGGAGGCAGATGGAGGGAAGCCGTATTACATGGAAGATGGTGAAATGACATCTGTGAAGAGATACATCAACACTATGCTTCAGGGTATGGTGTGTGTCTCCACAGTGCTTTCTGCATTCGTTTCTTAATACAGTTTTGAAGGCTTTCAGTCTGGGCATCCGAGATCACAACAATCTTGAGTATTCTACTAACTGAAAAGGATCTAAAACTGGATCTTGTAGACATCATTAAACTGGTTGATCACTCTTACCTTTAATCTTGTAGGTGTATGTTGCAGGTTTCAGAGGGTCCAGATACTCACATATAAACATGTGATCTAAATCTCCTTCTCGTACATCTTTCAATATGAGGCGGTCACACGAACCACTGAACCGGTTCTGAAATTCTAGCCCAATAACCTCCATTGTGGTCCCATCGTGGCACTCCACCACCTGTACTCCAGAGGTCGTCCTGCATTGACTGTCCACAGCACCATTAATGTCAAAGGTTACATCACCTCCAAGATGTGTTGCCACTGTTAAATAACTGTCTGCATGGAGAAAAAACAACAACAACAACAACAAAAACATTTTAAGTGGATCAAGGAGAGCAGAATAAGAAATACTGTAGCCTGGTGCTGATTCACATATAAACTGTGAAAACCAGTTTTATCTTTTGTTTACCTCAATGGCAGGTGCACTACATCACCATAAATAGGATCCTTGCAGATGTAAGTAACAATATTGCTTATATTAAAAGGTTACTAGCTGAAATGACATCTGTGAAGATCTACATCAACACTATGCTTCAGGGTGTGGTGAGGGTCTAGACCAGAGGTCACCAACCCGTCGATCGCGATCGACGTGTCGATCTCGAAGACCTTCCCTGTCGATCTCCAATTTTTTTTTTTTTAAATACAGAAAAAAAAAAAAAAATTGAACATTTTCTGAAGTGTCTTCTGAAATGTTTTCTTACGGACTTCGGAAGACCAAAGTCAGAAAAGATCTCCGCCTGATTCATGAACGCCAGCTATTTAAATCCGAGGATGTCCGTAGAGTTGATGTGAACGTAATCACCAACGATTTCTCACAAATGTAGACCTTCCCACTAAATGCCCCTTCTAAAGCAGCTTGCACACTGCCCCGACAAACGCCAACATTCTCCAACAAACACCAACAGTTGGGTCAGCGTGCGGCAGTGGTCATTGTCGGGTACTGTCGGATTGGGTAAAGTTGCAGAATGTCTGCCCAATGTAGAGAGATTTCCAACATTCTGACAGCTCGTCTGACAGCTCGCAACTAGGCTCAACTCGCGTGCATAACATCCTCGAGCTCTCTTGAAGTCATTGTTATGTTGGTTATCGGCCAGTTTGTTAAAAAAAAAAACGATATCATAAGTCTATTTATAGATTAGCTTACCCAAACGAACGGTTTTCCAGGCAGATATTTGTCTATTTTAACTTCTACGACTCGTTTAACACTGCAACGTGTTTCTAAATATTAATGTTAAAGGTGACACGTTACATGAGTAGGTTTGCGCTTATGTTAGTTATCAGCCATTCCCACTTCATTCCAATTACCGCGTTGGTTTTCGAAATATTAATATGCACGCATACTGTCGTACTGTCGTCGTAAAATAGGCTGTGCAAATATTTAGGCACCCTAATAATTTTCATGATTTGAACACCTGTAACTACTCAATCCTGAATAATTGCAACACATAATTAGTCTGATTAGCTTGTTAAGCCTTCAATTCCATAGAAAGGAGCATTCAATCATTAGAAAAACTATCTAAGGTAGCCAATTGCAAGATGTGCTTCTCCTTGATTCTCCTCTGAAGAGTGGAAACATGGGGGCCTCAAAACAACTGTCAAATGATCTGAAAACAAAGATTGTCAGTGTTGTGTTGTAACTTCAGTTGATTAAAAAAAGCAGTTCATATCCAGCCTGCTCATTGCAAATGTGTTTTTTCTTGTTCATATTGAGTGCGGTTAACAAATATTTTCCTTTTTATGTTGCACTGAAATTAAATGATTTAGTGTGTTCTTGGCCACATCAATTTGAAAGCTGGACCAAAGTGTTTAATTTCATTCAATTTCATTCAATTAAGTTGTAAGTACAGTCTGGAGTCTGGACAGTCTTTTTTTCTCAACGCCTCAATAGGTAGATCTTGCCTGTCACCAAGGCAGAGGTTGTGATCTTTGGCCAAAAAAGGTTGGTGACCACTGGTCTAGACAGTGCTTTCTGCATTCGTTTATTAACACAGTTGTGAAGGCTTTCAGTCTGGGCATCCGAGATCACAACAACCTTGAGTATTTCTATTAACTGAAAAGGATCTAAAAATGGATCTTGTGGACATCATTAAACTGGTTGGTTATCCTTACCTTTAATTTTGTAGGTGTATGTTGCAGGTTTCAGAGGGTCCAGATTCTCACATATAAACCTGTGATCTAAATCTCCTTTTCGTACATCTTTCAATTTGATGTGGTCACAGGAACCACTGATCCGGTTCTGAAATTCTGGCCCAATTCCCTCCATTGTGGTCCCATGGAGGCACACCACCATCTGTCCTACGTGGGTCTGGCATCGACTGTGCACAGCACCATTAATGTCAAAAGTTACATCACCTCCAAGATGTGCTGCCACTGGTATAGAACTTTCTGCATCGAGAAAAAACATTTTAAGTTGAACAAGGAGAGCAGAATAAGAAATCGTGTAGCCTGATGCTGATTCACATATAAACTGGGAAAACCAGTTTTACTTTTTGTAAACCAGTACAACAACAATATTGTTCATATTAAAAGGTTACTAACTGCATTGTGAATCATCTTAGCCATGTTCCAGATACTAGTATATACTGTGACTTTGCCAAAGTATTCAACCCCTACAGAAAGTCATCACCATTATCTAGACAACAAAAGATACACATATACACATTTTCCTGATCAGTATTTTCATGGTGAACATTTATGCTCTGGTCGATACGGACAAATAAAGGCCGGGCCCCGAATACAAGCCGGGGGTAAAAAAAAAAGGTACTGGTAGCATATTTTACTGTAGCCTACCAGAATCAGTCCATCAGCACAAAGCAGACATCACAATTTAATTGAATGCATTTCATAAATACATGTTCTCCTCATGTTGGCTAATTTCATGGCTGTTTGCAATAAAAAAAAAGAAATGTTTCAGCCTACACGGCGAATTTGTTATTACCATACAGTTAATTGCCTAAACGATAGAAGACATTCCTCCAAAATACCTCTTTTTAATGATTTTGTTGCCGTTTCGTGATTTCCGCTAAGAAAAAGATGTTCTTCAGGCTAATAGAACTTTAACGTTCCAGGTGTTGCGTAGCAACCCATTACTTGCTGACTTCAAGTTACAATGACTTTCCGCTACGTTAAATGACCGGATAAATATATATGATATTTAATATGATATGAAAGATGTGAATTAGAATTGCCAATGACAGCGGTCATTAACTTTTCGCATTTGTTATCAAGAAATGACAGACCTGCTAACGTTGGGGTGCTCCATTCAAATCAACGGAACTTTTTTGAACATTCTGAAGAGCCGTAAGAAATAAAGGCCTGCCCCTAATACAAGCCTGCCCCAAACACAGGCCGGTGCGCTGTGCAGCCTAAGTAAATAAAAGCCCCGGCCACTATTTGAGGATTTACGGTATATCAAGTTTGTTTGGGTGGCACTTCTAGGTCCTGCGCCATGTGTGCCGCATGCAACACTAGGATAACGGATCACCACAGCACATAACCAGAACAGAAATGTAGCCTACCTTCAGTAAAACAAATTCATAGGCTATACAATTACTTTACTGTTATACAGTGTAGTCACCAAAATCACTTCACACCGCAGACGCCTTTAATTTACCTCTGTTAACAAGTTGTGCATCGGTGGTGAATAGTCGTCCAGCGAATACGATCAGGACTCTATATAAAAAGAAAAAGCAAAGCAACTGGAATCGTATCGTTAACGTTATGGGATACAATATTTAGTTCACTGCATTGGCATTACGGGCCAAGTAAACGGGCTACCAGTACTGATACATGCTGTTGGTAGACCATAGGTGAAAGCATAGACATAGGCCTATATGGGTGGAAGGATAGGCTATTGATATACCCGGAAGTGTGTTTGTCGGGGTGTTCGAAACGGGCTAAAAAGCCATCAAAGGTGGTAAAATATATCAGAGACAGTGTTCATTGAACACGTTCATTTTTATGAGAACGATGAACTGAACGCAATTTAATGACAAATAATGAATTTGAACGATGAACACGTTCATATTATCTGAGGTCCGGCGCCACTGAGGTCTAGCTAAAACATTACGGAATGTTTTCCGTCTCCTGAGGAGAGACGCTGTCTAAATCGAATGCTTGCACCATGTCGTTGTTCAGTAGTAGCCTACCCTTATAATGTCCGCGATGTAGCCTAATCTAAACCAACTAAACTCGACTTCGCACTACGTTACCCATGAATCATCGCACACACATGTATACCAAACAAGCTCTCGGTCTCATATAAAAATGGCACGTGAAAGCAAAAACAGAGACGCAGACTCAGCGAGTAGCCTACATCCAATGCACCTTATTATTATGTGCTGGATTTTTACACACTGTCTAATAAAGTTTACGACAGTAAAAATCTCAACCTGTGCAAGTTATGTCCTCCTGAAAAAATTGTCAATAATAATAAAAAAAATTATATTAGGAATTGATACATATGAAGTGCAGTTTAAGGCAAGGGGTAGTGCGGGATAAAGTTTTCTTTAAAAAACAAGTTAAGTCTTTAATGATCACTTTCCACCTTAAAACTATGAAATGAACTGAACTATGAACTAGTTCAGAATTTAAATGGTTAACTATGAACTATTCATGTTTACTTGTATGAACTGAACTTTGAACTATAAGAGGTGTGAACTTGCACAAGCCTGATCAGAGAAAGTTTGATTACCAAAGAAAAAATGTATCTAATGAATTTACACTTCAGAAAAGTATTGATGGAATAGAATATAAGGCTTGGCCAACAATGAGCTCTAAATGTCAGACACTTTTGGTTTCGATTCGTAAATTACATGTTCTTAATCTACCTACCGATGTATTTATCAAGTGTAATATCAGCCACAATTGCAAGCCTAACCTGTGTCTATGAAAACCATGCCGGCAAGCGTCTATTCAAATGAGAAAAGTCAATTTTATAATATCTCTGAAATGTAACTCTGCTTACCCGATCCTCACATACAACATAGTGCCTTCAAAAGGAAAATTAGCTGCCTCGTTGTCTCGATGACGTAATAGACAGGTGTCTCACAAGACATGAATTCGAGTGAAATCCAGTGTCAAAAACAAATGTAAATCAGCGGAACCCTCGGTGTCGATACAAATAGGCTACTTATCGAATGAATCTAATGCAAATGTGCCCAGGAATGTTGACTTCCTGTTGAATTATACAGGGAAATGGATGCTGCCAGTTTTATGCAGCCTGTTTATGAATGGAGGGAAGACCCAACACAGCACATTAGCTACTTTCAACAACACATAGGAGGAGTGGATAAATCCTGTAATTTATGCCAGATGTATTAGTAGTAGTAGGCTACTTTAGTAGAACCCTCGGCGTCAATACAAATACTTTTCGAATTGTTCCCCAACTCTAGTGGTGTTAGCCTTGACACCGAGACTTCAGGAAGTAATTGGAAGAATAAATGGTTACAGGAAGAGTCGCTACCATTTGCACCACAGTACATAATGCAGGAATTGGTCCAATAATTACTGTATCATTAAATGTATCAAGGCTGTTGGTTAACTAAAATCAACGGTTTTAATTTAATTATGGAAGTACTTTGAGCATAAATACCTAAAAAGTAGTAATTCTTTTTACAATATTTGGTTCATTACATTGGCATTACAGGCCATGTGGCATTACAGGTGTTTGTCAGTGCGTTCGAAACGGGCTAAAATCATCATCATCATCATCATTGTTTATTCAGGGAGAAATTGACTGAGCACAGGGCTCTTTTGCAGCAATGCCCTGATTGAGGCCACATAGTACAGAAGAACAATACATAAACAAACCACAACAAAACGAAACAGACAAAATACATTTAAAAAAAAAAAACACACACCAAACAACTCAGAAATTAAGCATAAAAAATAAATAAATAAAATAACATAAAGTGAAAAAATTAAATCAGAGAATCATTCAAAACAACAACATTGAGGCACATCCTTATTATCTAAAAGGCTCTTAAATTGGTTGACAGACAAATACTTGGTTAATTTCAACTCCACTTGAATAGTGTTCCATTTATGGGAAGCAAAGAACTTAAAAGCTATTTTACCTATATTAGTTTTTGTAAGGGGGATTTCAAGGGAGATGAGGCTCTGTGACCGTGTATTATGACAGATGGATTTTAATTTTAAAAGTGACATGAGATAATTAGGCAGTTTTCCCACTAAGGCTTTATAAACAAATAAAAGACAGTGTTTTTCCCTCCTGTCTGCTAGAGGGGACCAACCAACATTCTTGTATAAGTTACAGTGGTGGGTCCTGAAAGCGTCTCCTGTAACAAAGCGAATAGCACTATGGTAAACAGAGTCCAGGAGTTTTAAGGTAGAGGGTGCAGCATACATGTAAACAATGTCACCATAGTCAAGAACTGACAAAATTGTTGATTGCACTATTTCCATTCGGTTTTCAAAAGTAAAACAAGATCTTATTCTATAAAGAGCACCCAGTTTAATTTTAACCTTCTTAGCTAGGTCAAGAACATGTGATTTAAATGACAGCCTATCATCTAGCCAGATACCTAGGTATTTATAGCAAGGAACTTGCTCAATATTAGTCCCAGAACGGGTGCATATCCTATGGGTGGAGGGGACATTATTTCTACCATTGGAGAAAATCATGAATTTAGTCTTAGACTCATTCAGCATCAATTTGAGGGACTTTAGGGAATCCTGTACACAATCAAAAGCATGTTGAAGGTTTGAAACTGCTTGATCTATAGAGGGCGCTGAGGCATACAAAATTGTATCATCGGCATAAAAATGGACTTTGCAATGTTCTAGATGGTCACAGATATTATTAATGTAAAGTGAGAACAATACCGGGCCTAAAATAGAGCCCTGAGGGACACCAGAATTAATTACTAGGGCCTCAGATGTAAGGCCTGCAACATCTATACATTGTGTTCTACCCGTGAAGTAGTTTTTGAACCATCTGAGGGAGACATTATCAAATCCCAGGGAGTTCAGTTTGCCAAAAAGTATCTCATGGTTTACTGTATCAAAAGCTTTCGACAGGTCAATAAATAAAGCGGCACAACATTGTTTCTTGTCTACAGCAGAGGCTATGTCATTTACCACAAGGGTTGTTGCAGTAATGGTACTGTGGCCAGCTCTGAAACCTGATTGAAAGGGGCATAAAATTGAGTTTAAAGATAGAAAAGAGCTAATTGCAAACAGAGGTGGTCAAATATATCTGAGAAAGTTTGATTACCAAATAAAAAAATAATCTAATGAATTTACACTTGAGAAAAGTATTGATGGTATAGAATATAACGCTTAGCCAACAATAAACTCTGAATGTCAGACACTTTTCGTTTCGATTCGTTAGTTACATTTACTTAATCTACCTACCGATGTATTTATCAAGTGAATATCAGCCACATTTGCAAGCCTAACCCGTGTCTATGAAAACCATGCCGACAAGCGGCTATTCAAATTAGAAAAGTACATTTTATAATATCTCTGAAATGTAACTCTGCTTACCCGAACCTCACATACAACATAGTTAGTTCCTTCAAAATGAAAAGTAGCTGCCTCGTTGCCGTAATATACAGGTGTCCCACAAGACATGAATTCGAGTGAAATCCAGTGTCCAAAACAAATGTAATCAGCGGAACCCTCGGCGTCAATACAAATAGGCTACTTATCGAATTCTTGCGCCAAAGCTGGGGCACACTCGCACACCATGAGGGGGGAAGAAAGAAAAAGGGGGGAAAAAGGGGGGAAGAAGAAAAGAGGAAAAAAGAGAGAAAAAAGGGAAAAGGAGAGAAAAAAAGAAGGAAGGGATTTTGTATGGCCTAATCCTCCATGACTAAAGTTTTTTTAATGTTGATGTACATCATAAATTATTTTTAAAACATTAAACTTCTGTTTTTATATACATTACTATGAGCGCAGAGGTTTCCGGTTCGAGTCCCACCGTTGGCAGAAATTGAGGTTTGCATTTCTTCATGCAAAGCTCATTTTCATTATTGGAAATCACAATTTGTTTGCATATTACCTTTTATTAACCTTATATTAGTGAGATATGGATAATTCTACATTGAATATTTCAATACATATATGCATTTATGAGAGAAGAGTTGACCCCAAAGTTCCCGGTTCGAGTCCCACTGTTAGCAGAAATGTAGGTGTGCATTATTTACTGCAAAGTTCAATTTTATTACTGGAAATCACAATTTGTTTGCATATTACTTTTAATTTACCTTATATTAGTGAGATATTTATAAATCTACATTGAATATTTCAATGCAAGTTCATGTACAGTTATGTGTGAGGTACTTTAATTGTTTCACAAAATATTTGTGTTCCAGTTAATACATCCTTCTATTCACAAAAGAACAATGTATAAATCTTTGTTGTAAACAAACTTTTATTTGCAATAACAAATTCAACAACAACAACTATAGCATAATATATATATACAATATAATAATATATATCAGAAAACATATACAGAACTATATACAGAAAGTGTGAAACTGGGAGGGAAAGGGGTTGAGGGGCACTAAGCCAGTGTCCATGCCTCTGGGAGGGGGGGACAATTTATTAATTTATTTTTCATGCATTTTTTTATATCCTCCAACCACTGCTCCTTGGGTACAGCCTCTACAGAGGGGCAGTATATAATGCCCTTGTACTGGCTGTGTCCAGTCTCCGCTGTCCTGAACTGCCCGCATTTCTTGCACGTGTTGCGCAGAACACTGCAGGTCCGTTTTCGGACTGGAGCAGGAACGGCAGAGGAGAGGCTGGCACCCAGAGCCTGTGGAGCAGCACCCAGCACAGGCCCCTGTGAGGTCACTGGACCCAGCATGAACAGCTGAGAGCCCGAGGGTGGAGCAGGGAAGAGTTCTCGCTGGGGGCACGAGTTCACAGCCGCCGGTGCGACGGCAGACGATACCTTCCTCTTCACCTGTGCCTGGCCCGCGGTGCTGCCAGCCCGGGGGTACTGGTGAAATGGGCCTGGTTGGGGGAGGGGGTGCAGATGATGGGCACACATTAGCAGGGAGGAGAGGGTCAGTCGCCACAGACAAGTGGCTTGGCAAGTCCAGTCCTTGCACCACCACGTTGCCCTGCCTCCACACCCTCTTGTTGTGCCACTGTACCAGGTTGGGTGGTGTGGCTCACGTCTACCAGCTGCAGGGTGGTCTCCTGCATAACAGCCCCATTGTCTAGAATGTGCCGCCTGATCCTCCTGTAGTCATTCAGGATGAGATCCCATCTGGACAGAGAGAGAGAACACAGCAGCCCGTGAGAAAAGACAAAAACATGAGTGTGAATATGTATGACAGGGCACAGAGGGAAAGTAGTAAGACAATAAATGTTCCTGACCTGCTGGTTGGTGAGGGCCAGAGAGAGCTGGTGCCTCAGCTCCACCAGATACTCTGCCATGCTGTCAACTCGGTCTATGCCTGGCACCCCAGAGTCATCCACAGCCTGAGAAAGAAAAAAAACATAAAAACTGATGAGTGACAAATTTAGTAAACAGATGTGGGACAAAAAGCAGATACAGTGATTTTACTTCTTTACACACAAGTGTGAATTTACATAACCCAGACTCATCAGGAGAGGCTGGGACACCTGTGTGCAGCATGGAGGCAGCAGCAGTCAGGTCCCCCAACCACCAGTTCCTGCAGCAGCCGCTCAATAAGGCTGATGGCGGCCTCCACGCCGCATGTCCTCCTGAAGCAGTACTGGCTCAACTCCCTCCTACTTATTCTCCTGTCCACCAGAAGATCAGTAAGGGCTAGCACCCCTTCCTGCCTGAGCTGCTCCCTCGTCATCGGCCGCAACAGAGCGAGGTCCCCTGCATCCCACTCAAAGGGGCATGCAGACAGGCAGCCCATGAAGGTGTGGTAGAGCATCGGTGGTGGTGCTGCCGACAGCCAGCCTCCTCATGAAGTGCCAGGTGTACCTGGTCTGCAGCTTACTCGCCCCCTCACTCACGCAGCGGCCACAGTCCACGTATAGCAGGACTGGGGGTGGAACAGCTGCTTGGTGGTACCGCTCCATCACTCCATCCTGTCCAGTCCCAGCCCCTCCTGCACTGTCACGACACTGGTCAGGATCTAACCAACCTCGTTGCCAATGGAGGTCACCCAAAGAGCTGTCCCCCTGCCACGGCCAGTCAGCTCCTTTGTGATCTGAAATTAGATAACAGTGATGT
Source organism: Clupea harengus (assembly GCF_900700415.2). Classification (NCBI taxonomy): domain Eukaryota; kingdom Metazoa; phylum Chordata; class Actinopteri; order Clupeiformes; family Clupeidae; genus Clupea; species Clupea harengus. Next base: position 1,845,340 of record NC_045174.1, on the reverse strand, counting down.
TTAATATTACGCACTTTTTTTCCTACAGCAGTAAGTGTATGTAGATTAAATACACAGCACACATTTATAATAACTGCTTATAATTTAAATCAATGTTATTAGCTAACTAACTAGAACCATACAACAGGTACAATAAGCAAATAGGTACAGTAGTCAACAAGTAAACACTGAATATGAGCATGCTTTGAACAATACACTGAGACACTGCAGCACATAAACATACACTCCTGTACCGTTATCGTTATCAATAGCAATCATATTATGCATGATCAGTTACAGTAGTTGTATGACATACGAGAAACGACGCTTAACACCGCTGGTCAGGCGTCATATACAGATAGCAAGCTAACTAGATGGTTAGCTAACTGATACAAGCTTTCAACAACTATAATCACTGCCAATACTCGGCCGTTTGGCTGTTTCAGCTCAGAGTAACATTATAGTAGTTACACATGGCTGTTTCCATTCATAGCAATGTTGTAGTTATAAGACTTAGCATAACCTAGTTCATAATGTAACCGTTATCTTCAGTGAAAGCGTTAACGTTAGTTAAGCCCGAATTATAGATCTGCGTCGGTGTCCGTCCGTTTTACGGATGGGCGGGGAAACAGATTCGGACGGATTCGGACGTACTGTTTTTGATTTATACTTCTTCGACGGCTGTGGGTGTTGAAAACAATTCACCACCAGAACAGTGGGTGGAGCAGCGGTTTTTTGGTCACAGACGAGCTACTACGCGACCTCTTTGAGTGATAGAATTCGTCGATTATTTATCTCCCTCCTCCCAGCCATCACGTCATCAAGAGCAACAAGTGTAGTCACATGGGTCTTTGAGACACACTACATTACAATGAATAGTCTGTCTAACGCTATATATTCACTTGAAAAGGCAAACTTATCTCCATCATGGTAGGTATTATTTGTGTAAAAAATAGTAGCAATCTATAACAAAATGATATGCTTATCTTACATACACTATAGAAACTATTAAAAACGATTCAATGAAATGAATACTATCTCATTTTCTTTGGTATTTTTTGTCATATTCAGATTTGTAATGATGATTGCTGGGTAATATGTATGCTGTTGTCCAATGTCAAGTCTCTATTTGATCATGTGACGAGACGATATGATAGTTTAGGCGCAACATCTGAACGTCAAGACCAACAAGCTGACTGGGCAAATAAATATCTGTGACAACGTGATTACAGGAGGCAAACTGGTATCAGGGAAGAAGTTAAAAATAAACTGTCATCTGGAGAGTTTAAAAGAATACAAAACGAGGGGGAATCTACTGTATGGAGATATTTCTGCTTAGTAGTCAACGCGGATTTATTAAACCTGGATGGTTGGGGGAGAGAGATGAACGTCAAAACCGACAAACTGGGCCAGAGGCAAAAGCACCTGCAAGCTGAAAACAATGGCTTTCAAACATAAGCATGATAAGGCATTGAACATTCCATATTTAAATATCTTAATAAGTAGTCAAGTCAACGTGTCTGCCTCACGTGATGGAGAAGTTCGTTTTTGAGACTAAAATAAATCACATTTAGGATAATAGCCTTCTTGTGTGCGGGGATTTTTTTAATGTCCTAGCTGTGACAACGCGATTACAGGAGGCAAACTGGTATCAGGGAATAAGTTAAAAAATAAACTGTCATCTGGAGAGTTTAAAACAATACAAAACGAGGGGGAATCTACTGTATGGAGATATTTCTGCTTAGTAGTCAAGGCATTGAACATTCCATATTTAAATATCTTAATAAGTAGTCAAGTAAACGTGTTTGCTTCACATGCTTCTCCCCTGTACAAAAGCGTCAGCTAAATGACTAAATGTAAATGGATTAGACCTCGATTGTTGGACTATGTAGATCGTTTTATAACGAACTTTGTGCACTTAAAGTTTATTAAAAAAGAAACTGTCATCTGGAGAGTTTAAAACGACACTCGAGGGGAAATTTACTGTAGGCCTATGGAGATATTTCTGTCGGATGGCATCATATTCTTTGCGGATTCTAATGAGGCTGTTTGATATGTCCAATGTAAGAAGTGTGAAGCTTTAATGAAATATGATTGATGCCATCCTCTTTCTCCACAACATGGATTAAACATCGATGGTTGGACTATGTAGATACTTTTATAAGGAATGTGTCCGTGTACTTACATTTTTCAAGAAAAAAGATAATCTTCAATGGTAAGACTTGTTTTATTCGCGCCTCTTCTGGTGTAGCATATAACGTGAGTTTTATTTAGGCATATCAGATGCATAGCATGTGTAATGTGTAGGCCATTTCATTCCGTTCTTGCAATGTGAATAATTCATTTCAATATGCTTATATCCCTTTTGTGCGCGTTTGTGCGTTTAACGGGGCTTGTTTGTGTGAGCCAGTGCATTTATCATTCATCTGTTGATGCTCGAGTTAATAAAGGCAGGCTATTCTTAAGAAACGTATGTAAATGTGTCAGTAGTATGAACAGTTGAGACATTGACTCATTGGGGTTCGGACTAAATATTTGACTTGCTGTCGGGCTGGGGTAGGGCTGGGACAAGTCAGCGCGATAAGGCATTGAACATTCCATATTTAACTTGGCATAGTCGCCCCATAATGCCGTGCGGCGGGCACATACTTTTCTCGATGTGATGCAGCGCATAGACATATATACATGTCTATGATGCAGCGCCCAACGATGTTCTTTAACAATGTTCCTTACTGTTCTAATTGCATGTCGTTGTTCTGTGTTGGGACGGAGTTTATACAGGTGTGTGACGGTAGCACAGTCTGTTCGTGATAACTTGTAGCAGGGCATAAAGCCCGTGCCATTTTGACATTGTATTGTGTTTAGTGTTTAATTAAAAGCCATAACAAATATTCCACACTTCCGTGATTTGATACAATATCTTAATAAGTAGTGAAGTCAACGTGGATTCTATGGATTAAATTCATTTATTGACACATCTTTTCAGGACGGCCACAGCGCTTTAAAACGACGTGTTTATAAGTTACATTATTCAAAGATGGTAGATAAAAGGCGAGATAATCGCCAGGTGTAATAAGCCTACTTTGTCATTATGTGTGTGTGTTAGGGTTTGTAATGCAATGGTGTTGGCTGCAAGTTAACTCCACTTCACGTTAAGGTTAGCTTTTGTATATGAGCATTCATTTCAACTGTTCCATCATCTGAAATATCACGGTGTCGAAAAACAAACCTTTGATCTAAACAGAATATTCAGTATGGAATGGGAATATTTCAGAGCAGGGCTATCTTTTATCGCGTTTGACAAATATGCTCCGATTGCTGTGATGTCTCCTGTGAGAATGGGATAGTATTCTCTCCTATGAATTCGCGGTCATTTGAGCGTCCTTATAAGTGTTTCAGAAATATCTTCAGACCTCTTCTGTTATGTTTGTTCATAATCAACTAGAAGAAGCTTGTGAGACGGTCTACAGGCTATTCATAAAAAAACATACGTAAATGTGTCATTAGTATGAACAGTTGAGACATCGGGTTAAAATTCCTTTCAGCTAGGATTCGAAACTATGTACTCCGCCTTTCAAGGTGACGTCGCTAACTGTTGTGCCACAACACAACCCTTAACAAATATGTGTGCATAGAGCTTATTATTTTTACTCTCTTCTGTAGCCTATGCTGTTGGAACAGAGTTCAAGTGCTTTTGGAATACAGGTCAGTACTTTTGTAAAACCAAGGGTAGTGAGAGTGCTTTTGGCCAACTGGTCAGTGAAAGTGCAGGGCACTAAAAAGCAGTGGTGGACGAAGTACACTAAAGCCCAATTTATACTAATGTCGCAGACACTTTTGAAATGGTCGCCGACAGAGATTACGTCATGATCGACACTTTTAACCATAGACATATATACCTGTCTATACCCAGTGGCGGTTCTACACAGAATTACGCCCCGGGCGAGACCCCCTCCGAGCGCGATGGAGGGATTTGTACAAAATGTAAAACTAGATATGATGGATGACAAGCAAAATTTGGAGGCGAGAATGTACAGATCACAATGCAATCTCACGGTGATCACGATTGCAGATAACAACATCCCATACCAGCATTGTTCAATCACCGCAGGGAAACAATACATTAATATACCTTCAGTTAATTTAACTCATCTGGAGAGGCACTGTTAGATGTAGACCTACGTTTATTAACTAGCATTACCCTGTCCCTGACAGGGCAGTGAACTAGCGTAGCTATGTCAGTTATCTGACAGTGTCAAACAACGGCCATTCTGTTAAACAATCAAAATGCTAAGTTTAATAAAGCATTAACAATCGATATGCTCAGTTTAATAATGGATTAACATGACAACGTGAACGTTTGCCGATAACACACGCAGTCCGATAATTAACACTGTTACGATAACTGTCTAGCTAGCTAGCGCAGCTAGTGAATAGCTAACGTTAGCTAGTTTTAACCAGAGATAACTTTTTACATTTACATTTAGTCATTTAGCAGACGCTTTTATCCAAAGCGACTTACATATGTGCGACTTACAATGTATACACATTTTACATTTACACTGATGGCACACTGCACATCAGGAGCAATTAGGGGTTCAGTGTCTTGCTCAAGGACACTTGGAATCGAACTAGCAACCTTCTGCTTACTAACCGACTTCTCTACCTCCTGTACCACTGTCGCCCTAACTTGCCTAAGCCTAGCATAACATCAGTGGTGAAAGTAAGCCGCTACTGTCAATGACAATAATGTGAATAATGAGTGTGCCTATGATCATTCAGGCAATTTGCCAATTCCCCACACAGTGATATGAGATAAATAATAGAAAACCGCTTCGCGGCCCAGATGATTTTTTATTTTTTTTTAAGTGCTGGTGCCGCCCCCCACATGTCATGAAAAAGTGCCGCCCCGGGCGGCTACCCGGTTCGCCCGTGCCCAAAACCACCCCTGAGCGCAGCATAGGCATGCTGAAGGGAGGGTGGCGTTCTTTAGATGCATCGGGAGGGAGGCTACTCTATGACCCCAAAAAGGTGTGCCAGGTGATCCTAGCCTGCTGTGTGTTACACAACATCTGTGTAAGCCGTGGCATAGAGCTACCAGAAGAGGAAATGCGCATGGACCCTGACGACCACCGTCCCATCCCCGCTGGCGAGAACATGCACATCACTGCGCTGAGAAGAAGGCGGGAGCTGATTCACCGATTATACCAACAGGTAAATAATGTTGATAAGAATAAATGCACACATGTTCACATTTTCTTGAATGTTTTATTTAGTTAGCTTGCTCAAAGAACCTGCAATAGCGGACAGAGATAGGTTAATTCCATCCAGAGCTTGCCGCACTTCCCCAACAACCTCACTTACAGACTCATTAAAGTCCCGTTGTGTTTGTAGGACGGCCCTGGCATGATGGGCCGAAGAGGAAGCTGGTGATGGCCGGCGAGGCCCCGATGCTGGTGCCGCAGGTGCGGCTGCCGCAGGTCTTATCCCATGTCCAGCCCTTCTCCTTATGGGTTGTTCCTCTGCACCAATAAATGTGTAGAATTACAACAGTGTTTGAAGTTTCATTATTCAATAAGCAAAAACTTAATTTCACATACCTTCTGAACCTCCTGCAGACAAAAGGTCCGTGTCGCCCTCCACATACACACCTTGCACCGCTTCCTCTCCGATAATGGCGCAAATGTTCTCGTCCTCTGGACTGAGAGTGGATGTGGCTCCACCACCCCCGGTCTCCCTCAACATTCCCATTTGCCTTGCAAGGCGCTTTTTTGAATGCAATTTCAAATCTGCCCATTTTTTTTAACCTCAGGCAGGGTCCTCTGATTCCCCCCAACCTCGTTAACAGCTTGGGTTACACCTTACCAGGCTACATATTTAGATTTGGGCAGTACGCTGCCAGACAGGCTTCCAAAAAGTGTATTTGCCCGCATCTCCACCTCCCTCAGCAATACAGCGGTTTCGGCCTCGGTATAGTTTTTTTTTCGTGTATCTTTTCTACTTGCCACCATCACAGAGTTTGTGCCTTGAGAATGCGCTCAATTTATATGCTAATTACATTAAGTAGGGGCGTTTTGAGGGCGGAGATGTGAGAACATTCAGCTGCGCACAATTCCACGATCATTTGTGATTTATAAACGCAGGAATGGCGTACACGTGTTTTTTGGGCGTACGTTCGTTTTCTGTGAATAACACTTACGACCATTTCAGAAAACGTCTGTTTGTTAACTGCATGGTTTTGAATATAGGGTACTACTTGTGCGAAGGAAATCACCGGCAGATTGTCGCAGCCTGTACTGTCGTATTTGCATGAAAGGCGATTTGATTGGCTGACGCATGCATTGCCTCTCGAAACGTCGAACATTTTTCAACTCTTGCCGCAAGCAACGCAACACAACCGAACCCAACGTAGCCACAATTCAGTTCAGCAACGGATGACGTCAAGGAACCTTGAAGGATCAACGCATTCGTCTGAGCTTGACGTCACCCCAGGTCCAGCGCTGGGTCCTGATGGTCTTCAGAGTGTTTGCGCCGGCGGACCTGAGGCAACGGAGTGGGGAGTGGAGGGGGATGATGTCTGGAAGGTAGGGAGGGGCCAGGTTGTTTAGGGCTTTGTAGGTGGTGAGTAATATGTTAAAGTCTATACTGTATTTGACCGGGAGCCAGTGGAGGTTGCGTAGGACCGGGGTGATGTGTTCATAGCGACAGGTGGAGGTGAGCAGTCGAGTGGCAGAGGTCTGAACGTATTGAAGTTTATTGAGGATTGTGTAAATAGTACCGTAATTTCCGGACTATTGAGCGCACCTGAGTATAAGTTAGATAATTAGTTTGAACATAAATAAGCCGCACATGTCTATAAGCCACAGGTGCCTACCGGTACATTGAAACAAATTAACTTTACACAGGCTAAAATGAATATCAAAAGTAATACAATAGTGATGCATATTATTAGTTTTGCCAGTTACGATAAGTGCACTGTTGCTTCCTGTTCAGGTAGAATGTTAGATTGAAGACAGCGAGATAGAAGAAATACGCTAGTTTGAAACCAGTGAGCTAAAGAACTTGAAAAGACTGGATTTGTATTGTTGTAAACTTTTATTTTATTTTCTAAAGTGTTTTGAGTTGTGTTCTGTCTACGCCGGTAGACTGTGGTTATTTTGACATTAGTTAAGTTATTGAGAGATACTGAGAAATCGCGTGGAGCTAAGCATCCATGCGGCTGCATCCATGCTAGCATCCTAGTTCCACAAAGCCACAGTATACAGTCACAGGTATCATAATCTATAAATTAGCCGCGCCATTGTTTAAGCCACGAGGTTCAAAGCGTGGGGAAAAAAGTTGGGGGCTTATAGTCTGGAAATTACGGTAGTTGTATTGTAAATAGTTATTCATTAAAATATTGTTTATTAAAGTTTTGATTAATTATTCTGTGTTTTCTGTCAATAGTTTTGTGTAAAATGAATATATCTAAATTCTTGTTTTAATTAAATCTCAGTTAGAAACAGGCTCCTAGGGGATGGGCTGAAGTCGTGCAAAGCTAGGAAAGCCCTTCATCAACAAGAACCAGGCTGAGGTTTGCAAAATATCATTAGGATTTGGACCATAGAGGACTGGAGTAAGGTTATCTTTTCTGCATCTAATTTTCAGCTTTGCCCAACAACTGGTCGCCTAATGGTTAGACGGAGACCTGGAGAGGCCTACAAGCCACAGTGCCTCGCACCTACTGTGAAATTTGGTGGAGGATCGTGATCTGGGGTGCTTCAGCAAGGCTGGAATCGGGCAGATTTGTCTTTGTGATGGACGCATGAATCAAGCCAAGTACAAAGTTGTCCTGGAAGAAAACTTGCTTCCTTCTGCTCTGACAATGTTCCCCAACTCTGAGGAGTGTTTTTCCCAGCAGGACAATGCTCCATTACACACAGCCAGGTCAGTGAAGGTGTGGATGAAGGACCACCAGATCAGGACCCTGTCATGGCCAGGCCAATCTCCAGACCAGAATCCCATTGAAACCCTCTGGATTGTGATCAAAAGGAAGATGGATGGTCACAAGTCATCAAACAAAACCGAGCTGCTTGAATTTTTGCGCCAGGAGTGGCATAAAATCACCCAACGGCAATGTGAAAGACTGGTGGAGAGCAGTAAATCAAGGTTATTCCACCAAATATTGATTTCTGAACTCATCCTTAGTTAAAACATTAGTATTCTGTTCTTTAAAAATGAATATGAACTTGTTTTCTTTGCATTATTTGGAATCTGAAAACACTGCATCTTTTTTGTTCCTTTGACCAGTTGTCATTTTCTGAAAATAAATGCTCTTAATGACAATATTTGTATTTGAAATTTGGCAGGAATATTAGTAGTTTATAGAATAAAACATTTTCATTTCATTTTCTCAAACACGTATCAATAAATAGTAAAACCAGAGAAACTGAGTCGTGGGTTCGTATCCCGTCCGCGGTGTGTCCAAAGTATTAAAAAAGTACCAGGCAGCTGGAAATGCATTTATCAAATAGATATGGATGCAAAATGGCCGTATGTTCTCCATCGCCTTAACCACTTGGCCACCTCGTCTGCATCACCCATGTTTATCTAGCTGGATTTCGGGGTCGGGGTTTCTGAATGTGAGACTGGTTATATCTGCTTTTCACTCAAACATGTTTGTAGAGGTAATGGAACAGTTTTGCCGATTCTGGTGGAAAATATTGCCACCTACTGTTTTTGTGCACAGATGCACTTTATGCTCATGGTCAGAAGGCTCTGTTACAGTTTTTCACAGTTGTTAACACTCAAAAAGCGAAAATTCGGCACAATTTGCACAACCTTCACTTCATGTACCAATCGCTCGACCCAATTTGGCACTACTTCACACTCCCTTATCTGCATTAGACTCTGATTTTCCTTGTTTACACTCTGATGTCAATTACACATCACCTTGTTGTCAAAACACTACACACAATGTTCAGTTGTTGCACACACTTCTCAAGTAAAATCTCAAAGCATCAACCTACAACACACAAATAGTCAAATCTCTAAACATTCAGGTCGGTTGAGCAATTTGCAATGAGGACTGCAGCAAAAAGGGCCTTGAGCCCCTGTTTTGTTTGGTAAACAATGGAGAACTTTGAAGAGATCAACAACCGAGAGAAGGAGAGGGGTAAGAGTGAGAAGAGGAGGAAGAGGAGGACAAGAAGGACAGGGACAAGGGGGAGGAGGAGTAGGAGGACAAGGAGGAGGAAGAGGATGAGAAGGACAAGGAGAAGAAGGAGGAGGAGGAGGAGAAAGAAGAAGGAGAATGGTCATCTCTAATGAGATTTGGGCCGCTGTGGTAGACCATGTGCTCAACCATGGTTTGAGCATGAGGGAGGCTGGCCAGAGTGTCCAACCAAATCTCAGCCGCTTCACAGTTGCTGCCATCATTAGAAACTTCAGGATGGAGAACAGGTACAAAATCTATTTGCCTTGTGTACTGTAATACTGCATATCAATAGAATACATTGTGCTCACAGTATTTGTATTTTGCAGGACTGAAAGTGAACCACACCGTGGAGGAAGAACACACACTTTCACCGCCGAACAGGAGACTGACCAGGCACGTGCACAGATAGACCCCTAGTGGTGCTTACAGTTTTTCACAGTTGTTAACACCCAAAAAGCGAAAATTCGGCACAATTTGCACAACCTTCACTTCATGTACCAATCACTCGACCCAATTTGGCACTACTTCACACTGCCTTATCTGCATTAGACTCTGATTTTCTTTGTTAACGCTCTGATGTCAATTACACATCACCTTGTTGTCAAAACACAACACACAATGTTCAGTTGTTGCACACACTTCTCAAGTAAAATCTCAAAGCATCAACCTACAACACACAAAGAGTCAAATCTCTAAACATTCAGGTCGGTTGAGCAATTTGCAATGAGGACTGCAGCATAAAAGTGCCTTGAGCCTCTGTTTTGTTTGGTAAACAATGGAGAACTTTGAAGAGATCAACAACCAGAGAAGGAGAGGGGTAAGAGTGAGAGGAGGAGGAAGAGGAGGACAAGAAGGACGGGGACACGGGGGAGGAGGAGTAGGAGGACAATGAGGAGGAAGAGGATAAGAAGGACAAGGAGAAGAAAGAGGAGGAGGAGGAGAAAGAAGAAGGAGAATGGTCATCTCTAATGAGATTTGGGCCGCTGTGGTAGACCATATGCTCAACCATGGTTTGAACATGAGGGAGGCTGGCCAGAGTGTCCACCAAATCTCAGCCGCTTCACAGTTGCTGCCATCATTAGAAACTTCAGGATGGAGAACAGGTACGAAACCTATTTGCCTTGCGTACTGTAATACTGCATATCAATAGAATACATTGTGCTCACAGTATTTGTATTTTGCAGGACTGAAAGTGAACCACACCGTGGAGGAAGAACACACACTTTCACCGCCGAACAGGAGACTGAAATTGTAAATATGGTTTGTGAGAACAACGGTATCACGCGGTTTACTGTACTGTTCTCTGTACCGAAATATTTGTGTGCTGTTTTATGTTTGACTATAACAAAAAGTAGGCCTACACTGAGACATTTTACAAAAGGAGAAATGGCTCATGCTCCAGAGTCATTGTCATTCATATGGTGTGTTTCATTTCGATGATTGTGTTTTCAATTTTGCCCTTCTGTGTGCTGTAAATGCTTGGTAGTGTGCAGCAAATGCTTAGTTGTGTGTACTCAATGAATGTATGTGTGTGTCTTTTGAAAAAATGGCTGTGTGTACCAAATGAAAACACGAGTTCCATTTTGTGAACAGTTAAGAGATTTGATGGCAAAGAGTCATCTTGCAAAGGGAGTGTCAGGTTTAGCTCTTTGTGTGAGAGGTTTTCAGTTTTCTGTGTGCAGTTTTGAGAAAGCCGTTATTGTTTTGAAAAACGTGTGTTAGCAATTGTGAAAAACTGTAAGCACCTGCCCTTTTGCCCTGGATGAGAAAAGTGCCCCTTCTGCTGGAGCCAAATTTTTTCTTCATTCATCAATATTTAAGAATAAAAATGACTCTCTCTGTCATCAATTCCCCCCAAATGTGTTTCGATATATGACGGGGCATTTATTTGAGTTCTTGTGAGAATTTCGCCCCGACATGCTCCGCTCACAAGTCCCACGCGCCCCTCCCTCCCTCCTCCTCCACTTAGTGCTCATGCAGTGCTGAGCGCCAGGCCAAACGGCTGCAGCCTACTTCTTCTCTGACCCGCAGCATCAGACAAACAGGTAATGACGGTGTTTGTGCAACCCCCCGACGTTGTTTGGTGATATATTAACCACAACATTAGCGCCGCTGAAAACATTACGTCGCAACTGGTCCGACGTTTCCTAAAAAAATAAACAAACACAAACTCACGAAATCCGTGATTTGAAAGCCTTGTCCAGCTGTTTACTGACGTTTGTCATGTTTAATGAAGAGAGAGGGGGAGAGAGGCAGGCAGGCAGGCAGAGAATTCAAAGGCAGTTTTACGGTTCTACAAATTAGACAAGTTCACTAGTTTTGTTTAATTTTAAATCGTAACTAGAAAATGCATTTCCTGAAGGAAATACCAGTGCATGAAATGCAAAAGTTAAGAAAGGAAGAAGAAAAGAAAGAAGAGTGAAAGAAGGAAAGAAGAAAGGAAAGAAGAGTAAAAGAAGGAAAGAAGTGAGGAAGAAGGAAAGAAGAGTGGAAGAAGGAAAGAAGAAAGGAAAGAAGAGTGAAGAAAGGAAAGAAGAGTGGAAGAAGGAAAGAAGAGTGGAAGAAGGAAAGAAGAAAGGAAAGAAGAGTGAAGAAAGGAAAGAAGAAAAGAAAGAAGAGTGAAAGAAGGAAAGAAGAAAGGAAAGAAGAGTGAAGAAAGAAAAGAAGAGTGGAAGAAGAAAAGAAAGAAGGAAAGAAGAAAGGAAAGTAGAGTAAAAGAAGGAAAGAAGAGTGGAAGAAGGAAAGAAGAGTGAAGAAAGAAAAGAAGAGTAGAAGAAGGAAAGAAGAGTGGAAGAAGGAAAGAAGAAAGGAAAGGAGAGTGGAAGAAGGAAAGAAGAGTGGAAGAAGGAAAGAAGAAGAGTGGAAGAAGGAAAGAATAATATTCCTAGTTATACAGTTGAATGGAGAGGGACAGAGAGAAGAGGAGCCTTGGAACCTTGGCGCAGGTGTCAGTGAAGCACAGGTGCAAGCCAGTTTAAAGACCCTATTATGATGTCATAATGGCCCAATGTAAGTCAATGGGAGAAATTGTATTAGTTTTTATTTAACATTTTAAAAAGTATAAAGTTTAGAAAAATGAAAAATACATAGCATAAGTGTCCTTTACAAGACCTACGCAGCAAAGTTTGAACAAAGTTTCTAAGTTAAGCGGTTCGAGCTGAATTAAGCGCAGAAGTTCGGTACAAAGAATAATAATAAGTATAAGAAACGAAGGAATAACAATACAGGGCATTTCATGCACTGTAATTATTGAAATGAAAGGTAGGTCTTAAGTTGAGCTACATGATAGTCTTTGTGTATTTGTATATTGTGGTATATTATTAGTGTAATGCTGCTTATGCTTCAACTCAGTCAGAAAACAGTAAACAAAAAATGTGTGTGTACTGTGTTGTCAGCTTATGTAAGTCACTCTTGATCATTATGCACAACATTGATTTATCTCATTTACAAAATTTGCAGCATAATGCCAAGAAAAGAGAGACTCCAAAAGCAGGACAGGGAACTGCAGCAAGCAGCTCAGGGTAGCAGCTCTCTTTTATCTTGGATCAGGCCATCAACTAGTAAAACAAATAAGGGAGAATCAGTAACCCTACCTGGTTCAGAGGAGCCCATCATGGATGAGGAAGGACAGACAGAGTGTAGGACTGAGTTATGTTCAGGAGATAATTTGAGTTAGTTTGTTAACAAAAATAAATATTTAAGTTGAGAATATCCTACTGTGTTTTTTATTTATTTATTATTATTATTTTTAATTTCATTAATAATTTTGGCGATGGGTGCTCTTTTTTTTTGGTTTGAGCACCTGCCCCCCAAAATGTCTGTGCACGTGCCTGAGACTGACATTGTAAATATGGTTTGTGAGAACAACGGTATCACACGGTTTACAGTACTGTATTGTTCTCTGTGTGTACCGAAATAAAACTTTTTTTGCTGCATATTTGTGTGCTGTTTTATGTTTGACTATGAAAAAAGTAGGCCTACACTGAGACATTTTACTAAAGGAGAAATGGCTCATTCTCCAGAGTCATTGTCATTCATATGGTGTGTTCCATTTCGATGGTTGTGTTTTCAATTTTGCACTGCAGTGTGCTCTAAATGCTTGGTAGTGTGCAGCAAATGCTTAGTTGTGTGTACTCAATGAATGTATGTGTGTGCCTTTTGAAAATATGGCTGTGTGTACCAAATGAAAACACGAGTTCCATTTTGTGAACAGTTAAGAGATTTGATGGCAAAGAGTCATCTTGCAAAGGGAGTGTCAGGTTTAGCATTTTGTGTGTGAGGTTTTCAGTTTTCTGTGTGCAGTTTTGAGAAAGCCGTTATTGTTTTGAAAAACGTGTGTTAACAATTGTGAAAAACTGTAATATCCCATCTTTCAAAACATATTCTATCAACTATGTACTAAGAAATAATTTATTACTCTGCACTAACTATGTAGCAAGTATGTACTTTATGCCAATAAAAGTGTGAACAAGTGATGGATTATTAGTAATGCGTTAGTGTTGTACAGAAATGGCGATGACACTAATTTGCCTGCAAATGTGCCCAGGAATACTTTCTGGTTTTGTCTCCCCACTGGCATGTAAGTAGAAACTCTTCAGTGGAAGAGATGTAATGTAAAGGTTCCAATAAAATACAAACTATACACAGTGTACACAACAGAGAACATTATTATGTATTCCTCAATAAAACAAATACTGCTGCGCTCTCATTATAGCTCAGTTCCTTTGAATTGAGCATGAGTGCTACAACAGTGGCAGCCATTTTCACCACAGCGGTTCTTTCCAGTGACTCAGCTGGCCACAAAGGGGCTATGCCACAGCGCACAGCATGATAATTGCATGTCAGCCCACTCCTTTCCTCGTACGGTCTCTTTTGGTAGTGTGGATCGGTGTGTCCTTCTCTGGTACTGCTCTCAGCTCAGTTCCTGCTGGGATTAAAGTCTGGGAGTTTGCAACTGAGGAGATCCTGGTCTCCTACATTCAAGTCTAGCCAGTCAGCAAATTATGGTGACTGGTGGTTGATCCATTTCCTTACAATATCAGGGCCCTTTTGTGATGCCTATAAGTCAAATCCATAGTCCTACCAATCGAGGATATTCAGGCTAGGGCATTTCATCTTTTGCAGATATGTTTTGAAATACCGTATTGTTGCAATGTATTTTTAATAGTGCTGTCAAACGATAAAAATATTTAATCGCGATTAATCGCATTTATGTCATAGTTAACTCAAAATTAATCGCGATTAATCAAAATGTTTTATCTATTCTAAATGTCCCTTCATTTATTTATTTTTTCATTTTATTTTTATTTTAATGCCCTTATCAACATGGAAAAGTGGATTGGCTTGCTTTATGCAAATGTTTTATTTGATTGAAAACCAACATTGCCAAACAGGGCGGTACAAAAGTTAAATGTATAAAGTGCACATTTCAAGGACTCAGCCTATAGTGCAGTTAAACCATGGCTTAATATTGTATTTTTTTTTAGTTTGCTGGGAACATAGCAGTCAGGCCTCTTATTTCAGAAACAATGAAACGTAACAGTTAGGTTACCAATAAAATGTAAGCCTACTACTTCTTTGCTTTCAGCCAGCTGCCTGTTGACATTTTCAGACAACAGTGAAGCTCGCTTCTTTTGTACAATACAACTTTTAAAAGTAAACTTTCCACTCAGAAGCTTTTTATCATCCATTTCGCCGTATGGCGCTCACCATTCACTCAAACCGTAACGTTAGCCTACTACACAGTTTGCGAGGCCAAAAAGAACGTTAATCTAAAAAAAAAAGAGTTAAGAGATTTGATGGCAAAGAGTCATCTTGCAAAGGGAGTGTCAGGTTTAGCATTTTGTGTGTGAGGTTTTCAGTTTTCTGTGTGCAGTTTTGAGAAAGCCGTTATTGTTTTGAAAAACGTGTGTTAACAATTGTGAAAAACTGTAATATCCCATCTTTCAAAACATATTCTATCAACTATGTACTAAGAAATAATTTATTACTCTGCACTAACTATGTAGCAAGTATGTACTTTATGCCAATAAAAGTGTGAACAAGTGATGGATTATTAGTAATGCGTTAGTGTTGTACAGAAATGGCGATGACACTAATTTGCCTGCAAATGTGCCCAGGAATACTTTCTGGTTTTGTCTCCCCACTGGCATGTAAGTAGAAACTCTTCAGTGGAAGAGATGTAATGTAAAGGTTCCAATAAAATACAAACTATACACAGTGTACACAACAGAGAACATTATTATGTATTCCTCAATAAAACAAATACTGCTGCGCTCTCATTATAGCTCAGTTCCTTTGAATTGAGCATGAGTGCTACAACAGTGGCAGCCATTTTCACCACAGCGGTTCTTTCCAGTGACTCAGCTGGCCACAAAGGGGCTATGCCACAGCGCACAGCATGATAATTGCATGTCAGCCCACTCCTTTCCTCGTACGGTCTCTTTTGGTAGTGTGGATCGGTGTGTCCTTCTCTGGTACTACTCTCAGCTCAGTTCCGTCTGGGATTAAAGTCTGGGAGTTTGCAACTGAGGAGAGCCTGGTCTCCTACATTCAAGTCTAGCCAGTCAGCAAATTATGGTGACTGGTGGTTGATCCATTTCCTTACAATATCAGGGCCCTTTTGTGATGCCTATAAGTCAAATCCATAGTCCTACCAATCGAGGATATTCAGGCTAGGGCATTTCATCTTTTGCAGATATGTTTTGAAATACCGTATTGTTGCAATGTATTTTTAATTAGTGATGTAGGATATTTTCCTTTAAGTGTAGATGTCACAACCTGGTGCCTGTTGAGATATGCCAGCAACTGATGCAAAAACTCCTGGGTTGTAGCCTTCTGACCAACCTGGTCACCTTCTTTGCCTGGGCCTGTAATTACGAGTCCAGTTTGTGGCTGTGCTTCTCACAATCACGCCAATAACCATGTCCTTGTAGTGTCGAAAGGTATCAATGGGAGAGCTAATGGCCTTGAACCACATGCTGTAACACCTCTCACCATCCTAACACAAACCCTTTTCACAAGGGAATGTCTTTTAGATAAGAACTATTTCACAGATATCTTCATGCTGTTGGCGGTAGCCACTATATACCAACATATGCAAACGTAAATTCTGACGCAAATTACAGTCCACAGACATCCAAGCGTTACTTTACAAGTAAGCAATACGCTAGCCTAAGGGTTCACCGTATCACACACAGCCAACCGAGACAAACACTCAATACTGACCACATAATTTGTGATTGCATTGCTGCAACTTTTCTGAGAGACCTGGTCCCACAAACGTACAGTGCCTTGCATAAGTATTCACCCCCTTGGATGTTTTGCCCTTTTATTGCTTTTATAAATCAGTCATGGTCAATATAAGTTGGCTTTTTGGACAAAAAAAATCTCAAAAAAGCCCTCTTTAATGTCAAAGTGAAAACAGATTTCTACACAGTTATGTCAATTAAATAAAAATATGTAATGAAAATAAGTGAATGCATAAGTATTCACCCCCTTTAAATAAACTGACCTAATTCAACAGAGGTCCAGCCAATTGGTGCTAGAAGTCTCACAATTAGTGAAATATGGATCAGTGTGCAGTGAATGTGCCTCAAGTGATTGTATTATAACGACACCTCTGTCTGGAAGGTCCATTCACTGGTCAGTATTCAGTAATCAGTACTCCTGGCTACTGTTACACCATGAAGACCAAAGATCACTCCAAGCAACTCAGAGAAAAGGTTATTGAAAAGTATAGGTCAGGGGAAGGATACAAAAAAATGTCCAAGGCACTAAACATCCCCTGGAATTCTGTTAAATCCATCATCAAGAAATGGAAGGAATATGGCACAAGTGTAAATCTGCCTAGAGCAGGCCGTCTTCACAAACCGAGTGACCGTGCAAGAAGGAGACTAGTAAGAGAGGCCACCAAGACACCTATGACTACTCTGAAGGAGTTTCAAGCTTCAGCAGCTGAGATGGGAGAGACTCTGCATACAACAACTGTTGTCCGGGTTCTTCACCAATCAAAGCTTCATGGAAGAGAGCCACTGTTGTAGCCTTCTCATCTAACTGCTACTTCTATCTGTTGAGATGTTCCAGTACCAGCAATACACACATTATTCAACAATACAGTCATAAGTAGGTAAAAATACAACATTACCCCTGTTGAGTTATTTGTTCTCATCCATTGTTATTTGTATTATTTTATATTGCTGATCTGTATTCCTATTGTGTCAATTATACTCATTTTATGTGTTATGTAAGTTATACGGCTTTGAGCCATGCCACAGATACTGATGCTCTGACGGTACTGTGAGAAGTTTAGTAAGCTAATAAACAACTCTGTACGTTTCTATTTTAAGGTGACCTTTTATTAATTATAAATGAATGACGGAAACATATTACATACCAACATGGATAGAGGAGAACAGAATTGAACAACCCCCCTTTGAGGTGTCCACACCTGTAGCATAAGCAAACCATTAGCATTATGTTAACACTTCGTCCAGTGCAACTATCAATGTTCTATGCAGCCTCATGAGCATATGTCACACTTACTATGCAGCCAAGCCAATTGTATTGGTATGTTAACACTTCTTTAAGTAACTATCAAATTGTTATGTTGCATCAAAAGCAGTTATACAGTAAAATCCCAAACACATTTTAGTAAGGCAAAACAAGTCCACTGGGGCTGGGAGGCTTTTTCATCCTCCATTTTGCAGCCCACCATTGCCATCTGAGTACGGCATTGTCCAGTTATCATTTTAATCATCAAAGCACGTAAGCATGGGATCACACAGCACATCACAAGGCCTCTAGACAAACAGAACTAACTGAAGACGAGACACTGAACAACGGTAAGACGAACTATGCAATATGAAAGATTGATGTAACATTATTAAACTAAATGAATGGAACATTTGAGACAAGACGTTGTAACGTGGTTAAAACAGTAAATAGGTGTAATGGTTGAAATTAACGCTAGTACAATTCACCGTTGATGTTAGAGCTCATAACCAGCATGGGATTAACGGAAGTTGAAAGATGAATGACCTGGTTAACAAACATATAAAAACGGTATATGGGCACGGATAACAGACATAAAACACACAGAGGCAAACATCTGCACTCCTACATTGTCCATAAATGGACGCAGGGTATCACTGCCATGAAGGTCGCCATGCGTACAGTCACACATCAGTACAAAAATAGAGAAAATCAACAAATAACATCAGTTCAGAAAAAGAGAAAATAAAAGTGTAATGTGATCAATCCTTGCCTCAAATGGGCTGAGTTCCGAAAATAACGAAAAAGGGTTATGTTATTGTGTTTGTGTAAAATTGCCAAATTTATTTAAATAACGTCAAGTTCTAAAATAGAGAAAATAGATAACAGCCAGGGGCGTAACTATAGGAGGTGCAGCAGCACCTGGGCCCATGGGGTGTCGGGGCCCGTAGCCAGGCCCAAGGATATACATACGTCTCTCAACACGCGCGTGTGATAGATATACATTTCAAGACAAGTTATAGCCTACATACATTATGGTAGGGCAGGTTTACTAGGCTATAGGTTGGGTAGATAGTGGTCGCTATTATTATTACTTTCTAACCATTTTTACGGTAAGAAATGTTCCCGCTGAGAGTCAAACAAGACTTAGTTAATTGTGTACACACCCATCGCTTATGAAATATGTAAGGTTGATTAATTAAACACTATTTATATCGATAACAAACATGTTTGATTAGCGGGTTTTTTAGACGGGGGTGCGTTCACTTCATGTCATAATATCTTGCAACTGGGCCCATCATTACTACGTTACGCCACTGATAACAGCTCAGCTGTCTTTTTCGCCACTGGTACTGAATCGCCAACCTTTGTATTTCGTGTCACAAATGTATCCATAACGTTAATATTAGCCTTCCGCCCACTACACTTTCATGCTCCGGGAAAGTTTTTTTTTTCATCGTCCCACTGCAATTAATACGCTGAAATTTTCTCACTATGGTTCCAAGACATATTTTCATCCCGTTCCCCCATCTAATGTTAATACAGTGTTGTATAATGGTGCGGCTTCTATAATGTATGGACCTTATTCTATCAGCGTCACAATAGCCTGCCGTGGCCATTTTGTTGACATAGAAAGACACACCTAGGGACACAAACGGTATATTCATATCAGCTATGTGGGTCTAAAACCATACCAAGTTTCATGTGAATTGGTGAAGTCTAAGTAGATGATATCGTCCACCCAAAATGAGTGGGGAAAATAATGTTAGTAGAAGAAGGATGAAAACGTTGTCAAACACTGGCGCAGCAACGATCATAATTATACCATACAGATCTAGAATTTTTCAGATTTATCTACATATCTAACGTTACTTATTGAAGCCATCGCGTACTAGTGACTCAAATCTGCTGTCAACACTGGGCTGACTAGCTACGTGGGGGGGCGGGGGGTTTCTATGTCAACAAAATGGTGACGGCTTGGTTTGCGAATAATGCCAATAATGGATTAACACGTAGGCTACAGGGTTGGTGTGGTAGAGCGAGAGAGAGAGATCTCCTGGCCCATTCATATCCCAGCAGTAAAGAGGGAGTAAACATAGCCACAAAGCACATCAACAAATTTCATTGTGTGGCACAACAATCGAACTTACCTTTCCAAAAAACAAAACCCAAAAAAAGGAAAGCAAGAAAAATGGTTTGACTAAGAATGCAAAATCATTAGGAAAAAACTAAGACAATTATCCAACCAAAAGCACAGGGCTCCAGACAATCAGGACCTACGTATTCAAAATGGAGACACACTCAAACAATATTAACAGACACTGAGAACTAAGAAAGAGCACCACCTCAAAAACCAAGTCAACCTAATTGAAGATTCAATACATTCAAACAGTTTCTGGGACCACTGGAGGGCCTTAAACAAAAATAGTAATACAAATAATAATCTTGCCATTCAAGATGGAGAAATATGGATTAACCACTTCAAAGATCTATATCAAGGAACCCATATCACACCAAAACGAGACCAAATATAGGACAAATTGAACCAATTAGAAACAATCAGTAAGGGCTACCAGAACCCATTAGATAATGAAGTTACAGAAAAAGAATTAGATCAAAAACTGAAAAACTTAAAGTGTAGAAAAGCCTGTGGACCTGACGGCATCCTCAATGAGATGCTTAAACACAGACTATAAATTCAAATCAGCCATTCTGAAACTTCAATTTAGTGCTTAGAGCTGGCTTCTTTCCGGAAATATGGAATGATGGACTGATAAGCCCCATATTTAAAAGTGGAGACAAGACAGATCCACAAAATTACAGGGGGATCTGTATAAATTCATGTGTAGGGAAGGTCTTATGTAGCATCCTAAATTCAGGAATCATAGACTTCATCACAGAACATAATTTATTAAGCAACAGCCTAATTGGATTCCTACCTAAATTTAGAACTACAGATCATATCTTCACATTAAACACACTAATTGACAACTATGTGCACAAAAATAATACAAAGATTTATGCCTGTTTTGTGGATTTTCAAAAAGCCTTTGATTCAGTCTGGCATAACTGCTGTACCGTTGCACTCTGTGCAACCAGTGTGAATCATCTGGCGAAATCAAGTTGCCATTCATTTGCTCATCAACCGCAGACAGAAGGGAAAGGGAGATAACCCTGCAGTTTAGAATATTGAACACTTCGTAGTAAACAAAAGTCTCCCCTGTAATCTCCGACTACGACTAGTAGGAAGAATAACAACATGCTAATTAATACAATACTTAATACTTATAGGCTAACAATACTATATTTCTTTGTTTGAGTGTGGTTGTTTAGTACAATGGGGGTGTATGATCGTTATTGTCTATAAAGGAAGGCATTGAAACAGGAAAATCTCCCGTTCATCGCATCCATTCGCGCCCCACCTGTCACGTCTCTGCGCCCCACCACTTTGAGAAACGCTGGATTAGTCCAACCCATCACAGTTTACCTTGTGGGAAGTAGCATGCTAACATTAGATAGCTGGCTCAGACTCCTCGCAAATCCCCTCAGACTAATTTTTCAATTACAATAACAGGGATTTTACGGGGTCTATTTCTCTGTAACTTTTCTGCAACGCAACCCAACCGAGGCACTTACTCTATTTATGTTGTATGTGAGGTTCGGGTAAGCAAAAGAAAGGCAAACAAACATCTTTTATGTACAAATACGACCATCTGCAGAGTTTGGAGGGTTTTTTTCAGTGTCGCAAAGCAATCACCAGGCAATCAAATTGCAACACCGACCACCCGTCTCTGCTCTGCATTGGGCTGAGGCCTTTGGAAGAAGCCAGAAAAAAACATTTGTCAAATATTTTGATTCCCATGTCTCTGTTTACATACTGTATGTTCATTCACCTAGGAGTTCACCATGTCTAGGTTTTGAATAAAAGGCATTACAAATACTTTGGTGCAATCCATACACATACGGCTTTGGTTTCGTGTATCCATTCCAATCAATCAGAAACCAACCAGATGCAGCAATGTTAATAAACAAATCTGAACCTAAAATGGTTGACCAGCTGTATCAGCAGCTTGACTGAAAGGGGTCCCAGGACACTTGCCTCTCTTTCCCCCCCAATATAAAACAATCAGGTGAAAAATTAAGATCAGATGGAAAACTCACCCAGACACACCATTCATGTGTCTCTTCATCAGAAACTAGACCAGTAACAGAAACACGACTTGAAACACAACCAGAAACCAGAACCGCTTCCTTTCCTCTGAAAGACAAGAGTTCAGTTAAATCCCTATTTTAATGTAAGAAATACTCAGTTGTTATAGTTGCTTCAGTATTCAAAGTCCTTTGTTCATGAGTCAATTTAGTCAAATTTGTAGTTTTCGGAACAGCAGTTCTCAACCTGCTACCTGACAAAATATTGTGTTTTGAAGAATCTGACTACTTTTAGTTAGGCTACAGTCACCAAACCATGTAACACAGATTTACCCTTTAAGTAAAGGAACATAACTTCATGTGTTATAAAGGAATTGAAGCCTCCTGTAGCTCAACAATGCCAGTGATGGTGGTAGTGGTTGATCAAGTTAGTAATAATTATGATCATTGCTTAAGTTCTGTTTGTCTTTTGCTTGTTCTTTGGATATTGTTCATAATTGTAATTTGATTTGCTTGTTTTTTCGTATCTTCATTTTTAACTGCTGTAATAAATATGCCACAGCCTCTTCCATAATATCCCGTGACAAAAATCCACACAGCTGAATTTGACCATGCTTCCATCTAATACCAGACATCATGCTAATAACTGCCCATACTGACGGTCCAATACTTAAGTTTTAGGATTGGAAAATGCAAAAATAGAATGCTATTATGAATTACACAACAGTTAGGTCCAGTAGAACAATTTCTTAATTTCTGATTGGACAAAAGGCATTACAGGAGTGAGGATCAGGGGCGGCTTGTCCATAAGGGCGATTGGGGCGACGCACTGCCTAGGGAAAAAAAACTCCTGATGTATAAACGCAATATCCTTGTAAGTCGCGTAAATGATGTAAATTTAAATGTAATATTTTTTTTCTCTGTCGGATTCTACCACTAGACCGTCTGATCTGCCTCTGTATGTCATTGTCGAATCAGGTAACCGTCGTTCAGTCAGCCTAAAGTCGTGCTTCAAATGGCCCCGCCCCTTCTGGGGCGATTTGGGGCGAAATGAAAATCACCCCAGACCTCTCCCATTGACTCTCATGTTAAATCAATTTTTTTCACAAAACAGAGCTCTCAATGCATTCTCTATGGCTTCCGGGAGGGCTCGCCCCTCCATGTCGTGTCATAAGTAGTGGACGTAAAAGCCTATACGAACGTCATACAGCTTCGACGGAGGCATATTCTGTCAAGATGGCTGCCCTGTTCAGTGCAATAACTCGATTCGCTCTTTGACAGAAACTGCTTTTTAGTCGGCGTACTAATGAAGCTAAATTGACAAAAAAACAATTAGGACTTCCTAGACCAAATGTATCCATTCAACAGGGTTCTACAAAGGGAGGGAAATCCTACATTCAAGAATTGGAACGAAAGAAAATCGCGGTCGTGAAGTGGCTAACGCGGTCTGTATTTCATATACCACTGTCACTTTTCATCGGTTTCACAGTGTGTTTCACAGTTCGCTTCTTACACTAACACTGAATAATTTTTTATGTGATGACTTATTTTGCTTTTGTAAGCCAATACTTTCAAGATCAGTCAATAAATATTGTTGGTTTTGACTTATGTTACCCCTTCTTTATGATGTTACGGGACATATCATGTGTCCTGTTAAGCTATGTTACATCATACAACATTTGAGACACGTGGATAATGAAAAAGTGGGATAATTTAATGTGGAGCCACATCATGTTTGCTTATGAAGGCTCCTGGATGCAACTTTCTTCCATAGCTTTCCACCTGTAACTTGCTACTCTAGCTATGTAGCAAGAAGGGGCATGTTACTGTTGTGTGCTGCCAATAGTGGACAAAAAGGTAGTGCTGTATGAGTTAATCAGCTAACTTAATGTACCTACTGAATGGGTTGCCTTAATCATTATCAAAAAAATTGCCCCCCCTGAGAATTTTTTCAGGAGCCGCCACTGGTGAGGATACCTTGGCACAACCTCACTTGGACTCTTTACCGCCCAGTAATCACGCCGCGTTTGATATACTTCGACCATTTACTTGTAGAACATCAACATTCCATCCATTCAAAGAGCAGAATTGCAGGCTGCAATTTTCTAACATTACATTTGAAAGTTACCAAGTGAGGAGCATGGCGTAGGGCAGTGGTTCCCAAACTTTTTACAGTCCCGTACCCCTTCAGACATTCAATTTCCAGCTACGTACCCCCCTGTTTTTTTCATGTTTGTAACCGCCGCCACGCCCCCTCCCCCCACACACACATATTCAGCATATAACACTTGAAACTTTTAAATTGTCAGGGTAGGTCACTAACCGCCGCTGCCACGCCCCCGCCCCCCACGCACATATTCAGCCTATAACACTTCAAACTGTCAGGGTAGATCACTAACCTACCTGTAGCTATTTTTGCCAGTGTAATTATTTCGCTCAATATGGGTATACATGAGTATTTCTGGCAATGCGACTTGGCTATTCAGGCTATTTAAGATTTCATGTCTATTTATAGCTCTGTTTGAAAATGTAATGGGCTTTTTCACTTTGAAAACGCAAATCAAATTTTCTCCCCGCGTACCACCTGAACCACTTTGCATACCCCTGGGGGTACGCGTACCTCAGTTTGGGAACCGATGGCATAGGGGAATGGAGCGCATGGAGTGTCTCAGCAATCATTGATTTATTCTGATGGAGAATACAAAACTGTAATGGATTAAAAAACATTACTTTATCATGTTTTAGTTCACCACATTTAGTCATCCATATCAATGTAACTGTTTAGCGGCTATTGCTAGTGTGTCATGCAGGGACGTGCACAGGAGGGGGCTAAGGTTGCTCGGGCAACTGCCTGTTTGCCCTCCTCGACTGAAGTTGCCCCTCCGAAGGAAATATACATATTTTTTAAATAGTATTACGACTGCAGAACTTCATGTATGCCTAGATAAAATAATCGCGGAATAAGCGCCCAGGGAACGGGGGCGTGGTGGCGGCGGTTAGTGAGAGTTTAAAATGATATAGGCAAAATATGCGTCCAGGGGACGGGGGCGTGGCAGCTGCGATTAGTGAGAGTTTAAAATGATATAGGCAAAATATGCGATCAGGGGACGGGGGGCGTGGCAGCAGTGGTGACAAAAATGAACGTGTTGCCCCTTTTTTCCAGGGCAGAGCAACTGCCCTTCAAAATTCCTGTGCACGTCCCTGGTGTCGTGCTTAGCTAGCTGGAATCCTGTATGTTCATATCCAGTAGCTAATATTTGTTGCATAGTGTGAATACATTTTGCATGTATGACTTCAAATTAGCATTGCGTTTGAGAGAAAACAGACAAGGAGACTCTCTCAATTGGCCTGGCCCCTCCTGTGATCAGTTTATTGATCCATTTCTATGAAAAAACATAGATTGATGGATTTCTCCCCAATTTTCATTTTAAAACCATTTGCCCTTGAGCTTACCAGTACCAGAGTTCTCTGAGGAACCTGAGGGAAGGAGAACAGGCTTCGGTTCACTCCAGGCCTCCACACCATCAGAGGTGACGGCTGCTACAGACACTGTGCACCAGACCTCCTGAGGCAGTCCCTCCAGCACAGTGGAATTCCCAGCCACTGTCTTATTCCTCAGCAGTTCAGTACCATTGCAGGACCACTTAACCTGAGGAGGACATTTGAAAAATTCTAATGCCAGGTTCCAATATATTTTACACTTATTTATACAAGACACACTTTTATTCAAAGCAACTTCATGGGCAAGTTAGCTGTTAGCACCTTGCCCTACCAGTTGAACTATAGCAGAGGTTCACAATCCTGCTCCTCAGGCCGACCTGCACTGATAATCTGATGTATCTATCCAAGCACACAGACAGCAGCAAGCCAAAGTTTGGGCACCCCTGGCTAAGCGGTTTAAATAGGGATGCAATGGCACACAGTACATTGCTGAACCGAATCTACAGTTCAATACGTACATGTAAACCGCTGTATTGCAGTACGCCTGTCAATTTCCTATCATTTTCAAAACTTGCTCACTGCATTTCTGGCTACACGCACGTTGTACATTCAAATCCACAGAACATCTCTGGAGTCTGTTAGAATTACCCTCTTAGCACTCTGCATGCTTAAAGGAGCTGGAGGAGAGAGAGGACACTAAAAACTAAATTATCTCAGCTCCAACTTGACAATGTCAAATGCTAGCTAGACAGACAGAAGTGTCTCGGATCTGCTCCGAAATGTAATGGGTTATGGCGCATGCTACACCTTTCATGGAAATTGAGCCAGTAGTTTTTGTGTAATCCTGCTTACAGACAGACAAACTAACAAACAAACTGCACCGAAAAACCTTGGCGGCTTTTAACGAAAGTAGTGGGAGCATTTATAGCCAAAGTTTGCAGCCCTATTCGCCTGTCTTGCCTTTTGTTTAAAATAAACAGAAACTTCTGAACTACCACTCCCTTGTTTGCTCTTGTTCTTTCTGTCTCTGTCTCTGTCTCTGTTCCTCCTTACAACCACTCACTTAGTCTCACTCACACACACTAAGGTAAATATTCTAGACAGGCTAACACACTGTTTGACTGCTCCCGTTTCCTCCACAGTACACATTCCCTCTACCTCCCTTCTTTCCCACTTGATCAGACTGTATCTCTTTTCTGAAAACACACACACACAAACTTTTTCTCTCTGACTCTGGGCGACAGGATAAAACTGACAACTCTTACATAACAAGCTCACCACTTTACCTCATACTCCAGGATGGGTCCAGTCTGCCAGTCAGCAGGAGGCGGCTGCCAGAACAGGTTGACTTTGGACAAGTTGACAGACAAGGAGAGATTTTGAGGCGGGGCAGTGGTGGCTAGAAAGTGAATAAAATGTGATGGCATTAGAGACAATGAGAAGGGTATTGCAAACACTTTTACTTACAGAGAAAATGTTGCAATGTCTACGGCTGTTGAAATGACCAAAACAGATAATAGCCACAATTATATATGAACTGGAATGACCGCACACAAATGTGTGAGGTAGATGGAGGGAAGCCGTATTACATGGAAGATGCTGAAATGACATCTGTGAAGAGCTACATCAACACTATGCTCCAGGGTATGGTGTGTGTCTAGACAGTGCTTTCTGCATTCGTTTCTTAACACAGTTGTGAAGGCTTTCAGTCTGGGCATCCGAGATCACAACAATCTTGAGTATTCTACAAACTGAAAATACTCTAAAACTAGATCTTGTAGACATCATTAAACTGGTTGATCATCCTTACCTTTAATGCTGTAGGTGTATGTTGCAGGTTTCAGAGGGTCCAGATTCTCACATATGAATCTGTGACTCAAATCTCCTTTTTGTATATATTTCAGTTTGATGTGGTCACATGTACCACTGATCCGGTTCTGAAATTCTGGCCCAATTCCCTCCATTGTGGTCCCATGGAGGCACACCACCATCTGTCCTACGTGGGTCTGGCATCGACTGTTCACGGCACCATTAATGTCAAAAGTTACATCACCTCCAAGCTGTGCTGCCACTGGTATAGAACTTTCTGCATGGAGAAAAAACAACAGTAACAAAAAAAAACATTTTAAATTGAACAAGGAGAGCAGAATAAGAAATAGTGTAGCCTGGTGCTGATTCACATATAAACTGGGAAAACCAGTTTTACTTTTTGTAAACCAGTACAACAACACTATTGTTTATATTAAAAGGTTACTAGCTGCATTGTGAATCATCTTAGCCATGTTCCAGATATTATTATATATTGTGACTTTGCCAAAGTATTCAATCCCTACAAAAAGATACACATATACACATTTTCCTGATCAGTATTTTCATTGTGAACATTTATGTTTTAGTATATTTCCAAAGCCCCCCCCCCCCCCCATTCTTCACGGGAGAATCTTTTAGATCATCTAGGTTGGTGGGGTGGCACTTCTGAACCTGTGCCATGTGTGCCGCATGCAACACTAGGATAACGGATCACCACAGCACATAACCAGAACAGAAATGTACCTTCAGTAAAACAAATTCATAGGCTATACAATCACTTCACTGTTATACAATGTAGTCACCAAAATCACTTCACACCGCAGGCGCCTTTAATTTACCTTTGTTAACAAGTAGTGCATCGGTGGTGAATGGTCGTCCAGCGAATAAGATCAGGACTCTATATAAAATGAAAAAGCAAAGCAACTGGAATCGTAAACTTATACAATACTTATACAATATTAAGTATACTACATTGGCATTACGGGCCAAGCTAATGGGCTACCAGTACTAATACATGCTGGTAGACCATAGGTGGAAGGATAGACAACTGGTATACCCGGAAGTGTGTTTGTGTTTGTCAGTGTGTTCGAAAAAGGCTAAAATGCAAAACAGAGGTGGTTTGATTACCAAAGAAAAATTGTATCTAATGAATTTACTCTTGAGAAAAGTATTGATGGAACAAAGCTCACTAATAGGCGGACCGTGGTCCGTGTCCGGACCCAGACGCCATCCTATCCGGACCCGGACCCGGACATATAACCGATAAATTATTGAGAATTTAATTTTGACGGAGCGTTTCTGTTTAAACCAGCACAGGTTTAGCAGCCCAGGAAACTCACAGACAAATTGAATTCGTTGTAAATAATCTCACGTGATGGTACTCAAATATGTGGATTCCGATCAGTGGCGTAACGTAGTTATGACATATATAGGTAGACGCCCCATTCGCCTTTGGATCGCGTGCCAACGTCCGCGCCATATTGGAACGGCAATCATTTGCGTCAAGATGCCTCGCTTGGGGATGCTCGACCATCAGAACAATACAAACAAGATTGCGTGGAATTACCTTTCACAGGTAAGACTGAACAATTGTTTCTATTCGTATTTTGCCATTATAAAATGATCTATGTTGAGAGCTAACTGACAGTTAGGTGGCCACCAGAATCAGACTATTGTGACGAAGGCAAGAAATCAGGTCAAGTTGTTGATTGGCTCTGAACACTTTACTGCTTATGAAATCGTCAAGCAATACTGATACACCACACATACAGTCAGTACAGTAGGTTATCATCATCATCATCATCATTGTTTATTCAGGGAGAATTGACTGAGCACAGGGCTCTTTTGCAGCAATGCCCTGATTGAGGCTACATAGTACAGAAGAACAATAAATAAACAAACCATAACAAAACAAACAAAATAAATAAATAAATAAAAAAAACACATTAAACAACTCAGAAATTAAGTATAAAATAAATAAAATAACATAAAGTAAAAAAATTCAATCAGAGAATAATTTAAAACAACAGCATTGAGGCACATCCTTATTATCTAAAAGGCACTTAAATTGGTTGACAGACAAATACTTGGTTAATTTCAACTCCACTTGAACAGTGTTCCATTTATGGGAAGCAAAGAACTTAAAAGCGATTTTACCTATATTAGTTTTTGTAAGGGGGATTTCAAGGAAGATGAGGCTCTGTGACCGTGTATTTTGACAGATGGATTTTAATTTTAAAAGTGACATGAGATAATTAGGCAGTTTTCCCACTAAGGCTTTATAAACAAATAAAAGAGTGTTTTTCCCTCCTGTCTGCTAGAGGGGACCAACCAACATTCTTGTATAAGTTACAGTGGTGGGCCCTGAAAGCGTCTCCTGTAACAAAGCGAATAGCACTATGGTAAACAGAGTTCGGGAGTTTTAAGGTAGAGGGTGAAAAGGTAAGATGAAATGAAAAGGTAAGATTTTTGTGAATATTTTGAGTGAAAGACCAAGAGGATAAACAGCAAAGACATATTTTTCATAGCCTGTTTTGCTCAAATTCACTAGGGGTGCCAATAATTGTGGAGGGCACTGTAAGTATTTGAACCCCTGCCGATTTTGCAGGTCTGCCCACTTGCAAAGAAATGCGTGATCTATAATTGTAATGGTAGGTCTATTTTAACAGTGAGAGACAGAATATCAACAAAAACATCCAGAAAACTGAATTTTATAACAGTTGATTTGCATTTGATCGCGACAAATAAGTATTTGAACCCTTAGCAAAACGTGACTTAGTACTTGGTGGAGTAACCCTTGTTGGCAAGCATAGACGTCAGACTGTTCTTCTAGTTGGTCACCAGGTTTACACACATCTCAGGAGGGATTTTGGTCCACTCCACTTTGCAGATCCTCTCCAAATCCTTAAGGCTGCGTTTTCAATGTTCCACGTTACATGGCCCCATCCATAGTCCCCTCAATGCGGTGGAGTCGTCCTGTACACTTGGCAGAGAAACAGCCCCAAGCATAATGTTTCCATCTCTATGCTTGACGGTGGGAATGGTGTTCTTGGGGTCATATTCAGCATTCTTCCCCCTCCAAACGCGGCAAGTCGACATGTACTTCCTTGAGCAGGGGGACCTTGCGAGTTCTGCAGTACTTCAAACCATTACGGCGTAGTGTGTTGCCAATGGTTTTCTTGGTGACTGTGGTCCCAGCTGCCTTGAGATCATTCACAAGCTCCCCCTGTGTAGTTCTGGGGTTATTCTGCACCTTTCGGATGATCACCGATACCGCACGAGGCGATATCTTGCATGGAGCCCCAGACCTAGAGTGATGGACAGTTGTTTGGTGTTGCTTCCATTTACGAATAATCGCACCAATAGTTGTCTGCTTCTCACCAAGCTGCTTGCCGATGGTTTTGTAACCCATTCCAGCCTTGTGCAGGTCTACAATCTTATCTCTGACGTCCTTGGTCAACTCTTTGGTCTTGCCCATGGTGGTGAGGTTGATGGTGTAAAGTATGATTCTTTGGACAGGTTTCTTTTATACACGTCACCAGTTGAGATCAGGTGTACCTTGTTAGGCCTAATGAGGACTAATCTGTGTGCCTCGTGGGCACATAACTGGGCCCAGTCCGTCGTTCGTGGTTCAGTTAAGTCGATCAATTGTCCCATTAGCCAGTTTAAATTACGACGATGATTGAGGACAGGCTATCTCGGTTCGTCCACGGCTGATCCGCGGTCAAACAATGTCGCTAATTCGAACCAGACTTATCAGGGCAATTGCGCGTGCCCGTCCTACTTCAAAAGGGGGAAGCGTCGATCACCAAAAACATGATTTTCTGACGGTACAATGGCTACTAAACTCAAAGAAAGAGTCTCTTTTTTTCTCTGCTGGCGAGCAGTAGATGATCTTGAACGCTTATGAAGAATACAAGACCATAATCATGGCAAAATCCAACACCGCCACCGCTGCGAGAGCAAGACAAGAAGCTGTGTATGGGGCTGTGTATAGGGCCATATCTATGTATGTATATGTTACGACAAGTATGAGAGTGGTACAGAGGGTAGAGGAGTTGTTTAGAGGAGGCGTTTAGTAATTACAAGGTTGCTAGTTTGATTTCCCTCGCCTCCTTACCAAGTGTAGTTTTACATTTCCTTGTAAGTCACTTTGAATAAAAGCGTCTGCTAAATGACTAAATGTCAATTTATTAATAAGAAATTCAATAAATTGAAGCAGTGAAAAGAAATTGTGTGTATTTCCCTCAATTCTTATCATGAGTCCACCTTAATCATTTTCTACAATAATTATATGCTATGGTGTACTAATAACACTCATATAATTATGAGTGCTTTGTTCTCCGCATCACCGACACTACAAAAATGTACCACTCGCAAAAAAGCGCAAGTCAGTCAATGCTCGGCTGTGACATGTGGTGTTTGCAATAAATGGCTCGAGGCGGTCTTGTAAATAAATTATTCCTTGTCGGCTGAATCGGTAGCACTCATACAAGAACTCATCATGATGGAATAACGGATCTTGCCGATCGCGAAGAACTCTCTCCCTATGAAACACTAATCTAACTAACATCGCTCCTTGGTCAATGGGATCTCTCCTTTTTCCGGGGGTGTGTCAAGCTTATCCAGCTTCACCTAAATTAGCCTGCGCTGGAGCAGGTTCAAGTTTATTGATGTGTTGCTATGGTGATTAAGCCAAAGTTGCTTCGACAAACCGAACAGAGGGACTTATATTATCTCATCTTGAAAATTACATCGGTAACTCGCTAAACGAGGTACTACGAACGGGGCCCTGGTCTGTGGGAATTCTGCTGTTTGGTAGGGGTTCAAATACTTATTTGCAGCGATTAAATGCAAATAAATTCATAACTGTTATAAAATGCAGTTTTCTGGATGTTTTTGTTGATATTCTGTCTTTCACTGTTAAAATAGACCTACCATTACAATTATAGATCACGCATTTCTTTGCAAGTGTCCAAACTTGCGAAATCGGCAGGGGGTCAAATGCTCATTTTCCCCACTGTATGTATAATGTATTTATAAAGCATTTAGGGTTGTGACGGAAAACTGTAATACCTGCGTTTCGGCTAAGCGACTGATACACAGGTGCATCTCAAAAGAATAGAATATCGTGGACAAGTTCATTTTTCTCTGTGATTTATTTCAAAAAGTGACAGGATTAAAACAAAAAAGGCTTGAAACATGCCACTTTATGTGTAGGGGTTCTAGAATATATGAAGGTGTCACTTAATGAATGAAATTACAGGGGGGGGGGGGGGGATTCGATTGATTGAAATGATTAGGAATCAAAGATGTATTGTGTATTACACTGTGATATACTTACATCTGTTCAAGTTGTTTTAAAATATTTCTTTCTTCTATTTTAGGAAGTGGCCACACTGTAAAACCTTAAGTTAACTTTACTTAAAAAAATTGTGGAAACCGATTACCTGGAAAAAATTAAGTAAAAGAACTTATCTGTTTAAGTTAAACTAAGTGACTCGTTCACTTAAAATAAACTAGCACACAGTGAGTAGGCAATACTCAAAAGAACTTATCTGTTTAAGTTAAACTAAGTGACTTGTTCACTTAAAATAAACTAGCACACAGTGAGTAGGCAATACTCAAAAGAACGTATCTGTTTAAGTTAAACTAAGTGACTTGTTCAATTTAAATAAACTAGCACACAGTGAGTAGGCAATACTCAGTTCACTTCAGCTGTGAAAATAAGAGAAAACAAAGTTAAGTGTACTTGGCTCAAATAAAGGCACTTACCAAAGAAACGAAGTTCTCATAACTCAAGTACATGAGTAAAAAGCAATCAGCAATACTACATTTTTCGAAGTAAATTGAACTCAAATACCCTGCAATTGTAAGTTCTGTGAACTTGGATAAAATGAGGAAACCGATTACCTGGAAATACGTAAGTTTATTGAACTTGTGAACAGTAACGTAACAACTTCTGATTTCGTGCCCTGTGCTTATGAGCTCATGAGAGCATTTTTTAAGGTTTGCATTTTTGGGCTGAGTTTGTTTTGCCCAATATCCAAGAGGATCTTTTGAATGAACTCAAATGAATACCTCATTGATCTGGGATAGTCAAGGTGCAATGCATATACAAGTCCAAACAAAAGACAAAACGCCTCTGGATATGAAGACAAGTCATCCAAGACTAGGTCCCCCTCAAGAATGACCGCAACGATGCTAGGGTGCAAGTGCAAACCAGCAGCATTAGGCTTTGGATCATCCTCTGGGATGACGGTAAGTATGCCCACTGGCACATGGGCTGAGTCCTCTCCGTTGTCCGAGTCCTGCATAGAAATCAACACAATAATGTGTGAGACAATAGATGAGGACAGAATCAGTGAATAGACATACACAAGATGATGAGTAAGCAAGCACGTGTGAGCAAGTCAGCAAAGAGAGAGAGAGAAAAATCCATCCACCAATAAATGTTGTCTGAAAGTAAAACTATGATGTTAACATGTAAAATTAGGTTCAGAAAAATATGTAGTAGTTAACCCAGGAGTGTGTTAAAAAGAAGTGAATACGGTGGAAATATGGACTATTAAAAGATATTTGCACATTTCCAAAGGATTGGAGGCATTCCATATTCAATGTCCAATCAAACCACTTCTTAGTCACCTCAGGTATATCAGTTATATGGCAGTGTTTGTGAGAAATAAATTGAAGAGAAAAAAAAATAAATAAAAAACACTTACAAAGCAAGTCCTGCAGAACTCACTGTCATCATCTCCAAGAAACATTGGCAGACATCGCAGCACAATGGTCCGTGTCACAGTGATGTTCTAGACATGCAAAAACAATTCCAGGGGGAAATTAGTACATTTCTGTTACCGATAACAATAGCTTCAAATGCATAATCACACAAAGGACAAATTCAATAAAAAAGAAACATTTGAGAAACTCTGTCTTTCAGAGAAGCGGAGCTGTAGAACATTTTGTCAATGCATTGAATTTATACTGCTTACAGGATGAGAAATGTAAAACCCAGTTCCTACTCCAGCCTTAGGTTGACGCGCTTCAAGCACGGTTCGGTAAGTTGATGGGTTTTAGTTGATAGTGGATTTATTGCAAAATAATAAAGATGAAGAATTATGTACCTGAATTGAGATGATTGTACAACCTGGAGGTGCGAAACAGCAGAGGTTCAAAGTTTTCCGTATTTCCAATTTGTTGTGCTTTCTGCGGTCAAAAAACCTTTTGGCTGCATGCCTGCCAACTTGTCTCTGGAGTGACGCGTCCAGACTGCTTTAATTGTCTTCACGAGGTCAGGTGCTGCAGTCACCTGACGAAGTGGGCCGTGGCCAACGCAATTTCGCACCTCCAGGTTGTTATTATTACATTAAATTATGATAAATGCAAAACACTTATCCTAATATTTTATAACTATAAATAATAACAATAAACAAAACCCATTCTGGCTCCAACATTCCGGCCCCTAATTGTTCTGCAAACAAACAGTACAATTACAAAACAAACAGTTATAGGAGTTAGCCAAAATTCTAAGATATCCTTATTGAGATCACACTTCATATATTACATACTTACAACATTTCAAGTCAGTTTTTTTTATAGTTCAAGTTCAAAGTCCTTTCAAAAATATGATAAAAAAAATCAAAAATCTTCTTCCAAAAAACACAAAAA
This sequence comes from Clupea harengus, assembly GCF_900700415.2. Classification (NCBI taxonomy): domain Eukaryota; kingdom Metazoa; phylum Chordata; class Actinopteri; order Clupeiformes; family Clupeidae; genus Clupea; species Clupea harengus. The sequence continues at coordinate 1,810,605 of NC_045174.1, read as the reverse complement.
AAGAGTTCACGCAGTCCATGTTGTATGTAATGTACGCAAATGTAAATCAGTATAGGTGAGAGAGAGATAGAGATAGATAAAGATAAAGATAGAGGGAGAAAGGGAGAGGGATCTTCATTCAGGGGCTTCAAGGAGCAGAGTAAGCTTTGTGATGGGCCTGGTCAAGGTGCTGGTCTTGGTCAGAACTTGCACTTGTCTCACAAATCCTCTTTTGTCAGGCAGGGTTTGTGTGATTCGGCCCATGACCCATGAGTTTCTGGGAGCAGTGTCATCTATTATGAGGACAATATCGCCAGCAACAAAGTTTCTCCTTTTCTTAGTCCACTTTTGCCTTTCTTGCAGTTCTGGCAGGTATTCTCTTGTCCACCTTTTCCAAAAGAAGTCTGACATGTACTGTGAACCTCTGACACCACTCAATCTTCTACAGTGGAAGCACTTTGTGATCACTGCCCTGACCACAGAGTTTGCCTTTGGTATCCAATACCTTTGCCTGAGCCGAGACAGGGTTTGGTTCCACCCACTGTGTCCGATGGTTTCATGTACATGTCTGATTATCAGAGTTGTTACGTGATGGTTTCGTGGCAGAATGGCAGGGTGCTTAGCTTCATGAGGCAATGCAGACTTGACCAACCTTCCACCAACTCTTATTAGTTCATCCTGAAGAAGCGGGGTAAGTTTATGTATGTGGCTGCTCTTCTTCACAGACATTCCTTTCCTCAGAGACTCCAGTTCCTCTTTGTAGTCTGTTGACTGACAAAATTGAATGATGGCATTTTCAGCTACCTGCATGTCCTCCACAGATAGCAAGTGTTTGTCATTTCTTTTTCCTTTTCCATGAGCAGGTTTCTTTTCCTTTTCCTTACAGGCACCTCTCAATGTGGCTTTGATTTTTAACATCCACGCTGCAGTCTTTCGAAGTCGTAGCCACTCGGAGTAGTAAGTGATGAATTTCATGGCGGTATTCACTTGTTCATTCAGCTTATGGCTCTTTGCTCAGCCAGAGAGCGGTTTGTTTGGGAACTCAGCGTTGTCATTTCTCAACGGCAAACCAATTCTGTAGTGCCCTTCATTCAGCTTTACTGAGTTAGAAACCTTTTTCAAGAATGCATGGTCTTCTTGAGACATCTCTAAGCGCTCCTCATGCTGACGCTCTGGGAAATCAGGCTTCAGCTGTTGTTGTAGTGACTCCTCAATCTTCACCAGAGAGATCCTGTTTGCTGTGATGACCTTGCCAGTGCCCTTTGTGAGCGGCCCATTGACTGTCCATCCAAGAGTGGTTTTAACTGCAAAAGGACCATTTCCCTGGCTGTTAATTATCATCCACGGTTCCAAAGCCTTAGGAACATTGTTCCCAATCAACATACTGACTTCTGCTTCAATGTGTGGAATTTTCACTTCATGGAGATACGGCCATTGCTTTACATCCTCCTGATTGGGAATATTTTCAGGTTTCACAGGAATCACAGTGTGGGAGTACACCTCAGGGAGTTCCAGGTACTCATTGCTTTCAAGACCACTGATTTCCATACCTGTCACCCGGGACGTCTTTATGACCTGTTCCTTGCTCCTGTGGTCTGCAACTGCCTGAGTAAGGACTCTGTGCAGAATGTCGCAGAGCTTCCTGGGTCCATAAAAGCATAGGTATTAATCACCTTATCACCTTTTTTTCATTTTGACTTTCACAGGGACAATAGCAAGTTTGCATTCTGAGTTACCGGCCCCAGTATCACTCCACACATTAGTTTGATTTGTGTATACGTTTGTCACAGCCATATCTTTTGAGTTTTCACCCTTTGATTAAGAATCTCTTTTTTGTTGATATGTAGGACCGTTGGATGCTTAAGAGAACACACTTGACAGGTAAGTCTCTTTTGACAACCTTTGCTCATGTGACCGACTTCAAAGCATCCAAAACACACTCCCTTTTTCCTTAAGAACTCCAGTTTTTCCTCATGATTTTTCTTTCTCAGCTGCGGACATGAACTGAGATGATGGTCTTCCTTGCAATGCAAACACTCTTTACTTGTTTTTCTTTGTGTTTTATTTGCACCTTCCGATACAACCTGCTTAGTATTGCTGTGCGTCGCCGTTTCCACACTGGTAGCAAACCCACTGTATCCACCTTTGGGCCTCCTGTCCTTGGAGAGCATGGGCTTGCTTTCCTGTGATGAGCCGGCCCTTCTCGCCTGTGCGAGATGTAGATTTAAGTTTCCAAACAATGGATGTGACAGGATTCTGGATTGATAGCTCACAAACTCTACTAAATCCGAAAACTTTGCCCTTGGGCCATTGCGTTCCTGTAGTTCAAAAGCTTTAATTCGCCATCTTTCTTGCAATTTGAAAGGTAATTTACTGAGAATGGCTTTCATGTTAACTGGATGATTTAATTCCTCCAAATACTGTACGGAGTTCATGGCATTCAAACATCCAGTGAGAAACACAGAATAAGCCTGTAAGGCATCTGCATCTTCTGCCCTGATCACTGCCCAGTTGAGACCTTTATCCAAGTATGAAGTAGCAATTTTGTGTTCATCACCAAAGTGCTTCTTTAAAAGTTCCTTTGCTGTAGCATAACCTCTGTCTGGATGCATATACTGGCAACTACGCACCAGTTCTCTTGGTTGTCCCAAGGTGAACTGCTCTAAAAAGAACAGTCTATCTTGGTTGCTCTCAGTTTTCCTTTCAATGCCATGTTCAAAAGCTCTCATAAAGAACAGATAGTCCAGAGGATCTCCCTTAAAGACAGGAATGCTGACTGATGGTAAAGTAAATTGGCCTTGTTGCTTAATGAGAGTTTCTGTTATTTGATTTTGATTCTCCATTATGTTCATCAGACTGTCAAGTTCATGTATTTTACTTTGATCGTGGATAATTGTAGATCTTTTTCTTTGTGGTTGTGTTGTTGAGCCCACACCTCCACGTGTTCCTGTACCGTGTGACATGAAGTCATGGTTACCTGGGTAGGCAAAAAGATCAGATGACTTGATGGTCGAAGTCTGGGGTGGTCTACGATCTTTAGCGACATCTAATGGAACTTTAGGCTTGTGGGTGACAAACGTTGGGTCCAAAGGGGCATAATGAATCTGATGAGGATGTATTGTCCTGCTTCTCACAGATGCATCCATAGTTTGACTTCCATGTGTAATTGTCTTTACAGGTTCCTCTTGAGTTCTTGTTGCTGTTTCCTGATCCACAGTGGTACTGTCCAAAGTAGCTGCGGGTTGTGCATATGCCTGGGTCAGCTCAGTGTCCTCAAAGTCATCCTGTTCATCATGTTGTGCCAATCCTTCTTCCAAATACTCATTCATTCCATCCATTCGTTCTGTTCTTTCAGGCACATTTTGTGACATTTCAAATCCTTTTAAGATGCTTAACTTTGCTGTATTTGCAGCCATCTGAGTCTCCAATTCAAGCTTCTCCTTCTCAGCTCTGAGCTCAGTTTCTTTTTTCTCAAGATGCTGCTTCTTTTGAAGCCTCTCAGCCTTAGCTGCCAACTCAGCATGTTCACCAGATGCATTTTAATAGATATCATTGATGATTTTGATGAATGTCGTGATGGTGCATTGGAAACACTGTCATTAGGCATAACATCATCCACAGTAATTGCAGTACCCATTGTAGCATCATTACCAGTCACTTTTTCAATTTGATCAACCCATTTTGATACATTGTTTTGGAAAATCAACAAAGGTGCAACTTTAGGGGCAAACCACTCACATTGATCCCTTTTAACATCATCTTTATGCAATAAAGATTTGACAGAGTTATTTAACTCATTGAAGTCTCGGTATGCTTTGAGAAACTAATTTTCCATTTTTGATTTAACCTTTTCAAGATTGCATGCATCCTTCATTAAATCAGTGATTTCATTTTTCTTTCTGGTTAAGACACCTGATTTGGCACTTCTAGATCCTTTGAGCTGTGTCAGTTGCTCTGCATGTGCGGTGTCAATATCCTCCTCCAAACTTCTGAACCTGAGCAAACTTTTCATTCTCCTAATTTTTCTCACGTTTTGATTTGCTTGCAATTCCAACAGATAACAATGCACACGTTCTCACATGGCTTTCCGTTTTAAAGCAAAAATGATCGTTAACATCAACTGAGACTTCTTAGCTGTTTTGCACCGTCAAAAAAGTTTAAAGTAATCGTTTCGTTCCTTTGTTTTCTGAAAACGAGACACACAAAACTTTCTCAATGAGATGACGTCAACACACTTCACGGTCGCGCATTCAATGAGCGGCGCAGATTCACCTCTTCACGGAAGGCCAAGATACTCCACAGCTTGATAAACAGTCTTTAAAGCAAAGAATCGTAGCGTTACTGCTAGCGATCAGTTCCTACTAACGTTCCAACACATATGCAAGCATTGCGAGCTAGGTTTTTTGACAATTGTAAAACCCAGTTCCTTCTCCAGCCTTAGGTTGACGCGCTTCAAGCACGGTTCGGTAAGTTGATGGGTTTTAGTTGATAGTGGATTTATTGCAAAATAATAAAGATGAAGAATTATGTACCTGAATTGAGATGATTGTACAGCCTGGAGGTGCGAAACAGCAGAGGTTCAAAGTTTTCCGTATTTCCAATTTGTTGTGCTTTCTGAGGTCAAAAAACCTTTTGGCTGCATGCCTGCCAACTTGTCTCTGGAGTGACGCGTCCAGACTGCTTTAATTGTCTTCACAAGGTCAGGTGCTGCAGTCACCTGACGAAGTGGGCCGTGGCCAACGCAATTTCGCACCTCCAGGTTGTTCAACAGTACACAAAGCAAATCCAAATACCAACAAAATATTATTAAATTAAATTATGATAAATGCAAAACACTTATCCTAATATTTCATAACTATAAATAATAACAATAAACAAAACCCATTCTGGCTCCAACAAGAAATGATCATCACCTGAGTATCAATCTGGTGGAGAAAGCCTTCAAGGGATTGGCCCACTTTTCCTCTTTTGGACTTCATCATTTGAATCAGGATGGGTGTGTGACGGTCCAGTGCTTCATAGAACTGTTGACGAAGATTCTTGCTGGCAACTCTTGAGAATTCATCATAAATCTGAAAACATACACAAACAACTTTAAGCAACAACATTTTATGGAGATGATCTGCTATAAATTGCACTTACAATTATCTATGCATAGTCTCTTACTTGAGTTTCCGTGAAGAGCGCTGGCCATCGCTCCACCATTCTCGACACAGGTGGTTGCTCCTCCACAATTTCCTTCCTTCTAAGTGCGAAGGTCTGATCCATCTTCTTTCTAATGCCAATCACATCAGGTAAGCTTTTTTTAGCGTCCATGTCAAGTTCACGCCTTATTGCCTCAAGAGAAACTTCATCCTCTCCATCAGGGAAATTGGGCAAAAAGTTAGTCTCATTCCTTTTAGCCTTTTTGATGTTGCGGCTTGGCAGATCCTCGTCCGGGAAATCCTTGCGCCTTCTGCAGCCATTCACTTTGACATCAGCCATTCCAGATCTCCTTAACTTGGTGCGGTAGTTTCCCATTTTAAATTTTAAACTATTTTTCCATCCACAATATCCACTATAGGATCCAGGCTCCCTCAAACAAGGGTGTTTCTTGACGAGAGCAGCTGCAACTTCATCAAAGTGATAATCTCGGGGGTACGCCATATACTTATACATGGCCTCTGCAAGACTTTCTAGGATTGCATGTTTCATGTCCCGAGACATTTGTAACAGCGTGCCATCTCTCATGTAGACAAGGTCACCTTGTCTAAGCCTGTAATTGATGTCAACAGAGAATTCTTGGATTTCAAATTCAGAAGGCCAAGGATCATGCCTATGGGTATCTTTGTTTCTTGGGCTCAGGATATCTGTGCTACAGGTGCTCAAAGAGCTGGAGTGAGCTGAAGTGAGGGCCAGAGAACTGATGATCTTGATTGTAGGCCGTTCTGGTAAGTCTGACATATCAGTCAGGTTGCAGAGGGCACTGCCAAAGAGAGGGTCTTCATATTGTAAAGTGAAATCACATTGTAGTCCCAATTTAAGTTTCAGATGTGAGAGCAATGTTTCAACATTGCTTGGTTTTCCATCTAAAGTGACCTTTCTAATGTCTTCATTAGTCACAAATACTCTGATATGCCATTTGTCTTCCATAATCCTACAAAACAAAATATTTACATTGTGTCACAAAAATATTGAGGGTGGCAATACAACATTTAACTGTCAGCTGAGTACTGCTGCCACTACTCATATCAAGTATGACAGACTATTCACAACTGATCAAATTAATTAAAAGTAATTACAGGAAAGACTAGGCCTATGCGTAATTAGCAGAAGATGTAACGCTTTGGAGAAACAAACCACTTTCCTCTCAATTTATAAGCTGATAATGGAAGAACATCATTGAAGTCAGCCATCAGAATTGCAGTTAGCCCGACGCTGCCTTGAGTTAATTCATAGGCACGGAAATGCTCATGATACCAAGCAATCATTGGCCTGCAAATGAAGACTGCATCTGTGTTAATGATGAGCAACTGCTTAATCTGTCTGAATTCAGGGAGCCCTGCACAAGAACCTACAGAAACCACCATACCAGCCACATATTTAATCCCATCAACTATTATTGATGCTGCCAAGAGAACGGTTTTATGTGCACCATACCTTTGCTGCACAAAATCTTGAATGTTCCCTGGGAATGAACTGAGCAATGCACTTTTCACGCTATGCACCTGAAGCTCTGGCTTGAAGAATGAAGCTGCATCTAAGTGGCATGCTACCATCTTCTGATGTCTTCTAGCCAAGGTGAGGGCAACATTTTTGAAGTTTTGCGTCTCATGGATGACTTTTTTGAAAAAACTATGCTTTCCCTCAAATCTCATTGTCCACATATCAATCAACGGCCCAAAGACTGACCAGTTGAGCATAGTGCTCTACTGTATATAGTGGTGCTTCGGACGAAGCCTGCAATTGGGAAAAGCAGCCAAAAGTAGGTGTCTATGCTCTGACACCTTATTTTCTAGGAGATACAAAGACTCCTCTGTAAATCTAGGAGAAACAACCATTTCCAAAATGTCTTTTAGCACCATTAAGACTTCCCAGGTTTCATGCCCCTCTGGCACAAGATGTCCAATCATTAGCGGGAGCAATCGAATCAGACACCAATTTTCGTGTCCATTTCCCCCTATGGTCACTTTTGAAGCCAAGGTCTTTGGAATCTCATGAGGTTTATTGACTTTGTCTGAGAAGGAATATGGGAATTCCTTGATTGCACGATTCAACACTTCAAGGGTTATGTATTTATTCTTTATCAGATCTTTAATACACAGAGCTAACTCAAAAGGTACAATTCCCTCCAGAAAATCATGTAATATATCGGGCGGATATCCATGAACAGCATGGAAATAACAGAGATTCTCTGTAAGAATACACTCTCTTTTAACTCCATATTCCCCTTGCCTTTGAGGAGTCCTGCATCACATCCTGAACATGCCTGTCATGATCCTCCTTGTTTCTCAAGGTGAAATAACCTGAGCTGACCTCAAAATCCTGAATCTCCTCCTTACTAGCCATGCAAAACCTACACACCCTGTGACCAGAAAAGCTCTCCTGAAAACCAGCAAGGGAATGGGCAGCCAGATTGTCAGCTGCGACATACAACACAGTTCCCTTTACACTTGTACCTAGCTTCTCAATGTACACCCCATGCTCCTCTAATGACACCAGGTCTTTTATGAGGGGCTGCAGAACCTCACGGTATCCTTTTTCCTTAATTACAGTAGCCTTGCATAAAACTGCTAACTGTATGGCATGAAGACATGAGCGGTACTTTGGAGCAAGATTAGCTAGAGTCCAGTATATAGCACACAATTTGTGCTTTTTCCTTGCTGTTGGGTTCGCCACCTCAAAAGCATCAATATATAAGCCAAGGGCAATTCTAAACTCCTCATCAGTTAGTATGGCATTGTTGTGAAAAGCAGAACCATCCCTGTGGTCACAAAAATCACCCAATTGAGAGCAACTTGCAGAAAGAAACTTGTCTAAAATCTCATCTTTTCTCCTCAAAGCCTGGAGCATTTGAAGCAATGGAATGTAAACTAATGTTTGACTATGCTTACTGCCATATTCCACAGGTTCCACTACTGGAAATTGTTTGGCAAAGAAAGATTCTCTCCTTCTAGACGTTGAAAGAGACCCCCCTGTAGATGTGTGCTTCAGAAATGCATTCGTCTCAGCAACAGCCCTCATTATCTCCTTGATAACACTACTGTCAACATCAGGATAATGCGGTTTGAGAATCCCCTCAATGGCAGTATACACTAAAGGTTCAGAAAGCACAAATAGTTGACTGATCTCCTGGACTACTTCTTGCGTTGCACTCTCTGGGATATTCAAAATTGCCTGCATTTTAAGGAACAATGTCGTAAATTGTGCTCCAGTTGGATATCCAAGTCCTGAACATCAATGTCTGCCATTTCCTCATCCTCACTAGTGAGTTCATCTAAAGATGCAACAGGAGCGCTCTCTTCAGAGCAGGAGAGCTGGGAAACTATCTCTGGCTTGAACGCCAGATTAACATCAATAGAAGTCTGATTATGATTTCTACTTTTATGTGTGTTAAAAGTAGAATAGACATTTGTCTCAAAATCGCAGTCTAAATAGGGGCATTCAATTTTTTTGGAATAATTTTAGATGTTGGCGCAAGTGTCTGAGAAAGTCCTGTTCTGTACATGTCTCATTAAACTCACACAGCTGACAGTTAAATATGTGCTCATGCTCTCTTTCTTCGGTGTGTGTGATCTGAGAGTGACATTTTGATAAGTGCACTTTCAGGGCATTAAACAAGTTGAATGTGCATAAGCACTTTTGATGGAGGCATAGTATTGGGCAAGATCTGGTAAGACCACCATGCAATGCTTCAGCAGCTGGCCTCTTTTGGATGAGACAAATGTGCAGGACTTACAAGGCCAATGCATTCCTTTCTTCCATCTGATTCTGCAACAAAAGACAAAATTACTCATTAGGATACAACACTATGATTAGGCTTCAGCAGTGATTTTTTTCTACACAACATAGTGGCAAAGGTGACTTCATATGAAATGATAACCATTTAAGCAAAATTACATAAAACTAGGCTGACATCAAGTAAAATGCCCGCATGTAGCAACTCGACCTAAATCTGCATCTGCATAAAAGAGCAGCTTATCTTGGGAGTAGTGCTAACTGTTTTAGCGTCTTAGTCTTCCCTCTGGAAAGTTACACGAGGAACTACTTTTGATTAAGCCTGCTATCTGCCTTCAGAAAAGCTATCTAAGCTAGCTAGATATAGCTGCTATATCGCTAAATAGCTAACCGTTAAAATATAAAATATAATTGACACTTGAGTAAATATAAGCCATTTTACCTAGCCACAGTTTAGCACGACAGTGAAATTGTATCTGTATAGCATATATCTGTAAGTTGCTGGTTAGAAAAACATTATTAATCGAACAATTGGTTTAGTACAAATTGCAAATGCGCGGCAACCGAAGGAACCCACCTTGAACTCGAAGCTAGCAGGCTAGCTGGTCAGTGTCAAGCAATTAACTAGCATTTGAGGGCAAACAACATTGAAATGTCAGCGCTACATCTATTATTTTAAGGAGCGAGTTACTTACCAGCAGAAGTTGTAAATGAGTGATACTGCACCGTCCAAGACGCCATTCTACTCCAAAACCAAAAAAATAACCGAAATGCCAGAGATGTTCTGTTTCGTGTTATCGAGTGCTTGCTTCGTCGATCAGACGTTCGTCGCAAGAGAATGCAGTGCACGAGTGCTGTGTAACTTCTGGCTTGACGTCACTAGTCGTAAAAGTCCCCCGACCGCTCTGGGAATGCATATGTCGGTAGGGAAAACGTATGGCTAAGGAATGTGTATTAAAACCGGATGTCGTCACTTTAATCCGGTCTCTGGTTGGATAAAACTTTTCAACAGAAATGGACAAGGACCTTTGATTTATTCTTTAGGAACCATGCCGATGCCTGACTTTTAATGTTGTGTGACGTTGTTGAAGTTCAAGTCCAACATTAATAGCGATTGAATTACCCTTGTGTCGTGTAATCGCTAGCGGTAAATAAACATTAATAACTTGAATGACTGATTAAGGATATATGTTACACATCACAAACACACGTAATCGATGGGTTTTGGGGGAAATGAGGTAATTGGTTAGCTTAAATTGCAGTATCTTAGGCGAGCTAATTGACCTGGCTAGCTATAGCGGAATTAACAGTGCTAGCTTTGTGTTTGGTCATATAGCTTCGTAAAAGTTCGGTTAACAAGTCACTTGTGTGTTTAGTTGTATGAATTCGTAAAAGTTTGGTTAACAAGTCAATTGAGCATTAAGCCACCTGACTATAATGGGTCTATTCATATTAGCATGCTGACGTTATACTTATTAGCAGCGAGGCTAGCTAGCTACTATGTGTTCCAATGGATTGTTGGTCTAAGCGTTAGCTTCAGTTAAGTCCTGCAATACTCTGCAACATTCGTGTACCACATGAACAACTAACCGAGTCAATGTAGACATAGGTTGACAAGTCACTTGTGTGTTTAGCTGTATGACTTCGTAAAAGTTCGGTTAACAAGTCAATTGAGCATTAAGCCACCTGACTATAATGGGTCTATTCATATCAGCATGCTAACGTTAGACTTATTAGCAGCGAGGCTAGCTAGCTACTATGTGTTCCAATGGATTGTTGGTCTAAGCGTTAGCTTCAGTTAAGACCTACGTGTACCACATGAACAACTAACCGAGTCAATGTAGACATATAAAAAGTTGTGTAGATAGCTTTATTCACATAAGCCGTATAACTTCACAAAAATAATAATAATTTAAAGAAAACCGATCGTTTGCATGTCAGGCGATCAACACAACTTCTCAACTAAAAAGTAAAGGTCCTTGTCCATTTCTGTTGAAAAGTTTTATCCAACCAGAGACCGGATTAAAGTGACGACATCCGGTTTTAATACACATTCCTTAGCCATACGTTTTCCCTACCGACAGCATATACTGTATATTAAGGTCTTTTGGATAGACTTTTCCAACTTTCAGAGAGTTTATCTTAACGCTAAAATATGTTTACTTTGGATTTCCTAAGGACAATGATGTCACTAAAAAGGACTTTATAATTAGCCTAACTTAGGCTACTTCTTTTCATTGCAAATTCTACATTCATAATGCAAATTCCTGGAAAGGAAACATTGTTTTTATCTTTTATTGGGGAATTTAATACTTACATGAGATCTATTGAGTTTTCTTCTAATTCTTTGGCCCTGGACACCTGTATGCATTGTGCTATCTAGGCTATGGACCTAGGCTAAGTGACCTCTTGCTTTGTATTTTGTATGCAGTTAGGCTATGTGTAGGCTGCATTTTGCTGTATATTTTGTACTGCATTTGTAATAATAATAATAATAATAATGAACGCTAGTCATTGCACACTTCAGTCTTTTTTCAGTCCTGTAAGGTTATGGCAATCTGGCCAGTTTAAAGACAATATTGCAAGTCTTCAAGATAGCCTTTTTTATCTCAAAAATAGGCTAAATAATAGTAGCCTGTTTATTCAGTAGCACAAACTTCAGCAAATCAAGTAGCCTTGGCTAGGCTTACAGTTTACTTGACTTGGTTGAGAAAAGTAGGCCTTATCTAAAATTCAATAATAGGCTACTTAGTTCAGACCAGTTAATAGGACAAGAAAAAACATGTGAGTTCATTTTACTCAATATGCAGGTATCATATATACAATGGCAGAGCTTGTAGCGCAGGGTTAAGCAGTTTAAGTGCAGTTTACTTTATTTTAATGACTATTTTAACTTGTAGCTTAAGCTTGTACCACAAACTTAAGCAAACTAAAGCCGTTTAAGTGTAGTTGACTAGATTTCAGTAAGTTTGTTAACTTTTTCACCCAAAAATTTAATAACACTCAGTTTAGACAAGTAAACTCAACAAAAAACAAAAACTGAGTCCAATTAATTGTATATTTTCAGTAAGGACAGTTGTTACGTTTTACAGTGACTACACAAGCCTCAAGGAAGGCTGAAGAGAGCCTGTCAATGGACTGTTCTCTGCAATTACAAGACATTGAAATACTGAAACACTGAAATATTGTTATATTTATATTAGAAATTTAGAATTAGAATATTTAAATATATTGCAATGTGTATATTTCACTGCTGTAAAAATATAGAAAGCAGCAGGTGTTCTGATGTTTTTTTTACCTTTGTCTTCTGTATCAGTGTTTTTGTTTGTGAAATTACTGTTTATTGTCAATTGCACTGTTCAAGGTTATGTTTCTCAATGCACATATTTGAAACCAACTATAAAAAACTGACAGACTGCCAGTGTCTCACTATTTGAATTGTAGGCTATTTGCAGATTTTGTTCCATTTCTCTCAATGATGGTCAATAATTAGTAGTTAAAGAAGCACTATTTCGATAGTTTAGATTTCTTCTTAGTATTTTCAAAGTGCACGAGTTGTGGGAGTACAAGAAAAGTGAGCGTCTAGCAGCGATTATATCGACATACCGTATGCACATGTATATATGTCTATGGCGATTATAGCCTAACTATCGAGATTCAAAGTAACATGGAGACAAATCTTTTTTGGGGAACTCAACGTAGATCATAAACCCTTGAATATAAAAATGATTCAGTGAAATAGGTTGCGAAATGTAAAGGCTATAGTTATTTTTATCCAGAAAAACCGCAGATTCACGTTAACTTGCGTTTGTTTACAGGCCAGCTGTTCCCGAGCCAATATGGCGGCGACGTTCGCACGTCGCGGCAACGGGCTGAAGCAGTCAATGGGGCGTCTACCTATATATGTCCAGGGTGCGATTTGTTGGTGGGGGGATTTCCCGTTGACAGCCAATTGCACGAACGAATACTGAGCGAGAAGTGCAATTGAACGATAACAAGCTCCCTTTGCAGTCAAGTAGGCTATTGCTTTTACCGTGGTTAAGATAATGTATACCTCCTGATGCCACATGCCAGTTAAAGATTTAACTCCTATGCTTGCGACTCGAGTTAGTGAGTGAGATGAACACTCACTGGAGAGATGACACGAGACAGTAGTCGAATAAATAATTGAGAGAGAAAAGTAATTTCACATGGTATGCTCTAAAAAGAGAAAAGTAGACAGCGAAAACAAGAATGGACAGACTATTACATGTTCATTCTTCCCACGGGCAGTTTAAACCAGTATGTCTCATATGTTCCGAGACTGGATATTATTAAAAGCGGCAATGTAACGTGCCACTACGAGACAAAGCAGAAATCTTTCGAGCAAACATACCCACTCAAATCCGAACTGAGGGCACAGAAAATTAACGATCTAAGAGCCCAATATGATCGATCAGAATCCTAACACATTCATTCACTGCCCAACAACGTACTAACGAATGTTCCCTTAGAGTTGCTTGGATTTACATTTACTGACGGAGGGGTTGTCAAGGAAGGCATGAGTGAGGTAGCTGAAACCTTACTTAAGGGAAAACAAAAAGAAGAGTTGTGAAAAAATCAAGCAAATACCAATGTCAGCATCATCAGCGACAAAGAAAACGGAAATATTAACCCAGGATGTGCTAGCACAGCTGGATGAAGCAATTTATAAGGCACCACGTGTATGCTTAGCAGTATATGAGTCCACTGATGTGTGTGACAATGCTCTGCTGTTAGTTTATGTAAGGATCTTCAACAAGGAGAAGAAAGAGTTCTGTTAAGACTTGTTAGGTGTTACACCCATTCAGACTCAGTACAAGAGGAGAGGACATCTACCTGGCCATAAAGGAGATGTTAATATATAGAAGTTAATATGCCACTGAATCATAACGCAAGTTAGACATTATGATGTTCCGGACCTCTGCTTGAGGAAATGTTCTAACTGGACCTATTTGAAATTTAATTGAATACCCCTGGTATAGAATATAACGCTTGGCCAACAATTACCTCTGAATGTCAGACACTTTTCGTTTCCATTCGTTAGTTACATTTTCTTAATCTTCCTACGCTGTAGGCTACAACTGTATTTTTTTTGCACACATACAAATTAAATACCCCTTTTGGGCAGGAGCGCATGTTGTTTGAAATCCATTATTCTGGTTGACACAGAAATCAATATTAAATAACACGTACCCGCGCGAAGGCGGAAATATGAAAAGGACGCAAATAGGGCGTGTTACCGATGTATTTATCAAGTGAATATCAGCCACAATTGCAAGCCTAACCCGTGTCTATGAAAACCATGCCGGCAAGCGGCTATTCAAATTAGAAAAGTCAATTTTATAATACATCTGAAATGTAACCCTGCTTACCCGAATCTCAAATACAACATAAACATAGTCAGTGCCTCCATTGGGTTCCGTTGCGTTGCTTGCGGCGGAAGTTGAAACACGTTTTAAAAAGTTACCGAGAAATAAACACTGTACAATGTAAAAACCCCATTATTGTAACTGAAAAATATGGCTAAGGGGATTTGCGAGTTGTCTGAGGTCTTCCGACCTTCCTGAGTTCCGTTCTGCTAGCGACGATAACCCACAATAACCCCAGGAAGTAAAACGAAACGAGGAAGTAAACATTTTTCAACAAAAAACCCTGTTAATCGGCTGGGTAATATAAAACCTGGAATTAGTGTATGTGCAAAAGTGAACCCCCAGCTGCATTGGTAAAGTCAAGTAGGTAACAGATTCGATGAAACACATTTGGGTGCTTAATTAGTCATTTAAGCAAACCAATCTAATGAGACATCCTTAGGAAAAGGGTTGGGCAACACAGATTAAAAGAGAGAGGAAACCAACCAAACTACTGTAGTAGTACTGTAATAGTATTTTGTTATCTGTGCATTATATTAACTTTTTTTAAAACAAAGTGAGTTACTTTTAAGCGTATGCTACAGGATACTTTGATAATGACTAAGCTGTAGCTGAAAATTGACAATTAACATTATTTAGTTTAAATAGGCCTAGTTTAAAAATAATGTCATTGATCCGTGCACTTGCATTATAAAAGCAAAAAGTGTGCATGATTACACAAACATAGGCTATGACCATTGCATATAGTATAAATATTCGGTACTGTTTAGAAGTTACTTTAAAACGGTTATAAGATACCATTGACCAGGCAGGCCTATGTATAAAAAACCTAACCTTTCATAACCAGGACTACATCATGAAAGCACAGGCTTTACTTCACTTAAAATCATATCTTCTGTAGACATGCACCCTCTCAAACTGTCTATATTTCGTCATTTGTGCTATTTGTATTAACAGTGTAGGCCTATATTTTCTATATTCTCTTATTTTGGATTCAGTATAGGTCCATTGTAGTCAAACTATACCTGGTCATTGCCACAACTCTGCACATGTGTCAACCTTGATAATGAATGTGAGATGAAGTCTCTGTTCAAGAGGAAATTATGGATTTCAGTATAAAGACACACAGTTCACACTGTTTTTAAACCTACCACCACTTCCCCCCTCTTGGGAGGTCAGCTTTATTTTTTCACAAATACAAAAACACCAAAGATGGATATGAATTACACATGTCTGGTCGAGGCCTGGTTCTGCTGTCTGGGTCTGCTATCCAGTTATGCCATCTGCCGCAGGTGTCCCGAGGTATCTGATCAAAACAGAGGAAAAAATGTATTGTTAGGGAAACGAAAGGTAATATGGAATAGATTTTATCTTGCATAAAGTTTTGCCTATATAAAGTCAAAAAGAAGCTTTTTGGAAAGACCATTATATTTATTTATTTATTTATTTTTTGTTTTTTGCAGACTTCGCTTGCTTGTCGCATTAAGTGACTCTTGCATGTTCTCAATAAAGTTCATTTTAAGTCATCTTCTTTGGCCAAGCCATTCACGATTCTCCAACAACGCTTCAAATACATGTCCATGGATTCATTAATGAAAACTTTTAGAGAGGCATTCAGTAAGACAACTGATCGGTCACTATTCATTTGTATGGGCTGCGAGTTGCTTTTAAATATTGTCCATTCATATTCCCTAATTGTTCTCACAAAATGCTCTAAAGATCTTTGATTGTGTTGCTCTGTAATCATAAAAGCTACCGGTGTAGACAGAAATGGTGCTGAAGGTGTTGCCAAAACAATTTCATAATAAAGAATTCTTTTGGTTGTAAGTTTGGTAAAAACAAATCATCCTGTTGCATCCCAAAATGCACATGTTGATTGGGTCATATCATGCCACAACCTGATCCCACCCTCTGTAAAACCAATAACTTTTAGAGGACTCACCTGAATTAGCTGTATAAAACCTTTAACCTTTTGTTGCCAGCCCCTAAAATGACCGATTTAGGGTGCTTTTAATTAAAGCAGTTGATAGGTGAAAATTCACCCTAGTTACCTCAGGACTCCGGAGCTGCATATAAGTATATTTATTAGACAAACAACAATTGCAATCGGGCTCACCCCCAGCACAAGGCTGAAAGTGAAGCAATGATAAACACATCGCACAAGGTTTATATAGACAGAAGTTGAGCGTTCAGCAGGGAAAACCACGTGGTGGATTTCTCACGTCCGAGGCAAGGATGGAAGTTTTGCAAGGTCGGAAGAAGCACAGTTCGAACCTTCTTGCACCTCTGGTCTAAACATGCTCTTGTACATATGCAGACTAAAGAACGGGGAAGAACGGAGAAGAACGGGGCAGGTGCAGAACCAGCTAGCCTAAACCAACTGATTGACTTGCTAGCACCCATAAGCAAACAACTGGATGAGGTGAAAAAGGAGGTTAAAGAAGTCAAACAAAGGATAATCGATGTGAGGAGAGAGGTAAAGGAAGAATTCGACAGATTCCGGAAAGAAACTGAAAGCAAATTCGAAAGGATTAATGCCGACATGAAAACGCAGCATGACCACATGGAAGAAGCCCAAACACGCATAGCTGAACTGGAGGAATGGCAGTTAGAAGCTAAGAGTGAGATGCTAACTATTACGGCCCGGACACTAAGGATGCAGGAGAAAATGACGGACCTCGAGGGGAGGTCGAGGAGGAATAACATTCGCATCTTTGGCATACCGGAGGGCACGGAGGAGAATTCGACAAGCAAGTATCTGGAGCGCTTCCTAACCACCGAATTCGAATTGCCTAAAGACACCCCACTCCAGATACAGAGAGCACACAGGGCCCTGGCACAGAAACCACCTCCGAACGCACCCCCCAGATCAATGGTAGTTAACTTTTTACAATTCGAGACCAAGGAAATTGTGCTCAGTCATGCATGGAAGAGGAAAATCCACGTGGGAGGGAAGAGGATTTTTTTCGACCATGACTATGCAACTGAAGTGGTCCAGAAAAGAAAAGCATACGGACCCATTAAGAAAATACTAAAGGAAGAACAGATCCGCTTCCAGACCCCGCTAGCGAGGATGCGCATACACTGGGCAAGCGGAGTCAAGACCTACGACAGTGCAGAGGACGTGGCGAGAGACATGGAGGAGAGAGGTTACGAGGTGGATCTCCCGGGAGAAGGCACCGCGACCGCAGGGAGGGAGAAGACACGAGACCGGGCAGAATGGCAACAGACCACCCGAAGCAAGACGGGGAGGATGGCAGCGGCTGCTGCCAAGGAGAAGCTGAGGGGGTTTCAAAGGAAATGAGTCTGTCTCGCTGACCTGAATGGATGTGTTAAGGGTCATGGAACCCAGTTTGACGGCCTACAAGGTAGGACCTCTACCAAATCCAACGTAACTGACGCCGATTGAGAGAGACTAAAATGAGAGAGTTGGACATAGCTAGACGGAGGGGAACCCTACGGAATGGGTTTGATTTCGGTTCTAGGGAGGGGCCCTTTCTGAGAGGGAGGATACCCCCTCAACCTACCAACGGGACTTGGAGGAGACGACATCCTCTTCTTTGGAAGAAGTTTGTTTTTTGTTTTATTGCATTTTATAATTTCATGTTATGTTTTATTGCACGTTATGCAATGTTAAACGTTCTTTATATACTTAACCTACTGCTGTTCAGGTCGCTTAATAGGGTTATTGATCT
The DNA here is from genome assembly GCF_900700415.2 of Clupea harengus. Classification (NCBI taxonomy): domain Eukaryota; kingdom Metazoa; phylum Chordata; class Actinopteri; order Clupeiformes; family Clupeidae; genus Clupea; species Clupea harengus. The sequence goes on along the minus strand of NC_045174.1, from coordinate 1,792,604 downwards.
AGGATTAGATGGGTACGACTGTTAGACTGGTGTCACTTAATGTTAATAGATTGAATACCCCCAAGAAAAGGGACAGGGTTATGACTAAAGTAAAGAAGGATGGAGCCCAAATCATATATCTGCAGGAGACTCACCTTAACAAAGTAGAACATGACAAGCTAAAGAGATACGGTTATAGAAATTTGTACAGTAGTTCGTTTAAGGGAGGTCCCAGAAGAGGTGTGACGATTATGATATCAAATCAGGTACAATTCGAATACGAAAAAGAGATAAGAGATGGGGAGGGAAGATATATTATTGTGAAAGGGAAGCTCGACAATGTGAAGGTTACTCTGGTGAATGTGTATGCGCCCCCAGACTGTGACAAACACTTTTTAGACTGTTATTTGATGTTATCGCAGCGGAAACAGAGGGTATTTTAATTTGTGGGGGGGATATGAATGTAGTTTTAAATTATAACATAGACACAACGAGCCTTAAAAAATCGATATAAAAATGTCAAGATACGTAAATACATTATTGGAGGAGATGGGATTGGTCGATATATGGAGGAATCTACACCCACTAGAGAAGGACTTCACACATTATTCGGCGGTGCATAAAGTACACTCTAGAATAGATTATTTGTTTGTGGATTCAGGAAATGTCCACAGGGTTAATGAATGTCATATAGGAGGGGCAGATGTGTCCGATCATAACTTGTTGTACCTTGACATAGGCATTAGTAACCGTAAACGAATAACCAATTGGAGATTGAATGTGGGTCTACTGAATAATGAACAAAGGAAGGACAAAATCAAATTGGAAATACAAAAATATGTTACGGAAAATGACAATGAGATGGTGGAGCCAACGATGGTTTGGGACGCCTTGAAGGCAGTTATGAGAGGCAGATTAATTTCGGAAGCGACCTACGCCAAAAAAATGAAATTAAAAACGTATTCGGAAAATATAGAAAAACTGAGAGCATTGGAAAGAGATTACCAAAATTCAGCTGACTTCAGCTGACACACAAAAGAAAATTAAGCTCGTAAAATTAGAGATAGATAAGCACCTAACAGAGGAGATAGAACGGAAGCTTCTCTTCTATAAGCAAAGTTATTATGAGATAGGCCCGAGAGCCACTAAATTACTGGCGAGACGGACCCGTAAGCAACTCGCAACTAGTCAAATACATAAAATTAGGGACCCCCCTTCGAACCAATTGATAACAGAGCCAGAAGAGATAGAAAGAACATTCCAGAGATATTATGAGGAATTATATACACAGCCAGAGTCTGAACAAAGAGAGGAGATTAAGTCTTTTTTAAACACACTAGACCTACCAAAGATAGGACAGACACAGAACGATACCCTAACGAGGGATATTTCTATAGAGGAGGTGGTGGAGGCAATAAACAGATTAAAAAATGCGAAAGCGGCCAGAAGTGACGGGTACCCGGGGGAATGGTATAAGACATTCAAAGACGAACTGTCTCCGCTGTTAGTTAAATCTTTCAATTGGACATTACAAAAAGGCAAATTACCACCAACATGGACAGAAGCAATAATAACGGTCATACCGGGGAAAGATAGGGAAAGATAGGGAAATATGCGGAAATAATCGACCAATATCGCTACTAAATTTAGATTACAAGTTATATACATCTATTATTGCTAGACGAATGCATGCCTTTACACGGGATTTGATCGACGAGGATCAAACAGGATTTGTGAACGGGCGACAGACGCACGATAACATTAGGAGGACACTGCACATTATAGATCAGGCAAACAAACAAAAAAGAGACACGATACTGGTTAGCGTAGATGCCGAAAAGGCGTTTGACAGGGTAAATTGGACTTTCCTTTTCACAGTGCTAGAGAAATTCGAATTCAATGATAAATCAATACAGATTATTCGGACCCTATATCAACGACCTACAGCTAGAATCAAAATAAACGGAAGCCTATCTAACAAATTCGAACTACAGAGATCAACCAGACAGGGATGCTGTTTGTCACCAACCCTGTTCGCATACTTTATTGAACCATTGGCCCAAGCCATACGCGAAAATAGACAAATCCAAGGAGTGACAGTGTGCGGGGTAGAACATAAAGTCGGCCTCTTCGCAAATGACGTCATTGCATTCCTTGAACGGCCTGATGAGTCGTTGCCAGAATTGCTAGATCTCTTGAACACATATGGACAACTATCAGGATACAAAATAAATATCACCAAAACCCAAGTACTCACTATCAATTATACACCAACCAAGGAGATCAGAGAAAAATTCAATTTAAACTGGAATCTAAAGAAAATGAACTATTTAGGGGTAGAAGTGACTAGAAACATACAGGGCAAATTATGATCAAATTAACCAAGAATTATTAAAAGATATACATAGATGGACCACCCTAACATTGGATTTTAGCTCAAGGATAGAATTAATAAGAATGAATGTATTACCCAGACTTTTATATTTGTTCCAAGCATTACCAATAGAGATACCTCAAACACAATTTGTAACATGGGACAGGATGATATCCAGATTTATATGGGGGGGGAAGAGGCCAAGAGTGAGATTCAGAACTCTCCAGCTAAAGAGGGAGAAGGGGGGCCTGAGTCTGCCGAACCTGAAAGAGTACTTCCACGCGGCCCAGCTGAGATATGTACATTGTTGGTGTAAACTGGATTACGAAGCAAAATGGAAAGAAATGGAAGTCATTTGGAATGTGTCCGATACAGAGTATTTTAGGAGATAGGGAAACATTTAAGAAGGTTAGAAATCAAATGGATTCGATCACAAAATTTACCTTGGAATTATGGTTCAAATTACTTAGACACAATAAGGCGGAGAAGGATGCAAATGTATTAAAATGGGTGGCTTTTGACAGCAGTTTTAAATCGGCTGGGCACCGTGGGGGACTCGGACAGTGGGTGGATAAGGGCATTACGGCATGGTGCACGCTGGTGAATAAGAGGAAGATAATGAGCTTTCAAGACCTGAAAACGGCATATGGCCTGGATTGGCGGGAATTTTACAAATATCTACAGATACGGGATTATTATGGGAAACGGATTGGACAGGAGCTCTCTCTAGAAATGAACAAAGTAGTACAAGTGATGATCGATACATATAAAGGGAACCGGGTCAGGACTATAACTACATTATATAAGGCATTGATGGATGACAAAAGCACAACAGGGTATATAAAAGAAAAATGGGAAAGAGAATTTGGCATGGAAATACCTGAAGATGAATGGGATAAGATGTGGGAAAAACATAAGACAACAACCTGTTCACGAGCCTGGAGAGAGTTTTCCTGGAAAAATCTGATACGGTTCTTTATCACACCCAAAATATCAAATAACTATTCTGAAACAAGAAAGTCATGTTGGAGGAATTGTGGGTCATTTGATGCTAACCATGCACATATATTCTGGAATTGTCACAAAATAACAGAGTTTTGGGGAATGGTCCATAGGATAACACAAGAGATTCTGGGATACGAATTTCTTATGAAACATGAGCTGATGTATCTGTATATGTACTTAGAGAATATTGTGCATGATGGGGACTCGTATCTATTCAAGATACTCATGGTTGCAGGGAAAAAGGTAATTACAAGGAAATGGGGGACTGAGGAACTACCCACTCAGACCCATTGGGTGGACACAGTGGGGGAAATACATATGATGGAAAGACTGACACACCGGCTACGGCTGACAGGATCACAGATGGACAGTAAATGGAGGAAGTGGACTCTATGGCAGTTGACACAGAATTGACATGACAGCAGGTTTTTCTTTTCTTTTCCCCCTTTTGTTTTTATTTTTTTTATTTTAATTTTTAATTCTGGTTGTCAATGTTGTTGATGACTTGTTGTATTGGTGTTCTTATTGTTGTTGAATAAAAAGAAAATAGTAAAAAAAAAAAAGTAAAAGTACTACATCAACAATCCTACTTAAGTAAAAGTAAAAAGTACTTACTTTTAAATGTATTTTAAGTATTAAAAGTAAAAGTACTCACGCAATGGGTTGTCTCTCATGGTCTAGGCTGTGCCATTTTGATAAAGAAATAGCTACTGGTAATAAATGCCTCTACAGATGTCACTACAAGCAACAACATTTGTTAATTGGAAAGGTTGGTGTACTTATTGTGCCTACCAGTGCCGCTGCTAGCCATTTTGGTGCCCTAAGCATAAGTCCTTTATGATGCCCCCCCCCCCCCCCCCCCCCCCCCCCCCCCCGAGAAAAAAAGTTTGTTTCTGCCAGTTTAACATTTTATTAAAACGAAAAAGAACAACTTCCTCAACCCCAAGTGAGGGACACTTTCTTCCAGGTGTGTGCGCGCGCCAACAGCTGACCAACAATAATGAAAATCGCAAGGTTTCGTTAGCCATACCATAAACCTATTAATTTCAGTGTAATTTTGGCAAACCACTACTGTACTTGCTTGGATGTATTGTTCATAGTAATAGTCATGACAATTATTACAAGTTTCTCTCAAATTTCATGTTGTTTTCTTGAAATAGCATTAGACCAAGGCTGCCCAATTTGGGGCCCGCGCTCCGATCAGAATCAGTCAGAACGTCATTCGTCAGCATTTTAACCCATTTCGAACAGGGCCTCTGTCTCAACGTCCTATGTAACTCAGACTGGTTGCAGTTCACTGCCTGGCCATAGTTTTAACATTGTTTTAGATGGGTCAAGTGGGGGCGCTATTTACCTCTTGTCAGATCCATAACTTTGCAGCTAAAGTTGTAATTCCTGGTTGCTAAGGCTATGTTAGCTAGCTAAGGAAACTTTTAATAACAAACGATTTAAATGGAAGATTTCCGTTTGCATGAAATGATAGCTAGTTATCTAGCTAATGTTATAGTCTCCTCGATTTAACTTCTACAATTATAATGGGCGCCTGTGACACTTCGTATGAACGAATTCATATTCATGAGTTCATATTTAAGCAATATAGTACGAGTGCGAGTGGGGTAGGTAAGGGATATTCCCACGGGTGGTGTTCGGCCGTAGCCACGAGGCCGGTGGCTACGGCCGAACACCACCCGTGGGAATATCCCTTACCTACCCCACTCGCACTCGTACTATATTGCTTAATTGTATCAACGTGCTATAGAATGTTTCATCGCGGAGTGATTTATTTTTAGCTGTGAAAAGTCCGAGTTGGGATGTCCTGGGATATTCCAACTCATGGAACGTCTCTCGTCCAATCAGAAACAGCTAAATAATTCAATAGAACCCAATTGTTTTATAATCACACATATTAACACCAGTTCATTATGTGTAAAGAATGCTGATATGAAATATGAAAACAACCAGTAGTCAATGTGCAAGCTTCCAATTTAATCTTGATTTAAGATACTCTATTTGAGTTGGGGCAGTCTGTCCTTCAGTCGAGGCATGATGATCTCTCGCTACAAGTTTCACCTGTTCGTGTTGGCGTAACAAATGCTTGTGGAGTCAAGTGCAGTTGAGAGGCGCTTGTCTCCAGGGCACAGATTACACTTAACTGTTATATTTTTCTCTTTTCACGGATACAAATAAAAAAGGCTGTGATTAGAATACGGGACTGAAGCTGTCCCTGACGGGACAAATCAATATCACCCATAATATTTCGGGATGTCCCGGACAATTCGGGACGGTTGGCAACCCTACTTGCACCTAACATATAACATATTTGAGTGTGCTAACATTAGCAATAACGTCAGCTAGTTCGAGGTGTATGCATAGGCTAACCATTAAATTAGCAGCACATTTCCCGTATTTAACAATGATTACACATGGACTTACCTGAAAGTGATGCACGGGCATCATCTCGCAGTTTATTTCTCTTTCTTTTGTCTGCCCCTGACTCCTGTTGTCTTTTTGAGGCCATTTTCGAAAAGCTGACCTAGCCTACTGTCAAAGTTCGTCAGGCCACTGAGATAGGAAAGGGCACCCACGGCAAGCTTGGGAAGTTGAGTGTGTGTGTGTGGGGGGGGGGGGCACCAGCATAACTTTTTTTAAGCAATTAAATATATCTCTTGTTCTGCCTGTTTTGTGATATACATGCCTAAAAGGTCCCTAATATTTCTAGACTGAAATAATATCGGCATTATAATTATTATAACTATGATGATTTTTCAGTTGCCTATTTTTTGGTGCCCCCACAGGAGTTGGTGCCCTACGCACAGCGCGTAGTGTGCGTTATGGGAGCGGCGGCACTGGTGCCTACCATCTGTAATACTGTTCACACTATATCTTACAATTCTGCGGATGACAAGTTATCTACCAGGGATTATTTGCAAAGTTAATACCATTAAGCCAAACCAATAAAGACACCATGTGATATCTTTAAATCTTTTATTTAATTGTAAACGTGTAAAAAAGGGAAACATGGAACATGAAAAACAAATGTAATTGTAAAACTGGACAGAAAAAGGCACGCTAGCTTGACATAGCTAACCTACCAGCTTTATCTTACTACTAAGTTAAATATATAATGAACAATCATGTTTTTTGATGCTATTGCTGTATGTCAACATGCATTTCGCTAGATAACATTATAATATCATGTCAGTAAACGAATTAAATACATATATCAATATTCAAAAGTCAGGGACCTTAACTTAGCATAGCAATCACTCGGCTTACCTCGATATGCTACTTTAAATTTGAGGGCGAATTATTGAAGGCTAGCAACTCCTTTTTTTGAGGGAGACAGGAAACTCATTGAAACCTCCAGGAGTCATTCTTGGGGCCTTTGAACTCGAATATATCTTTTAAATAGGGCCAAGGGTGGCTCATATCAGAGGGCTCAGTTCAGGCTGGATCCATGTTGAATAGGCAGTAGTCAGGCTGTCTGTTGAATGTTCAGGTAATGGTATAACAGGCAAAGCTACCACTAGTGCTGCTGCCAAACGCGCACTCTGATATCATTGGAGTTGATAGAGCCACCTGATTGGTTTAAACTTCCAAAACAGCAACGCAATCCATAGTTTTGTGTAGGCAACATTTTGGCGAAACTGTGTTCATAAAATGTAACGAGTAACAACACATATTGTAGAAATTTGTTTTTACTTAAGTAAAGTACAGATTGTGGCTGCCCAGCTCTCAAAAGGACGCAACCAGGGAATTACAAAAGGAACGTTCTTTATTAACGCTTTAAATCACCAACTTAGGCACTCAAACATTACAACAAAGGTAATCAAATGAACAGAAAATGGGGTAAACCCTCCGGCTTGCACCCAGTGCTACCGGCACCTTCCCCTCTGTCTCTCTCTCTCTTGTCAGCCCTTCTTACTGACTGTTTTAAAGTCTTTGTCTGACTAGTTGGCACTGATCAGCAACTAGTCAGACAATCTACACCTGTGTGTCCAATTAGGGAATGGCCCGACCTGCCTAGTCCCCAGAACACCTCCCCAGGGTCCTAAAGCCTGCCCTGTATAGTCCTAGTAAGGGAAATCAGCCATGTTTAAACTAAGTGGGAGCCCAAGAGCAGCTTGGGCTACCACAAGATACGTACAAATTTACTTAAGTACAGTAACGAAGTAAAAATACTTCGTTACATTCCACCACTGTGTATACATATAAAAGATACAAATGCAAATATGGTTTTAAATGGTGGTAAAATAACGGTTTTACCTAACAGATATAGCAGAATTACATCTTTCCCGCTATCTTGGATGAGCGCGCGCACGGGCTGAAGTCTTTTTGTCTGTTTTGCTACTTAAAGGGACATTTGTTTAAACTAGTGGATATCAAAAACAAACAAGAAAACACAAACATGCATAAATAACTGCTTTATTACTTATTTGGTAAGCATTTCTAGGCAACCTTTACAACGAGGTACAACTTGTAAGGATCGTGCATTCGTGGAATGAGCAACACAGCTAACCGCGTGGGTAGCGCCCCAATTTTTTTTGCCAAAATCCCCTGCAATATTCTTCTGTTGGTAGTCACTCTTGTTTTGAGTTGCTTGGTGGATTGGATGATTACACTCTCCCACAGTAATAAGGAAAAAACAACACATATTGGCCATTTTTACACTTTATTCATTTTACACTGTCAGGGACCTCAGTAGCGTGTGGAAGATCCATACGCAGCCACAACAGCTTGGCACCTCCTCCTCATGCTGGTCACCAGCCTGGTCACACACTGCTGTGGGATGGCATCCCATTGCTCAACCAGGATTTGAACGCAAGTTGCGTTGGTCACTCCGGCACGTAGAGCACGCCCAAGCTGATCCCACAAGTTTTCAATGGGGTTGAGGTCAGGACTCACGGCAGGCCATTCCATCCTCTCCACTCCCAAATTCTGGAGGTACTCTGTGATGATCCTGCCTCTGTGGGGGCGAGCGTTGTCATCCTGGAGGATGGAGTTAGGTCCCAGATTCAGGAGATATGGGATCGCCACTGGCTCCAGAATCTCATTCCGATATCTCACTGAATACCAACAGAAGAATATTGCAGGGGATTTTGGCACATTTTTTTAGGCCGCTACCCACACGGTTAGCTGTGTTGCTCATTCCACGAATGCACAGTCCTTACAAGTTGTACCTCGTTGTAAAGGTGACTAATCAGGCTTTCCAACGATATAAAATACAATACCAATTAGTATTATTAAAGGGGAGGAATAATCGACCGAAATAACGTTTCCGAACTTTTTTTGAGGAGTTTATGTGGCAAGTATGTACTATATGCCAATAAAGATGTATTACTATGTATAACTGTGTCAACAGGTGATGGATTATTAGTAATGCGTTAGTGTTGTACAGAAATGGCAATGACATTAATTTGCCCTTAAATGTGCCCAGGAATGTTGACTTACAGATTCCTCCTCTATTTTGCTGCTTCCTGTTAAAATTATACAGGGAACTGGATGCCGCCAGTTTTATGCAGTCTGTTTATGAATGGAGGGAAGACCCAACACAGCACATTGCTTTCATCAACACGTAACACTACCACAGATAGGAGTGGATAAATCCTGTATTTTATGCCAGATGTATTAATAGTACTTTCTGGTTGTGTCTCCCCACCCCAGGCATGTAAGTAGAAACTCTTCAGTGGAAGAGATGTAATGTAAGGTTTCCCAATAAAATACAAACTATACACAGTGTACACAACAGAGAACATTATTATGTATTCCTCAATAAAACAAATTACTAAGTGGTTAGAGTTGTGCTTCAGTGTGTTCCTTTGAATTGAGCATGAGAGATACAACAGTGGCAGCCATTTTCACCACAGCGGTTCTTTTCAGTGACTCAGCTGGCCACAAAGGGGCTATGCCACGGCGCACAGCATGATAATTGCATGTCAGCCCACTCAGCCTTCTCTTGTACTGCTCTCAGCTCAGTTCCGTCTGGGATTAAAGTCTGGGAGTTTGCAACTGAGGAGAGTCTGGTCTCCCAGATTTCAGTCTAGCCAGTCAGCAAATTATGGTGACTGGTGGTTGATCCATTTCCTTTCAATATCAGGGCCCTTTTGTGATGCCTATAACTCAAATTCATAGTCCTACCAATCGAGGATATTCAGGCTAGGGCATTTCATCTTTTGCAGATATGTTTTGAAATACCGTATTGTTGCAATGTATTTTTAAGTAGTGATGTAGGATCTTTTCCTTTAAAGCTAAATGAGTCCAGCTTTTACAGATCTGTGTAGATGTCACAACCTGGTGCCTGTTGAGATATGCCAGCAACTGATGCAAAAACTCCAGGGTTGTAGCCTTCTGACCAGCCTGGTCACCTACTTTGCCTGGGCCTGTAATTACGAGTCCAGTTTGTGGCTGTGCTTCTCACAATTCAAGTTACACAAGGACCGAAGCCATACATACATTTTGATTTACAGGTGTTGCTTGTTAAAAATTCTGTAACTTGCTGACTTATGGAATATATAAGACACTATATAAGACATGATATAACCCCCTCACTCTATAAGACATGATATAACCCCCTCACTCTATAAGACTTTGGGCCCTAGTTTAGTAGTTAAAACAGCTGGCAGAAACAGCAGCACACACAACTACAATGCCAGGTGAACTAGGTAAGAGCTGTCTCTGCAATAAGGAAGTAGACCTCACTGACATGCACTAGGACGTTGTCATGGCCACATCCTTATCATTCCTTAACCACGTCAAATTCCTCCAGTTTCACCATGTGCAGTTGGAATACAACACAAGTGGAGGCTCAGAATGTAGGCATTACCATGTCATTTATTACATTCAAGGCAGGTTTACTTTAAGGTGAGCTTGAATGGAAACATATGAATGGAAGCAATATTAACATTTATCACTTCAGTGCCCATTGATGGTCACTGACCATTAACAATGTTTAGTCATCTGCAGGACATTTGGGATAAATTATATTAAATAAGCAATTTAAAAGCATACAAAAATATATTATTTCATAATTGCAACAAATCACTGTGACATAGATCATTTTGAATAAATAGAAGATTTGGTTAGAATTGGTGGTTTCTACTCGTAGAGTTGATAATTGTGCCAGCACTTTGTACTTCCTTTTAATGTAAAAGAATAAATGTCACTGGGGCCATCATGCCCACGAGTGCCCTACAGTGCCCTCCACAATTATTGGCACCCTTAGTGAATATGAGCAAAACAGGCTATGAAAATGGTAAGATTTTTGTGAATATTTTGAGTGAAAGACCAAGAGGATGAAAAGCAAAGACATATTTTTTCATAGCCTGTTTTGCTCATATTCACTAAGGGGGCCAATAATTGTGGAGGGCACTGTACTTAATCCTCATGCAGAGTCCCAAACAGTCTGTCCCAGTGTGTGAAATACGGGGCGTAGTTGGACTTAAACTTGAGGTGATGGAGGTCATGATGGGGTGCCCCTCCAAAAAGTCCAAACGGCACCAGTCTGTGGATGGCCCAGGGGAAGTCGTATCCACAGTGGTCTCCACAGACAGCCCGATGTTGAGCACGAAGAACAGCAGCTCAGTGAGTGGGTGGCAGCCCAGGAGCAGAGGGTTGATGGCGGCGAAGAAGCCGAGTGAGAGCGTCTCCCAGACGCCCGAGTACTCCGTGCTCAGCACGAAGGTGGAGGTGTACTTGTGATGCACCTTGTGGAATGTCCGGTACAGCCAGGGTACCTTGTGGTGCAGCATGTGCCACACGAAGTACTGGAAATCAAACAGCAGCAGACAAGCCAGCAGGTCATGTGCAACCTTCAACGGGTGCGGTGCCTCGGCCGGTAGCTCACCTTCCTCCAGTACCAGTTAAGCACCGTTAGCGGGAAGATGAACATCACATGGTTATAGAGCGAGTGGACCAGGCAGCTCCACATCACCTCCCACGGCACATGGCTCCTCTGCTGGATCTTGTAGCGGCGGATAAGCTCCACGTGCGGTGACAGGAGGTCCAGGGCCACGTAGGGCAGGCAGAAGAGCAGGTAGGTGCCCAGGGAGAAGAGCACGGGGAAGAAGGGGGAGCTGAGCAAGGTATCGTGCGTCAGGAGCCAGTCCCAGACGCTCTGGAGTAGCAGTGCAAACATGTCTCTTCAGGTCTGTGTGCGAGAGGAGTATGCCGCTAGCTCATGTGGAGCCAGACTAGTGCTCTGGCAGGGCCGGCCCCCTTATCTCCTTAAATGACTTTCCTGTGACTGGGGGTTTCCTGGGACTTTTTTAAGTTATTGAGTTTGTGTGTGTGAGTGCTTGTGCGGACACGTGTGTGTGTGGGTGTGTGTGTGGGCGTGAGTGTGTATGTAAGCTGGTGGATATAACAGAGAGATAGAGAACAAAAAGAGAGATTAGAGAGACACTTTTAGCACAGGATAGATGTTTAGATCGTAACTATGAAAAAGCCAACAAAAACAAGGATTGATATGAATGACAGACAACTTGCAAGGAGTTCAAATTGAATCCAATATGAAACCCAAGCTGTTAAGAAAGGAAAACGAAACCAAAATGAGAGAGGAGGATAGTGGGGAGAGATGGGTGTAAGAGATGCTAAGACAGAGCGAGAAGAGAAAGAGTTTTTACACATTCAGATATATTACTGTGCATTTAACTCAAAACAATAACAGGATGCCACAACATGCCCCTCATATACCCCGATACACTGACAACATGTCTCTCATATACCCCAATACACTGACAACATGTCCCTCATATACCCCGATACACTGACAACATGTCCCTCATATACCCCAATACACTGACAACATGTCCCTCATTAAGCCCAAAACACGGTCATCTCCTCTAAAACATCCCCTTAATTGGTCTGAAGGTGATTACAGAGTTCCTCTGTGCTACTGTATCTCTAACCATGTGACCAGGGCTGTAGTGGAGGGTAAACGCACGTAAACGCCGTTTACGCACCTCTGGAATTTTGGAAATAGCGTTTACGCACCTGAGGTTTCTCCAATGGTTAAAGAACAGGGGAAGTGTTTAATTGCAGCATGGTTTCTTTTTATATTATACTTTTCAGCTGTAACACCCAGGGCCTGTTTCCAGAGGCCTTACATTTTTTTTAGGTCCTATAGAGGTCCTTTCTTTTGTATCCCCCTCCACCCCCTTCATTGTTCTGAGGCCTACACATACTTTTCTTTACTGTTTTCTTGAAATTGAATAAACTACAAACACATTTATTCACTGTCATTGATTAAATATGACTTTAACTGATAACATAATGGAATATAGCCAGGACAGCCTTACAGAGTCGCGACGCTTTGTGTTGCGTTGCTTCGCGTCGAGGTCTGTCTGATCACAAAATTCATAGTTTACCCACCTCTAATTTTACCACTACAGCCCTGCATGTGACCCATAGACCCAAGCCCCATCTGCCATCAAAAGGAACGAGTCATCTACTGTGTTTAGAGAACACAACCAATGGGAGGATTACAAGCATTTGCTACAAAATGAAAAGCAGAAGATCATACTGTCTGCTCCTAGAAGATTATCCACATTGGTCTGAAGGAAATTAGAGAGTTCTGTAATAACTCCAACTTTGAGACCTTTAAACACGGAAGTGTCTACCGTACACAGAGATTGCCAAAGTGACCAACATCAGACAAATTAACAAGCTCTCTGATAACTGACTGACAATAACTTACTTTGTGACTGTAAAATACAGATTGCCCGACCAGACAACAGGTTAACAGTCACATCGCTGTAAATACACAGTGGAACAATTACAAGAGTCAAAGCATGAATGAAAGAATGACAGTGTAAATAAAAGAATGAACGCAGTAATCTACAGAAGAACGAGGAAAGCAGATGATAAAACTGCTTAATATTTTCCAAGAAATCACATAGAGAACTGAATGACAGCTATGGTCATTTGATGGGTTTGGGGGATGTCTGTGGTGGAAGAATACACAACTAAGGGTCTACTTAGATATTACTGTAACATGATTTGATCATCACAGAGATCAAAGGAAATAAGGGTAAATAAGGGTTTTGAGTCTGAAATGTGAACCATCCCAGAAGAGTCCAGCAGGAGTTTTAGAGTAACACAATATCAACACTCTGGGATCATAGATTTGGGATGCTTTCAGTAGACAAACTGGTTGCTTTCTCAACGTGTTGAAGAGAAGTGCACCACCCTGTGGTGAATAAGAGGAAGATGAATGAGGAGAAACTGTTCTTCAACCTTAAATCCACCACTAAATTGTATAAGCAGAATTCTATCGTATCATGGAATATTTATGATATTCATGATATTTATTTGTTGATTAATACAAAATATCAGTGATAAGAACGTTGTTGACGTCATGAGCAAGCTTCCTTGCAGTAGGCCTAACCTCTGTGATTGGCTGATAAGTGACTAGTCTGAACAGATGGGTGACAGGTGTAGGTTTTTCCAGCATAGAAAATGTTAAGGCCATTGAGGCAACTGAATGCATTGTATTCATACATATATTCAGTGTGAAAATCAGCTGGAACTATAAACATACAGATCAGGCCCATAGACTCCAGGACCTTTTGGAATAGTTTTTTAGACCCATAACCACTAAATATATTAGATAAATAGATAGTACTTTATTATCAGACAGGTCTATACTATACCAAAAGTGATTTAAGAAACAAACAAACAGATAGATTAAATTTCAGTAATTTTTTTTATTAAATCCAAGCAATGTCAAGGTGAGGGAGGGAGATCTGAATAATTCAATACAAATAGTAGGCTTTATCATACATCTTTGTTGACACAGAATACGTGAAGTTAATGTGGGAAAAGCACATTTCATTAGTGTCTTTTAAGAGACCACCACAAGTACACAAGTTATATTTTGTTTGTTTTTAAGTAATGTAGGCCTACAATTTTTCTAGGCTACCTGTAAATGTCTATCTATGTTGCCTAAGCACATGACTCATTTAAAGATCTTAGCACATTGAAACCCACTGCTTAAAATTTAACTGGTGAGACTGTTTTTGCAGAGATAGCCGTGGCTGGCTACCTCATATGGTTTGTGATGAATCTACCTCCGCACTCCTCGGCTTTCAAGTGGTTTCATTTAATGACAAGTTGCCAATTACCTCTAAGTAGCAAGCCAGACTAGTGAAAATGTCTTACGACTGTAGTTAGTATCACTGCTAATGTTAGTTAGCAAGTAGAGCTGGGGCTGACACCTGACCGACAGATAGCTGCGGCTTAACACACACACACGTGCGCTTTTTGGGGGGAGATAATTGAATGTACTGCCTAGCTGTGGCCAATAACAGCAGAAATAAAATACCAGTTCCCATCTCAAACTCGTGGTTGTGTTGTTAGTGGTTAGAGATTTAGCGGTAGTTGGAGATTTAGATTCTTTGAGATTTAGGTATGCAGCCATTCTTTCTCCTAATAAGGTCTGATGTGAGCGTTATCGCTCCCATGGTGGCCTGCTGCGCAGTGCTTATTTCTGGAGTGTCAAGGTGGGGGACTTCCTGTTTCTCCAGGCCTCTGTTGCATCTTTTTTAGACCACTCAGAAGACTATACAGTATTAACACATTCTTGCTCACAGTGTCTTGCTCAAGGACACTTTGACACTTGGTGAGGTGGAGTTGGGATCGAACTAGCAACCCTCCGATTGCTGAACGACTCCTCTAACTCCTGAACCACTATCGCTCTTTATGTACATAATAATGCACACCAGACACCTTTTCATCTCAAACTGTTTAGGCTCTTAAAGACTAGTTTCATTCTGTTAAACAATATAACTTACTTCAGTTACAAATTATTGGTAGTATTTTTAAATGTAGGCTTTTGTTATGATCAGTATGATGATGGGAAAAGCCACTGGGTGTTTGAGTCCAGAAAGGTAGTCATTATTGTCGCTGTGTGTGAATGTGTGAATGTGAGCTGGAGAAAGAGAGAGAATGACACAAAAATGCATGGCTTTCTGTACAGTGGTACAGATAGCTTTTGCTTTTGTAAAATGAAAATATGACCAAAATTACATCAGTATTTTACTAAAAGCACCTTGAATGTTTAATATTTATTTTGGCTCCCTCAATAATAACCACACTAGTTTGCACACTCATATGCCCCATTGTCTGGATCATCTTTGCCTTCAGCTCCCTTGTCTCTTTCAAGATTAAATGGCTGGCAGGATTTTATTTCTTGACATGTTTTAATTACCGATGCCATAACACACTCTGTGTATTATCACAGTGGCAAATGGTTACTAATGCCACTGTAGAAAACAGCAAACATATATTCAAGATTGATTTAATGCACAACTAAATGATTAATTCTAAATGGATCTATTATAATAAAATCAACACACAAGGCAGCGTTCTGATAATCGTATTCTTCAAAGTCATTCTGTGCTGCTTATCTGATGGTCTCTTCAGTTTTGTTTCTCTGTGCATAACCTCACCAAGTCTGTGTTGTGATCCAAACTCCTAGGTTGTGGTCATCATGGGAGTGGTACTGCAGGGAGCCAACATGTACGGCTATGTTCGCTGTAAAGTGGGCACCAGGACCAACCTGAAGAACATGGCCACCAGCTACTTTGGGCGGCAGTTCCTGAAACAGGTGAGTGTTGATGAGCACTCAGTTCTGCTCTTGGGAGATGTGGAATGGGTAAATGTAATGAAATAGGTTCTCCCTGTACAATCATGTTGATAGGGTCAGTGATCAAGTCAGAAACATAAATGTGTTCATATTTGGGTGTCTTTCTTTTCATGCAGACGATGTCCAACCAGGAAGAATCCTAAAGAGGTTATGCCTTATGGAAGAATGTTTGCTTTACATTTTAAAGACTGGAGTTTTTATGATTGTTTCCTCCAGAATTCATAATATTTAGAATCATTAACCTAAATCATTTTTCCTGTTGTTTTGAACGGTCACCGTGTTTGATGTGGGGTAATTTGACCTGCTCATTGTTGCATTTGACTGGGACCGATTAATATGCATGGTGAACCAATCGCCTCAATGGTTACTGAATTTCATGGGGATCGTATACAGCGATTACACCTGTCCAGTAGAGATCAAGGGACATTTCTATATTTCCCTGCCTTCACATATTGTTTAGAGTTTAAATCCCCATTAGTATTTTCCTTTTTCGTTTGATTTGTTAATTTTTTATGTTTTGCCCCTCACACACTAACATGTGTTTTTGTACAGTAAAAAAACTACATTCTATCTTGTACAATGGTTTGGATGTATGATGGCAACGAGTGTATTTGTAAATATTTATTTATAAGACATCATGTAAAATACATTTTTGGGCTGATACAAATACAGAATTTCTGAAAAAAGTAAACTTGTCCCAAATTTTTTTTTGTCGTTTCCCACTGAAATGTTCTCATCTGTTACTCAAGATCGCATGTCTGAGTGTGCTACATTTAATCAAGTGTACTACATTCAGTAGCCTACATCTCACAGAATAGTGTAGTCTTTCAATAGGCTAAAGAATGGGATCTCTCTCAGCTTTTCATGTACTTTTATCCATCAGCAGGAAAAGATCTTAACACAAAACTGTTTGGATTTACAAGCAAAAACTGTATGTCGTCGACACAAGCCTTCAAAGGTACCTGTCTTTTCTTTCTCAGTCACAAATGCTAAAAGGTAAGATAATCACGCCATTCATGAACAAATAAGTGCCCCATCTACCATTTATGAAAGGTAGTGTTGAAAGATATCAATGGGAGAGCTAATGGCCTTGAACCATATACAGGGGGGCTCTAACACCTCTCACTATCCTAACACAAACTCTTTTCCCTTTTCAAGGGAATGTCTTTTGGATAAGAACTATTTCACAGATATCTTCATGCTGTTGGCTGTAGCCACTGTATACCTACATATGCAAACGTAAATTCTGACACAAATTAGTTACACTCCACAGACATCCAAGCGTTTCTTTACAAGTAAGCATACATCAAATAGGCTAGCCTAAAGGGACGCGGACCCCCGGTTGAAAACCCCTGGTCTAGGGTGTTCGGAAGGATAGAGCAGATGTGGGTTCTGACCAGCCGCTCGAATCACTTCATGATGGTGGAGGTCAGTGCTACAGGGCGGTAGTCATTTAAACAGGTGATGGATGGTTTCTTACGTATGGGGATGATGGTGGCCTGCTTGAAGCAGGTGGGGACAGAGGTAGGGAGAGGTTGAATATGGAGGTGAATACCTCCGCTAGCTGGCCGGCCTGAGGACGCGGCCTGGAACTCCACCGGGCCCAGATGACTTCCGAGGGTTGACTCTTTGAAAGTATCGCCTCACGTCAGCCACGGTCAGGGACACGGTCATAGGCAGAGGACCGTGCTCTGAGCTTAGCACGGACATTACCATTTACCCAGAGATTTTGGTTTGGGAAAGTCCTAACACTGACCCTAGGGACAACATCATCAATGCATTGAGAGATATATGCAGAGACAGCTTAATGAATCAATTGGTGAATTTATTCATTGCAATTGATTTATATTATACTGTATATTTTTGCAATATTTTATGGGTATACTCAAATTAAATTAAATTAAAACATTTAAAACTAAAATGTATGAATGACATTTAACACGGTTCATTCACGTACATGCTGGATTTAATTGTGTGTTAACTTCTTTCCACATGCTTACCAAACTTCTGTCCACATGCTTACCAATCCATCAGGTACTAATGGAACAGTTGCACAATTCGCAGATTAATGAGTACATGGTCATGGTCAACATTGGAAGTTGCCAAGCCACATTCCGAGACTTAGACGATCAACTGAGTTCAGAAGTAAACAAAACTTTTTTCAGACAACCGAATCTCAGTTCAAATTCCTTTATTTAAGAAATGTTTTTCAGAGAAATAGAAAACCTAAAAATATGACAATTTATCTCTATACACATACATACTGTATTTACATATATATACACAAGGCACTGATGGCACGGAAGTCTGACAAGTTTTGTGATCGAAAATTACATTGTGCATCTCTACAAATGAGACCTCAAACTTGAAGACATAAGGCACTGTGTGATGGGTGCTGATAGCAAACATATGGACTGGTTTAGAAATTTAGAAATGAACCTAAAAAAAAAAAGAATTACCACTTTGTATGCAGAATAAAACTAAAATTTTGCACATTTCAATTCCTTGAGTGAGGCAGCAGCTGCTAATGACCCACTATTAGCAATTCATATGATAAGGGCATGGTAAATCAGCGATCGATATTTGGTAATGACCTAGCCAGAAAACAATTTTTTAGAATGTCTGAGCACCTTTGAAAGTAGGTTTTTGTAAGGGTATGTTGAAATTAGATTTTAGATACAAAAATAAATAAATAAATAAATAAATAAATAAATAAAAACTTTCCTAAATTCCTTTTATCCTGTTATTTTTTGCTGAGGTTTTCTAGGATAACCATATATGGCACTTTTGCATTAATGTTTTTAGTTAGGTCCGTGTTTCCCAAACTGGGGTACACAAAGGGACGTAGGGGGATCTTAAATAGTCTGAATAGCCCAGTTGCAATGCCAAAAATACACTCATGTATACATTGTAGTGTTCAGCGAAATAATTACACTGCCAAAAATAGCTACAGGTAGGTTAGTCAAAACAGGCACAACGGTTAGCTCTCGTCAGAATTCCACTCGCTGATGCCCTGAGAGAAGCGGGAGCTCATTCCGGTTGCTGCATGAAAATGGATAAATGGTTAAAAAGAGTTAATCTCTGGTCCAGAGAGACATCAACCGCTACTACTAGTAGAAGGCCTACAATCGAGGATGCACCAGTCGGCGACAGCAACCCAAGTCTACCTCGGATCAGGATGATAGCAGAAGTACAGTTGTTGCTAGCCAAGCTACTAGCTTTTTTGTGTGCAAATCAACTCGGTGTGACAGACATTGTAGAACGTGACATAACAACGCACCTCAGTGAAAAGATTTTGATGCCCTTTGTCACGACACACTTATGTGAGAGTATGTTCTCAGCTCTGACGAGCATGAAAACAAAATACAGGCACAGACTGTGTGGATAACAATTTAAGACTTTCTCAAATTCAGCCGTTGCAGAGTTATGTGCATCCTCTCAAGCACATCCTTCTCATTAACCTTTGGTGAGTGTGTGTTTGGGGGGGGGGGCTTACAAACATGATTAAAAAAATATATATATGAGTACAGGGGTGATGTGGGGGACTACGTAGCTGGAGATTGAATGTCTGAAGGGGTACGGGACTGTAAAAAGTTTGGGAAACACTGAATTAGGTGAAATATACAAGGTCCTCAAACAGTCTGACATGCCTTGGACTCCAGAGAGTGAATAACTGGTAGTGTGAAATGGGCTATCCCAGTCCCAGAAATCAACTGAGCACGAAGAATGTGGAGATGCAGATCCGCTGAACATACGATCCGTTGTTGCACGTCAAGTCTGTGTCTAGACTAGGGTCTCTTCCACATCATTCACATGAGGCTGGGGCTGAGGAAAAAGTGGGAAAGAACCTCAGTCTCAGTCCGACAACTCTCTCAGCTTAACAAGTTTACAAGATAAAATATTATTTTCAAAGGGTAATGTATACAAATAAACTATAGAATACGTATGTCATCACCTACATGTTGTTACTCATGTGCTGATAGAGCTAGCATTGAGTAGAGGTAGCATGTATTAACTCTATTGAGATACCTGAGTGGTGTCCAGAAGGGGGGAGCCGTTCTCTATCTGCTCTGCATTGGGTTTAGGCCTTTGGAGGAAGCCAGACAAAAAAAAAACATGTAAAATATTTTGTTTCCCTGGTCTCCATTTACGTATGTGTATTGACCTACAGTGTTTCCCCTAGGTTTACAGCTTTGGGGGGGGGGGGGGGGGTTACCTTTTTGGCCTTCTGGAAGAAAATTTTTTGAGATATTTGCGGCCTAAAATTCCTGATTTCGCAGGAGCTTTTCCAAAAAGTTCCGATTAAAGTTTTTATTTGTAGGTGTTTTTTGCAATGAATTTGCCGAAAACAAGTGAAAGTTGGGATATAAAGTTGCGAATAGTCCTCTTTGTAATTATAATTGAATTATTTGTTGAAAAATAACTGATTAATAAACAAACATTAATTCATCAAGAACAAAACGATTGAGAAATGGTCCTCTTAATAACCTCACCAATATGCCAAAAAAAAGATTACCAGGACTACAAAAATGTAGCAGAATAGGCTTTACTTATCCACAACGAAGTGCACATGTTGGCATTACAAAAGGACCATCAGTAAGACTGAATAAAATGTTATGAATGTCTCAGCCTTCATATGACGAAAAAAAACTATGATCTGTCCTGTCATCTAACGTCCGGCCTGTGTTTCTGCCGTTCTCATTCTATGCTTATCAATCTGTTTTGCTATCCTTGTTTATTTATTTTATCCGTATAGGTGTTAATGTTCAATTTCATATATTAATTTAAAGTCGTCCAATTTAAAGTCATCCATTCTTCAACACTAGCTGCTACCTTATCTTCAAACAGAAAGTAACGTTAAATCCCAATGGCAACAGCTCTTGAGGGTTTGGGAAATAATCAGATGTATTGCTTCCTTCATTATTCACAGCAAAATAAATAATGTTCATTACATGTCATAGATTTATTACCAGACTCTATGTAAAAAGGGCCACGCACAACTCGCGGAAAATGATAAAAAAATGGAAGCCAGATCTATTTCTGAATTTTCGGTGCGGACATGGGCGTACGTTCTGTTTCCACGTCTGTTGTAGCCATTCTCATTAGGCCTCTTTCTCGACCCTACCTAGGAAAAGATCGCTGGATTCATGAACGCCTGGAAACCGGTTTTTGCTGTGCACTGATTTTTAAGCCCAATTCTGTGCGCTGGTGGGAGCGTGCTCACCTGTGTGTGCACGCACGTGTCTGTGTGTGTGTTTGTGCGCATAGTAACTCCGCCATGCGTGATACAGAGAGCAGAGAATTGTAATCGCGCGACCATGTAGAGACAGAAATTACATGCCGTCGTGTAAAATAAGATAAATAACATAAGGCTATTTACTTTGTTTAATAAAATAACAAGCTATAGACCTGTTCTATAGGAAAGGTAATCTTAAATGACTTCCGTTGTGATCTGGCGCTTTATAGAAAATAAAATTGAACAAAATTAACTTGACCTTCCAGGAGGGGCGGGGGGTGCCGTTGGGGGGGCGGGCGCCCCCCTAATATAACGGTAGGGGAAACACTGGACCTAGAAGTTCACCATGTCTAGGTTTTAGATAGATAGATAGATAGATAGATGGATACTTTATTAATCCCGAAGGAAATTTAGGTCATCCAGTAGCTTATACACTTAATTTAACTCACAAACATACATACACAAATCACAGTAGAATCACAGTAGAAAAACAATACACATAGGGAGAACATGTTCACAGGGAGTGGGGTGAATACAGATATTATACAGATATTACAGTGTGCAAAAATTGGTTGTGTCAGTGTTGATGTTCACGAGGAAAGTAGTGCAAAGAGTGCAGAGAGATAGTGTTCATGTGCTTGTGTGGATAGTGCAAGGATTGAGTACTTGTGCTTGTGTGTGTGAGGATAGTGCAAAGTGATATAAATAGTACAGTCTGTGCAATGGGCTAGTATAGCCAGTAAAAGAGTAAAAAGATAAAAAGATGGACAGTGGGATGGAAAAATTAAGAGCTGAGAAGAGGAGGGGAGACTGAGGTAGACTCATGCAGAGAAGTTCATCTCCCTCCCCCTCCCCTTCTGCGTGGCGTTGTAGAGTAAGAGGCATTACAAATACTTTGGTGCAATCCATAGACAATCGGCTTTGGTTTCATGTATCCATTCCAATCAATCAGAGACCAACCAGATACAGCAATGTTAATAAACAAATCTGTACCTAAAATGGTTGACCAGCAGCTTGACTGAAATGGGTCCCAGGACACTTGCCTCTCTTAACACACTTAAACAATCAAATCATGTGGAAAGTTGAGGTGATTAATAATTTCCCTCCTGCAAAGTGAATGAATCATTTCAGACGTTTCAGGCTCTGGGCTCTGTAAAGCGCCTAGAGACAATTGTATTGTTATGGCGCTATATAAATAAAATTGAATTGAATTAACTGATCTGACCAAATCACACACACACACACACAATCAAATCATCTGCAAAGTGAATGAATCATTCACTGATCTGACCAAATCACACACACACATCACTTAAACAATCAAATCATGTGGAAAGTTGAGGTGATTAATAATTTCCCTCCTGCAAAGTGAATGAATCATTAACTGATCTGACCAAATCACACACACACACACACACACACACACACACACACACACACAATCAGGTTAAAAATTAAGATCAGATGGAAAACTCACCCAGACACACTATTCCTGTGTCTCTTCCACAGAAACCAGCCCAGAGACGCCAGAAACACCAGAAACCCCGCAGCCACCAGAGACCACACAGTCACGTTCAGAGACCGCAGAGACCACAGAGACACGACCAGGGGTGAAGACGACTTTCCTTCCTTAACAGACTGCGTGTCTGAAAGACAAGAGTTCAGTTAAAGCTCTATTTTAATGCCAAGAAATACTCCGTGCTTATAGTTGCTTCAGTATTCAAAGTCCTTTGTTCATGATTTCATTTAGTCAAATTTGTAGTTTTCGGAACAGCAGTTCTCAACCTGCTGCATGACAAAAGATTGTGTTTTGAAGAAGCTGACTACTTTTAGTTAGGCTATAGTCACCAAACCATGCAATACAGATTTAACCTATAAGTAAAGGAACATAACTTCATGTGTTCTGTTATAAATGTGTAAGAGGAATTGATATCATGGTGACAAGCCTCCTGCCGCTCAACATTTTAATGAGGCGGGTCATAACATCTGCACCCTGACTTTTCAGGGCATTGAAGTGGTGCGGCATCTTAGGAAGAGACATTTAAGGGAGGCCTTTTGGATCTTTGAGCCCTAAACGGTTCTCCCCTCAGGACTTCATAAAATTAATTGATTTAAAGTTGTTTTTTGTGATGAACCCCTCGTAGCTATGACATTGGGTGGATAACTATATTGGATTGCTGTGAGTATCCCGGTGATGGTGGTAGTGGTCGACGATAAAGTTGTAATTTAATTTACTTGTTTTTTCGTATCTTTATTTTGAACTGCTGTAAAAAATAGGCCACAGCCATACCCATGTCCAAAAAACACACAGCTGAATTGGCCTGGCCCCTCCTGTGATCAGTTTATTGATCAATTACTATGAAAATAAATTGTTAATTCGATTGATGGATCCCCCCCCCAATTTTCATTTAAAAACCATTTGCTTCATCAGAACCTGTGAATGTCATTATTTGTTTACACAAATACTTAAATGAAAGCACCAGTACACTGGTTAAGCCCACTTACGGTTCTGTGGGGAACCTGAGGGAGGGAGATCAACAGGCGTCGGTTCACTCCAGTCCTCCACACCCTCAGAGGTGACGGCTGCTACAGACACTGTGCACCTGACCCCCTGAGGCAGTCCCTCCAGCACAGTGGAAGTCCCAGCCACAGTCTTATTCATCAGCAGGGCAGTAGCATTGCAGGACCACTTAACCTGAGGAGGACATTTGGAAAATTCTACTGCCAGGTTCCATTTTATTTTATATTTATTTATCTATCTTGATCCTGCTCCTCAAGCTGACCTGCACTGATCATTTTGTATCTATCCAAGCACACAGGCAGTTACAAGCCAAAGTTTGGGCACCCCTGGCTAAGCGGATTTAGTAGGGATGCAACAGTACACAGTATATTGTCAACCCGAACCTACAGTTCAATACGTACATGTGAACCGCGGTATTACAGTACGCCTGTCAATTTCCTATTATTTCCACAACATCCTTACTGCGCTGCTGACTACACGCACGTTGTACATTCACATCCACAGAACATCTCTGGAGCCTGTTAGAATTTCCCTCTCAGCACTCTGTATGCTAATAGGAGCTTGAGGAGAGCGGACACTAAAAACAAAATGATATCAGCTCCAATTTGGCGTGGCGCATGCTACACCTTTCATGGAAATTGAGCCAGTAGTTTTTGTGTAATCCTGCTTACATACAGACAAACTAACTATCTATAACCTTGGCGGCTATAATAACAAAAGCAGTGGGAGCATTTATAGCCAA
Source organism: Clupea harengus (assembly GCF_900700415.2). NCBI lineage: Eukaryota > Metazoa > Chordata > Actinopteri > Clupeiformes > Clupeidae > Clupea > Clupea harengus. The sequence continues at coordinate 1,768,104 of NC_045174.1, read as the reverse complement.
AGTTTGCAGCCCTATTCGCCTGCCTTGCCTTTTGTTTTAAATAAAAAGAATGTCTCTGTCTCTCTGGTAAATATTCTAGACAGGCTGACACACTGTTTGACTGCTCCCGTTTCCTCCACAGTACTCATTCTATTTACCTCCCTTCTTTCCCACTTGGTCAGTCTGCATCTCTTTTCTGAGACTCTGAGACTCACACACACACACACACACACACACACACACACACACACACACACACACACACACACACACACACACACACACACACACACACACACACACACACACACACTTTCTCTCTGACTCTGGGCGACAGGAGAGACTGACAACTCTTACATAACAAGCTCACCACTACATCATTGGATTTGTGGACAGCACATACTCAAGCCATCAGGTGTGTTCAGCCGATCAAGAGCGATCAAGATAAGTTCAGCCAATTCTGGAGAGCAAGGGAGCCCTAAGAACAGCATTGAGAAGCTCCTGAGCAACAGGAACACGGCTCCATACACATTCATAGTTTGCCCTTTCTAATGTCTTTACCTCATACTTCAGGATGGGTCCAGTCTGCCAGTCAGCAGGCTTCCAGGACACGTTGACTTTGGACCCGTTGACAGATGTTTGAGGCGGGGCAATGGTGGCTAGAAAGTGAATGAAATGTGATGGCATTAGAGACAATGAGAAGGGTATTGTAAACACTTTTACTTACAGAGAAAATGCAGAGGCTGCTCCAAGCTTGCCAGTTTAGAGAAGACGTTGGTTTGAATTTGAGATTTGAGCAAGCAACTTAATGTAGCTAGCTTTTAGCTGTTTTAAACCAAGGCACTTTACTTCAAAAATGTTGTTTTCAACCTGCTTACAAATCTGGTTAAAACAACTAGTGAAGGTGTTTTAGAATAATATTAATGCCATATACAATAACTGACTTTATGTTAACACCACTAATTAATGTTAGCTGTCTAATTATTTAGCACAATGCTAGCATGAATCTACCGTAATTCGATTTTCAACCAAGGTAGCCTATTGTACTGCAAAATATTGATCGCGACCTGTTTACAAATCTGGTTAAAAAGATAAAGGTGAGCTGTTATTTATAGATATTAATTATTTCTCAGGCATCTAATGGCTTACAGCTACCTGTAAAGCATCTAAACGTACAGAGTAAGGGAGGTTGACTGCTAAATACAGTACATTAAGGCAGCCACCAGTCTTTGGATAGCTCTCATAAGTGAGTTATTGTATATGGCATTAATATTATTCTAACCACCACACATAGGATATATAGGTACACAGACACACTGCTTAAATAAAACACTAAGCCTACTATCAAAGTCTTTTTTTAAGATAATGTAGGCAACTGCTAGCTAGCTAGATAATGTCGGCAACTGCTAGCTAGCTGCTTGCTCAAATTCAAACCAACGTCTTCTCTAAACTGGCAAGCTAGGAACAGCCTCTGTTCAATGATTGTCTCAGGGGGTGGGATGCGCCTTCCAGGCAGCTGCTGCCTTGAAGTCGACGGTGAGGGATTAAAACACCATTAAGCCGCAATTCATCACGCGTGCAATGCATGTCAGCGAATATGTTCTCAATAGTATGTTTCAAGTATGGGGCTACAGCCGAAACCTCGTTCTGTTTTGATCAATAGTAATCGAGTTGATAAGCGTGGCTTCTTGTCTGAACAATACGCAACTGTGAGGTGCGCGAATGGACAGAGCGGCCAGCTGCCAATCACTCAACTTGCGTCCTGACTTCATCAGTCGGCGGTGATTTTGAGCATACCATTCCATTTTCAGTATTCATGGCTTTCAATGTATTAAAATATCTGCTATGTTGAGGACCTACACAGGTGTAGGCTATTATTTGATTTGTCTACCCGTTTGAACAAGTAGGCTACCAGTAGACCGCGGGGCCTCGGGAGAGGCAGACAACCGCATTGGTTTATCAATGAAAGCTCAGCTCGTTCTGAGGAGAGCGGATAGATTTGTGTTGCATCTCGAATATAATAATATTAATATCATCATTGATAAACCGGTGCGGTTGTAAACTGTTGTTCCGCTGCGAGGGCCAGCCCGACGTGCACGAATACACCTGTACAAATGCAAATTAAATTTCAACTCAAAATGCTGACAAAAGTTTGATTTCCAACGCAGTCTCCATTGGTGGGCCAATAGAAGTTAAACACACTATTAAACATATTTGTGGACAGTTTTAATAATAAAAACAAAAAGAATGGTATGTAGGTTTGTATAATAAAAATGAAAAGTAAAAATAGATAAACTTGAATTTCATAATTTGTGTGTTCCATTTCTGACCACTGGTTAGTTTTAGATTCTATTGATATACATTTCAGTAGTTTGCTTATATATGTAAAGAGGTAAACCTTGATAATCTTTGAACCATACATGATAGCATCATGGGGCTTGGACTATTGTCAATGTATTAGCCAATCTATTTTAATCTAAAGTGGAAGCAAAATTATTTCCTGAAGCATATCCTCCATTATTTATGAAATGGTAAAATGTAAGCTAATAAGGTGACATGGTAACACAGACTGTGCGCGCAATTTTTTTTTTTTTAGCACCGAAGACCCATTTTGACCCAGGAAAAACCCTGACACTATGCTTCAGGGTGTGGTGCGTGTCTAGACAGTGCTTTATGCATTCGTTTATTAACACAGTTGTGAAGGCTTTCAGTCTGGGCATCCAAGATCTCAACAATCTTGAGTATTCTAACTGAAAAGGCTTTAAAACTGGGTTTCATTAAACAGGTTTATTATCCTTACCTTTTATCTTGTAGTTGTATAATGCATATTTCTCAGGGTCCAGATTCTCACATATAAACATATGCTCTTCTTTTTGTACATCTTTCAATTTGATGTGGTCACACGGACCACTGATCCGGTCCTGAAATTCTGGCCCAATTCCCTCCATTGTGGTCCCATTGTGGCACTCCACCACCAGTTTTCCAGAGGTCTTGCATTGACTCTTCATGGCACCATCAATGTCGAAAGTTACATCACCTCCAAGCTGTGCTGGTAGAACTGCATGAAGAAAAAACAACAGCAGCAACAAACAAAAAAATAAGAGCAGAATGAGACAGTACTGTAGCCTGGTGCTGATCAAATTCATTTCAGCTAATTCACATATAAACCAGGAAAACCAGTTTTACTTCACGTTTACCTCAATGGCAGGTGTACTACTTCACCATAAGTAGGATCCTTGCAGATGTAAGTAACAATATTGTTTATATTAAAAGGTTACTAGCTACATTGAAAATCATCTTAGCCATGTTCCAGATATTAGTATACAGTGGCTTTGCAAAAGTATCCCCCCCATCATCAGCATTTTCTAGACAACAAAAGATAGACATATAGACATTTTCCAGATCCGTTTCTTCATTGTGAACATTTATGCTCTAGTATATTTCCAAAGGCAAATTTCTCTAACATTAAAAGATAATTTAATTGCAGTGCATGAAATGCCTTGTATTGTTATTCCTAGGCTTCTTATTACAGTGCATGAAATGCCCTGTATTGTTATTCCTAGGCTTCTTATACTTCTTATTATTACAGTGCATGAAATGCCCTGTATTGTTATTCCTAGGCGTCTTATAGTTATTATTATTCTTTGTACCGAACTTCTGCACTTAATTCAGCTCGAACCACCTAACCTAGAAACTTCGTTCGAACTTTGTCGCGTAGGTCTTGTAAAGGACACTTATTCTATGTATTTTTCATAGAGCTGTGAAAAATAACGTTAGCCTAGGAAACACTTAAAATGACTAAACATGGATCCTGCCATTCTCAAGAATATTCAACCATGTATGATAATCGGTTTAATAAGATTAACAAGCTATATTTCACTAACATTTAGTGGGCAGCTAACAGATGCCATTGCTCGTGATATCGGACAATGTCCATAACTATGACGGGTGGTTTGTGGTCCACATAGACACTATAATGTGATTGGCTAAAATTGGAAGAGGTCTGATAGGCTGCAGAGAATATATTTTTGAAAAAATGCATTTGTGAATCTAAACGCGTTAGGAAAGTTCGAAAAATCCACACAGACGAATGCAGGGATTTGTAACTCGTGTTCGTCAGGTTGCAAACAAATGTCATGTGGTCATTTATTTGTGAATCACAAAATACATTTGTGAATCATGAAATACATTTGTGAATCGCGTTTCGTTTGTTTGTGAATCACAAATCACATTTGTGAATCGCGTTTTGTTCGTTTGAATCGCGTTTCGTTTGTTTGTGACTCGCGTTTCGTTTGTTTGTGAATTATGAAACAAATCTAACTCCATACACGAGCATCAAAGCAACGCAAAGACGCACAATAATGACATAACTACCCTTAAACCAGTCATTTCTCTTTACAAACAGGCTCTCAAAATACTTGACAAAAAACCTAAATCACATCATCACTGTTCAGTCCTCCATAAGTACAGACTTTTAAGTTGGGAAAACCTGATCACATTTAAGAACTGCTGTTTAATGTTCAAAATCCGGTTTAACCTGGCCCCCCCACCACTATGCAGCCTAGTCAAGTTTAGAACAGCAGCAACCAGTGCTACTCGAGGGGCAGCAAGAGGAGACTGTGATATTCCTTTAAAAAAAAGTGTATTTGGACAGTCGGTTTTCTCAGTTAGGTCAGCCCGGGAATGGAACCATCTCCCTCAGAACATTAGAGAATCAACCTCATTCAACTGTTTTAAAAGTAATCTCAAAACATGGTTGATAAATAACCAAAAATGTGATCACTAGTGGGTAAGCAGTAAAACTTGTATATTGGGATTGTATTTTATTTTTTTGATTTATTGTCACTGTTATGTTTGATATACATTAATGCCTTTTTTTAGGTTGTATAGCCTGTTTCACTCTGGCAGGGGGACTGCCAATGGAAATTAGCCTTTTGGCTATAATTGGGTGCATTTACATTTTAATGTTCATGAATGTACACTGTCCCTCTTGATCAAATAAACACATTTTCAAACAGATTGATTGATTGATTGAATCACCAACGAATGGAAGTTAAAGTAGTTTACACTAACGTGCATGAAAACAGAAGAGCGCCACTTTGCAGAGGCATGTGCAGAACAGTTCCAAACTGTTGCAAGCAATTGGGCAATTGAAGGCACTTTTACAAAAACTGTCACATACAAAAACACTTGAATACACACTTTTCCAAACACACTCATGAACACATGCATACACATCACCTTATTGGTGACCTTACTGGTGCTTGAGTTACACCCTTCTATCCAAGATCTGTAAATTTCCATTCATCCACGGGAGATGAGATAGTTTTGCTCTAACTACTGTAGCTGCTGTGCATTGCAATCTCTAACTTCACAGACTCGACACACACATAGATTTGCATACACACACACACACACACACACGCTGCACACACACACACACACACTGGTTTGCGCACACACACACACACACACTGCACACATATTAACAATTTCCCAGGCTAAACAGGAGGAAATTACTTCACTGTTATGCAATGTAGTCACCAAAATCACTTCACACCGTAGACGCCTTTAAATTACCTCTGTTAACATGTAGTGCATCGGCGGTGAATGGTAGTCCAGCGAATAAGATCAGGACTCTGTATAAAAAGAAAAAGCAAAGCAACTGGAATCGTAACGTTAACGTTATGGGATACAATATTAAGTTCACTACATTGGCATTACGGGCCAGGTAAACGGGCTACCATTAGGCCTACTGATACATGCTGTAGGTAGATCATAGGCAAGCGGCTAGCCAGCAAGCTATTCAAATTAGAAAAGTCAATTTTATAATATCTCTGAAACGTAACTCTGCTTACCCGAACCTCACATTCAACATGAACATAGTTAGTGCCTTCAAAATGAAAAGTAGCTGCCTCGTTGTCTCGTTGCCGTAATAGACAGGTGTCTCACAAGACATGAATTCGAATGAAATCCAGTGTCCAAAACACGTACAACGTAATCAGCGGACCCCTCGGCGTCAATACCAATACTTATCGAATTGGTCCCCAAGTCTTAGTTGTAAGCCTCCCAGCCGCAGTCCAAAGCCCGGTATCAATCGATACAGCCACGTCTCCGTGAAGCACAGAACGGAAGATGAAGAAATGTTTCTGTTCTTCCCCACTAGTAGCTGAAATTCGCCCAGTGAACGCACGTAACAAAGAAGTACTCCTGGTGTGCGGAGCTCCTGCACATATTCCTCTCCTCCAGCGTTTCAATCTACCATATGTACTAAAATGAGAAAACCTGCCGGGAGACGATGGGTGGAAGAATTTTTGGCTCCGCCTGCCGACGGCAATTCTCATGAACGATGAAGTGACGAGATCAGACTAAGCCGTTGATAGGCTATCATCACTTATTCGCTTCTTCATATCCTGATTAAGTACAGTAGAGTATAACCACGGCATATGTACAACATGAACACGGTGGGCACTTCAAGTCATATGCATCGACCACATCAACATCACAACAGGAAGGTTGGCACACACACTACATACATTGCAACTGAATATAACATACACATATTCCTAGAGCTTAGGCCAACAGTCGCAGTGTAGCTCTCCCACAACACACCGCGGTCTAAATTGCACTTAACAACCACACCAATCCGCGCAGCGGAGTCCGAGCTGCGCTATAATAGGTTAAAATCAATATTAATGGTTATGATGCCAATGACAACATTAAATAACAGTAACATTGCATGTTATTAACAAGTTAATAAAAAAATAAAACCGAAATGGAAAGATCTGCATGCATGCGCCCTTGGCAGTGGACATTCCAGTCCTTCAGGAATGTGGAAGAAGAATAGAATAACTATTACACATAAATAATAAGAATATATGCGTATGATATATATATCACACACACACACACACACACACACACACACACACACACACACACACACACACACACACATATATATATAAACAAAAGAAAACTAAGAAACCGTATGTTCCCCATCGCCTTAACCACTCAGCCACCTCGTCTGCGTCACCTATGTTTATCTAGTTAGATTTCGGAGTCGGGGTTTCTAAAAGACACTGGTTATATCTGCTTTTCACTCAAACATGTTTGTAGAGGTAATGGAAGAGTTTTGCTGATTCTGGTGGAAAATATTGCCACCTAGTGTTTTTGTGCGCAGATGCACTTTATGCTCATGGTCAGAAGGCTTTGTTAATATCCTTTCTTTCAAAACATGTACCAAGAAATAATGTATTACTCTGCACTAACTATGTGGCAAGTATGTACTATATGCCAATAGATGATGTATTACTATGTATAACTACGTGTCAACAGGTGATGGATTATTAGTAATGCATTAGTGTTGTACAGAAATGGCAGTGACACTAATTTGCCCGCAAATGTGCCCAGGAATGTTGACTTACAGATTCCTCCTCTATTTTGCTGCTTCCTGTTAAAATTATTCAGGGAACTGGATGCCGCCAGTTTTATGCAGTCTGTTTATGAATGGAGGGAAGACCAAAGACAGGACATTGCTTTCATCAACACGTAACACTACCACAGATAGGAGTGGATAAATCCTGTATTTTATGCCAGTTGTATTAATAGTACTTTCTGGTTGTGTCTCCCCACCTCAGGCATGTAAGTAGAAACTCTTCAGTGGAAGAGATGTAATGTAAAGTTTCCCCAATAAAATACAAACTATACACAATGTACACAACAGAGAACATTATTATGTATTCCTCAATAAAACAAATTACTAAGTGGTTAGAGTTGTGCTTCAGTGTGTTCCTTTGAATTGAGCATGAGAGATACAACAGTGCCAGCCATTTTCCCCACAGCGGTTCTTTCCAGTGACTCATTTATTCGTGTCACTTTCATAGATTTTTTTGTTTTTAAATCAAGTTAGTACAAGTGTGAACGAAGTTGGCTCAACATGAAAGACGTTTTAAAACAAAAAATAACAGTCCCTATGAGGAGTGAGTGTTCAGGGTTGCTGCAGTAAAATACAGAAAAACAAGGGGAAAAAATGTCTCTCTAACATCTAGAAACTTGCACAAATGTCAGTAAGAACATGTAAACATACTTCAAACATTACTCAAATGTCCATTCTGTTCGTAGTTGTTCAACATAAAATAAACATTAGGCTAGTGTCACATTCACATTTCCTCCAAATGGAGCAATAGAGGTCAGTCAGAACATGAACACATAAAATAAATCTGGTGTGACCCACTGAAGATCTATACTTTTATTTTCCTCTAGATGCATTGTGCAATGGACCAATTGCAAAAACTGGCTATGCTTCCTTTGTGACGAATGCAGAGATATATTCCTAGGCCATCCTTTTAACTGAGCAAATTATTCTTCAGAGCGTGAACCTAATTAGTTTAGCCCACACCTTATATTCCTCAAAAGCATCAGAGATTCGCCATAGAAACAACAGACTCTTTCAGTGGGCAGAGCCAGGCCGAAGTTTGAGTTGTAGGCTTGAAGTAAAATGAGTGATGTTGATTTTAGATCAGATTTCTTTATGGTAAATAGACTGCATTTATGTAGTGTTTTTCTACTCATAAAGCACTCAAAGCACTCCAGATTAATGCCTCAGGCATCTACCCATTCACACACCGATGGCGTAGGCTACTATCTAAGGTGCCAACCTGCACATCAGGAGAGGGAGTGTCTTGCTCAAGGACACTTTGACACTTGGTGAGGAGGAGTTGGGATTGAACTAGCAACCCTCTGTGTGCTGAACGACTCCTCTACCTCCTGAACCACTATCGCTCTAAGTACATAATAATGCAATATTGCACACCAGACAAACAAATTGTTTCATAGTTTTGTTTCTCTGTGCATAGCTTCACCAAGTCTGTGTTGTGATCCAAACTCCTAGGCTGTGGTCATCATGGGAGTGGTACTACAGGGGGCCAACATGTACGGCTATGTTTGCTGTAAAGTGGGCACCAGGACCAACCTGAAGAACATGGCCACCAGCTACTTTGGGCGGCAGTTCCTGAAACAGATGAGTGTTGATGAGCACTGAGTTTCTGCTCTTGGGAGATGAGGAATGGGTAATGTAATGAAATAGGTTCTCCCTGTACAATCATGTTGTTAAGGGTCAGTCATCAAGTCAGAAACATAAATGTGTTCATATTTGGGTGTCTTTCTTTTCATGCAGACGATGTCCAACCAGGAAGAATCCTAAAGAGGTTATTATGCCTTATGGAAGAATGTTTGCTTTACATGTTAAAGACTGGAGAGAGTGGAGTTTTTATGATTGTTTCCTCCAGAATTCATAATATTTAGAATCATTAACCTAAATCATTTTTCCTGTTGTTTTGAACGGTCCCCATGTTTGATGTGGGCTAATTTGACCTGCTCATTGTTGCACTTGACTGGGATCGATTAATATGCATGGTGAACCAATCGCCTCAATGGTTACTGAATTCCATGGGGATCATATACAGCGATTACACCTGTCCAGTAGAGATCAAGGGACATTTCTATATTTCCCTGCCTGCACATACAGTTTAGAGTTTGAGTCCCCACTAGTATTTTCCTTTTTCGTTTTGATTTGTTTATTTTTGATGTTTTGCCTCTCACACACTAACATGTGTTTTGTACAGTAAAAAACTACATTCTATCTTGTACAATGGTTTGGATGTATGATGGCAACGAGTGTATTTGTAAATATTTATTTATAAGACATCATGTAAAATACATTTTTGGGCTGATACAACTACAGAATTTCTGAAAAAGTACTCGTCACAAAATTATTTGTGTCGTTTCCCATTGAAATGTTCTCATCTGTTACTCAAGATCGCATGTCTTAGTGTACTACATTTAATCAAGTGTACTACATTCAGTAGCCTACATCTCACATAGTGTAGCCTTTCAATAGGCTAAAGAATGGGATCTCTCTCAGCTTTTCATGTACTTTTATCCATCAGCAGAAAAGGATTTACAAGCGAAAACAGTATGTCGTCGACACAAGCCTTCAAAGTTACCTGTCTTTTCTTTCTCAGTCACAAATGCTAAAAGGTAAGATAATCACACCTTTCATGAACAAATAAGTGCCCCATCTACCATTTATGACCATATCCTTGTAGTGTTGAAAGATATCAATGGGAGAGATAATGGCCTTGAACCATATATGCAGGGGGGCTGTAACACCTCTCACCAGCCTAACACAAACCCTTTTCACTAGGGAATGTCTTTTGGATAAGAACTATTTCACAGATATCTTCATGCTATAGCAACTATATACCTACATATGCAAACGTAAATTCTGACACAAATTAGTTACACTCCACAGACATCCAAGCGTTACTTTACAAGTAAGCATACATCAAAAAGGCTAGCCTAAAGGGACGCGGACCCCCGGTTGAAAACTCCTAGTCTAGGGTGTTCGGAAGGGTAGAGCAGATGTGGGTTCTGACCAGCCGCTCGAATCACTTCATGATGGTGGAGGTCAGTGCTACAGGGCGGTAGTCATTTAAACAGGTGATGGATGGTTTCTTACGTATGGGGATGATGGTGGCCTGCTTGAAGCAGGTGGGGACTGCAGACAGATGTAGGGAGAGGTTGAATATGGAGGTGAATATCCACCGGGCCCAGATGACTTCCGAGGGTTGACTCTTTGAAGCTCTCGCCTCACGTCAGCCACGGTCAGGGACACGGTCATAGGCAGAGGACCGTGCTCTGAGCTTAGCACGGACATTACCATTTACCCAGAGCTTTTGGTTTGGGAAAGTCCTAACACTGACCCTAGGGACATCATCATCAATGCATTTAGAGATATATGCAGAGACAGCTTAATGAATCAATTGGTGAATTTATTCATTGCAATTGATTTATATTATGCTGTATATTTTTGCAATATTTTATGGGTATACTCAAATTAAATTAAAACAAAACATTTAAAACTATAATGTATGAATGACATTTAACACGGTTCATTCACGTACATGCTGGGTTTAATTGTGTGTTCACTTCTGTCCACATGCTAACCAATCCATCAGGTACTAATGGAACAGATGCACAAGTCGCAGTTTAATGAGTACATGGTCATGGTCAACATTGGAAGTTGCCAAGCCACATTCCGATACTTAAACGGTCAACTGAGTTCATAAGTAAAATTCGCAGAACTGTCTGCTGCTCCTGTCATGAAGTGGCTGCACTTACTGGCCATAATATTATGCGCAATGCAAAATATACAAAAAAATATAGCGACGCAGTAGCCTATAAATGTTAAGCCCCCCTGCACACTTCCTCATATACATCATGTTACATGTTATTGAAATGACTTCTAGAAAATGTTTTTTAACAAGAAGCAGACAACTGAATCTCAGTTCAATTTCCTTTATTTAAGAAATGTTTTTCAGAGAAATAGAAAAAAAAATAGCAAGCATATGGACTGGTTTAGAAATTTAGAAATTAACCTAAACCTGCTAATGACCAACTATTATCAATTCATATGATAAGGGCATGGTAAATCAGCGATCGATATTGGGTAATGAGGTATCAAGAAAACACCCTATTTTTAGAATGTCTGAGCACCTTTGAAAGTAGGTTTTTGTAAGGGTATGTTGAATTTTGATTTTAGATACAAAAATAAATAAATAAATAAAACTTTCCGAAATTCCTTTTATCCTGTTATATTTGCTGAGGTTTTCTATGATAACCATATATGGCACTTTTGCATTAATGTTTTTAGTTAGGTCAGTGTTTCCCAAACTGGGGTACACAAAGGGACGTAGGGGGTACACGGGGGAAGAAAAGATTATTTACATTTTTAAAGTGAAACAGCCCATTACATTTTCAAACTGACCTACAAATAGTCTAAATAGCCCAGTCGCAATGCCAAAAATACTCTCATGTATACATTGCGGTGTTCAGCGAAATAATTACACTGCCATAAATAGCTACAGGTAGGTTAGTCAAATCATAGGCACAACGGTTAGCTCCCTCGTCAGAATTCCACTCGCTGATGCCCTGTCTAAAGAAGCCGGAGCTCATTCCCGTTGCTGCATGAAAATGGATAAATAGTAAAAAAAGAGTTAATCCCTGGTCCAGACAGACACCAACCGCTACTACTAGTAGAAGGCCTACAATCGAGGATGCACCTGTCGGCGATGGACCAGGCTCTTCCAAGTCTACCTCGGATCAGGATGTTAGCAGAAGTACAGTTGTTGCTAGCCAAGCTACTAGCTTTTTTGTGTGCAAATAAACTCGGTGTGACAGACATTGTCAAACGTGACATAACAACGCACCTCAGTGAAAAGTTTTATATGCCCTTTGCCACGACACACTTATGTGTGAGTGTGTTCTCAGCTTGAAGCATGGATACAGGCACAGACTGTGTGGATGACGATTTAAGACTTTGTCAAATTCAGCCAGACATTGCAGAGTTATGTGCATCCTCTCAAGCACACCCTTCTCATTAACCTTTGGTGAGTGTGTGTGTGTGTGTTTGGGGGGGGGGGCTTACAAACATGATTAAAAAAAGTATATGAGTGGCTGGAGATTGATTGTCTGAAGGGGTACGGGACTGTAAAAAGTTTGGGAAACACTGAATTAGGTGAAATATACAAGGTCCTCAAACAGTCTGACATGCCTTGGACTCCAGAGAGTGAATAACTGGTAGTGTGAAACGGGGTATCCCAGTCCTAGAAATCAACTGAGCACGAAGAACATGGAGATGCAGATCCGCTGAACATATGATCCGTTGTTGCACGGTGCCTTTGCTGTGCTAAGTCTGTGTCTAGGCTAGGGCCTCTTCCACATCATTCACATGAGGCTGGGGCTGAGGAAAAAGTGGGAAAGAATCTTAGTCTTAGTCCGACAACTCTCTCAGCTTAACACGTTTACAAGGCAAAATCTTATTTTCAAAGGGTAATGTATACAAATAAACTATAGAATACATATAACAACACATTGTTACTCATGTGCTGATATAGCTAGCATTGAGTAGAGCTAGCATGTATTAACTATTGAGATACCTGAGTGATGTCCAGAAGGGGGTAGCCGTTCTTTGTCTGCTCTGCATTGGGTTTAGGCCTTTGGAGCAAGCCAAACAAAAAAAACATGTCAAATATTTTGTTTCCCTGGTCTCTGTTTACGTATGTCTATTGACCTAGAAGTTCACCATGTCTAGGTTTTGAATAAAAGGCATTACAAATACTAGACCAACCAGATACAGCAATGTTAATAAACAAATCTGAAGCTAAACATTTGACCAGCTGTATCAGCAGCTTGACTGAAAGGGGTCCAGGACACTTGCCTCTCTTTCCTCCCCAATATAAAACAATCAGGTTAAAAATTAAGATCAGATGGAAAACTCACCCAGACACACTATTTCCGCATCTCTTCCTCAGACACCAGACCAGAAACACCAGAAACGCCAGGGACACCAGAGACCCCACAGACACCAGAGACACGAGCAGGGGTAAGGACAACTTTCCTTCCTCAACAGACTGCGTGTCTGAAAGACAAGAGTTCAGTTAAAGCTCTATTTTAAGGCCAAGAAATACAGTGGTTATATAGTCCAGTATTCAAAGTCCTTTGTTCATGAGTTAATTGTAGTTTAGAGAACAGCAGTTCTCAACCTGCTGCCTGACAAAAAGATTGTGTTTTGAAGAATCTGACTACTTTAAGTTAGGCTTTAGTCACCAAACCATGCAATGCAGATTTACCCTAGCCTGGATACCAGACCGAACTTAGCCCCGCCCACACATTTTTTGGTTGGGAAGTTCGGTCTGGCATTACTCCATTGAGGAGAAATTATCTGCGGTACAGACATTGCCGTACCAATCAAATTGTCAAGGCGGGCTTTATACGATGATGGACAGATGATCAACCGTAACGTAATCAACCACGTCACCAAAGAGCTTTTGGGGTGAATTCGTTTTCAACAAACATGGCTGCCGTTGGAGAGCTGAAATGTGGTGATTCGAGTCTGTTTTAGAAGACATTGACAGCACATTCATTTTGAAAGAGGAACAGAGAAACGCGATCAAGGCATTTGTCGATTGAAAAGATGTTTTAGCCGTCCTTCCTACGGGATCCGGTAAAAGTTTAATGTATCAGCTGGCCCCATGGTCTACGTTATGGTCATACTACGTTGCTCTGATTGGTTCTGGATGTATCCAATTGAGCGAAGAGGCATTTTTTTTCCTGGTTCGGTTGAAACACGCCCCATAATCACAGCCCATTGGAGCGGTATCAGACTCATATTCTGACTAGAATTATGAGTATGACATCGTCAGGCTAGATTTACCCTTTAACTAAAGGAACATAACTTCATGTGTTCTGTTATAAATGTGTGAGAGGAATCGAAATCATGATGAGGCGGGAAGACATTTTAATGAAACAGGTCACAACATCTGCACCCTGACATTTCAGGGCATCGAAGAAGTGTGGAATTTCAGGAAGAGACATTTAAGGAGGCCTTTTGGATCTTTGAGCCCTAAACGGTTCTCCCTTCAGGACTTCATAAAATTAATTGATTTAAAGTTGTTTTTTTGTGATGAACCCCTCGTAGCTATGACATTGGGTGGATAACTATATTGGATTGCTGTGATTATGCCGGTGATGGTGGTAGTGGTCGATGATAAAGTTGTAATTTAATTTGCTTGTTTTTTCGTATCTTTATTTTTAACTGCTGTAATAAATATTCCACAGCCTCTTCCATAATATCCCGTCACCAAAATCCACACAGCTGAATTTGGTCATGCTTCCATGTAATGCCAGACATCATGCTAATAACTGTCAATACTGACTGCCCAATACTAAAGTTTTAGGTTTGGAAAATGTAGAAATAGAATGCTATTATGAATTACACAACAGTTAGGTCCGGTCGAACAATTCATACATTTTCTTTTTATTTGTTGCATACTGTACTGATTGCATGACTTCAAATCAAATAAGTATTGCGTTTGAGAGAAAACAGACAAGGAGACTCTCAATTGGCCTGGCCCCTCCTGTGATCAGTTTATTGATCAATTACTATGAAAATAAATTAATTGATTGATTGATGGACCCCCCCCCCCCCCCCATTTTAAAAATATTTGGCCATGAGCTTGTGAATCAGAACCTATGAATGTCATTATTTCTTTACACAAAATACTTTAATGAAAGTACCAGTGCACCAGTTAAGCCCACTTACTTTTCTCTGAGGAACCTGAGGGAAGGAGAACAGGCATCGGTTTACTCCAGGCCTCCACACCATCAGAGGTGACGGCTGCTACAGACACTGTGCACCTGACCCCCTGAGGCAGTCCCTCCAGCACAGTGGAATTCCCAGCCACTGTCGTCTTATTCATCAGCAGTTCAGGAGCATTGCAGGACCACTTAACCTGAGGAGGACAGTTCAAAAATTCTAATGCCAGGTTCCATTATATTTTCCATTTATTTATACAAGACACACTTTTATTCTAAGCAACTTAATGGGCAGGTAAGCTGTTAGCACCTTGCCCACCAGTTGAGCTATAGCAGGGGTTCCCTCATGCTATACCCTTCATGGAAACTGCACCGAAAACCTTGGCGGAGGTAATAACAAAAGCAGTGGGAGTATTCATAGCCAGTGAAGGCTACCTCACTGTAGTAGAGACAGAAACCAGGCCTAGTCAGTCATGCTACCCTTTTTCTGAATTTCGCAATGTTTTTCACAATTTCAAAATAGCAAAAAAGGAAAAGGGCCCGAAGTTTGGGCACCTTGCATGATTATTATTTAGTAACACCCCTTTGTAAACACTTTTTGTAGCCTACTAAGCCTAAGGCAATTCTTGTTTGGACATTTTCGCCCATTCTTCCATGCAAAAGGCTTCTAGTTCTGTGAGATTATTGGGCCGTCTTGCATGCACTGGTCGTATGAGGTCTATTCACAGATTTTCAATTATATTAAGGTCAGGGAACTGAAGGCCATGGCAAAACCTTCAGCTTGCGCCTCTTGAGGTAGACCATTGTGGATTGAGGTGTGTTTAGGATCATTATCCTGTTTTAGAAGCCATTGCCACTAGCTGCAACACAAGCCCAAAATATATTTGATCTACCCCTGTGATTTACAGTTGGAGAGGTGTTCTTTTCATCAAATTCTGCACCATTTTTTCTCCAAACATACCTTTGTTCACTGCAGCAGACAAAAGGTTTTCTTCTGCTGACTCTTCCATGAATGTTATTTGTGCAGGTGTGCAGAACTGTGCACCATCACTCCAGAGTCTGCTAAATCTTCCTCAGGGTCAAACAGGGATTTTGATTTGTCTTTCTAGCAATCCTACGAGCAGTTCTCGCTGAAGGTTTTCTTGATCTACCATACCTTAACTTGACCTCCACTCATCCTGAAAATGCTTTGCCATATTCTTATAGCCTTCTCCTGCTTTGGTGGACATCAATTATTTTCATTTTCAGAGTGCTGGGCAGTAAACTTTTACATGGTGCTTCTTACCTTTCTTCACTTTTTTGTATAAAAGACGGCTAATCCACTTATCTTGCTTAAAACGTTGAAAAATGGTTTCATCTTTAACTTTATGCCTTTTGGAGATTAGTTCATCTTCCATTCATGGTAACAGAAATTTTGACCAGGGGTGCCCAAACTTTTGCATGCCACTGTAATTGATGTCAGTGTCATAACTGCGCTCTTAATTCTCAGGAATGCTGGTAGTCAGTCTGTATCTCTTTTTCTGAGCCACACACACACACACACACACACACACACACTTTCTCTCTGACTGACACACACACACACCTCTGCCTTGCCTTTTGTTTTAAATAAACACAAACTTCTAAACTACTCACTCTCTTCCCCCCTCATTCTCTCTCCGTCTCTTTTCCTCCCTACATCCACTCACTTAGTCTCACAGACACACAAACAAATGTGCATGCACACACATACACACAAACAAACAAACGTGCACGCGCACGCACGCACACACACAAACGTGCACACGCGCACACACACACAAACACAAGCAATGAGGTAAATATTCTAGACAGGCTAACACTGTTTAACTGCTCCTGTTTCCTCCACAGTACTCACTCCATTTAACTAAGGGGTCTCAAACTCCTGGCCCACGGGCCAGATCCGGCCCGCCAAGCGATTTCATACATTGCTTTGAATGGCCGGCCCAAGGTTTACCGCTGCCATTGGCAACGGGTTTTGCGCTTCTAAATAACACCTTTTATATCATTCCGCAAGTAGTCCAGTCATTTAACGTAGCGGAAACTGAATTGAAGTAAGCAAGTAATGGGTTGCTACGCAATACCTGGAACTTTAAAGTTCTATGTGCGTGAAGAACTATTTTTTCTTTGCGGAAGTCACGAAATGGCAACCAAATCATTAAAAAGAGGTATTTTGGAGGAATGTCTTCGATCGTTTTGACAAGAAACCGAATAATAAGCGGGATAATGTATAGTCCAACGGTCATTATCGGAAAATAAATCTAGCTGTGTGTCAAAGGCAAAAGTTTCAGTGCGTATTCTGTGGCTCTGGACGAGAGCACTGAGATAAATGATAATGCTCAGCTCGCGATTTTTGTCTGCGGTGTTAACAACCAGTTGGTAACCAAGTGACAGAGGAATTACTTTGTGTAAAAACAATGCAAGGCCGTACCAGAGCTAAGGATGTATTTAGCAAACTGTGTGACGCAATTGAGCATGCTGGTCTGTCATGGAAGTCGTTCTGAGGAAAAACATCAGACGGTGCACCATCAATGATCAGCATATCATTCAATTATTAATTTTAGATCACTATAGATGGAAAGATGCGGTATTTTGACAAATTAAATTATACACTTGAAATATATTTATTACAAATACATTTATTTTATAAAATAAAATAATTCGGATTTTTGCTGAAACTTTATTCAGTTTTGTTTTGTTTGTTTGCAGCCTTGTTACCAACTATACAAAGGTGGTGCAGTACAGCATTTGCTTTGAAATGTGCATCTATGAAAAATATATGTATATCGATGAAGACATTATCCCACTATTACTGCTGTATATGTAAGTAATGGGCTGTCAATGAGACAAGTGATCCATAAATGCAATTATAACAAACACCTTTATCCAAAGAGACCCTCGGGTAATCTGAGTTTGAGACCCCTGATAACTCCTTTCCCACTTGGTCCGTCTGTCAAGTCAATCTCTTTTCTGACACGCACGCACGTACGCACGCACGCACGCACGCACGCACGCACGCACACACAGACACTTTTTCTCTCTGACTCACAGTATAATGTGTCTCTCTCTGGGCAACAGGATAAAACTGACAACTCTTACATAACAAGCTCACCACTGCATTGTGGGAAATGTGAACAGCACATACTCCATACAAGCTATCAAGTTCAGCCAAGGTATTCAGAGGAAGGACATTATGTAAGGGAGCCCTAAGAACAGCATTGAGAAGCTCCTGAGCAACATGAACACGGCTCCATACCCATTCATAGTTTCCCCTTTCTAATGTCTTTACCTCATACTCCAGGATGGGTCCAGTCTGCCAGTGAGCAGGAGGCGGCTGCCAGAACACGCTGACTTTGGACCCGTTAACGGACAAGGAGACATTTTGAGGCGGGGCAGTGGTGGCTAGAAAGTGAATGAAATGTGATGGCATTAGAGACAATGAGAAGGGTATTGTTAACACTTTTACTTACAGAGAAAATGCTGCAATGTCTACGGCTGTTGAAATGCCCAAAACAGATAATAGCCACAATTCATATATATGTATAAACTGCTCCTCCACTTAGAGGAGGCTCTGGAATGATCACACACAAATGTGTGGAGGCAGATGGAGGGAAGCCGTATTACATGGAAGATGCTGAAATGACATCTGTGAAGAGATACATCAACACTATGCTTCAGGGTGTGGTGCGTGTCTAGACAGGGCTTTATGCATTCGTTTCTTAACACAGTTGTGAAGGCTTTCAGTCTGGGCATCCGAGATCACAGCAATGTTGAGTATTCTACAAACAAAGGGTCTAAAACTGGATCTTGTGGACGTCATTAAACTGGTTTATCACTCTTACCTTTAATGCTGTAGGAGTATGTTACAGGGTTCGGAGGCTTCAGATATTCACATATAAACTTGTGATCTAAATCTCCTACTTGTACATCTTTCAATATGAGGTGGTCACATGTACCACTGAACCGGTTCTGAAATTCTGGCCCAATTCCCTCCACTGTGGTCCCATCCTGGCACTCCACCACCTGTTTTCCAGAGGTTTTGCATTGACTGCCCACGGCACCATCAATGTCGAAAGTTACATCACCTCCAAGCTGTGCTGCCACAGAAATGTCTGCATGGAGAAAAAACAACAGTTACAAAAAAAAAACATTTTAAGTGGAACAAGGAGAGTAGAATAAGAAATAGTGTACTCTGGTGGTGTCACATATAAACTGGGAAAACCATAAAACAACAATATTGTTTATATTAAAAGGTTATTAGCTTCATTGTGAACCATCTTAGCCATGTTCCAGATACTAGTATATACTGTGACTTTGCCAAAGTATTCAACCCCTACAGAAAGTCATCACCATTATTCAGACAACAAAAGATAGACGTATACACATTTTCCTGATCAGTATTTTTATTGTGAACATTTATGCTCTAGTCTAGTATAAGGCAAATCATAAGAATACGTATTCACCCCCTTTAAAGTGACTGACCTAATTCAACAGATGTCCAGCCCATTGGTGCTAGAAGTGTCACAATTAGTGAAATGGGGATCAGTGTGCAGTGAATGTGTCTCAAGTGATTGTAGTATAACCAGGGATGGATTAACGAACGACCCAGGGGCCCATGAGCTCAAGGGGCCCCTAAGCCAGAGCCTTTGCGTGAAGTCGCTGTTATGTATCTCTTATTTGTGGTTAAAAAAGGTGTATTTTGTTCATTTGCTAATGGGTTTAATTTAAGTGTACCTGTGCTGTGTTAGAAAATGAGCATATGCGCTAGGGGCGTAACTATAGAAAATGCAGCCAGCGCGGAAGATTCGTAGGCAAAGCAGACCCTGCTCTATACATTTTTTCGAACATATGGATGTCAAAGTGTTGCTAGTTTAATGCGACTGTGATCAAGGACTTTTTTATGGACCATTAAAGATACCTTATGCTATATATTCCCTTAAAATGGCAAACCTGTCTCTGTCATGGTTTTCATAATTTTTAGGGGGAAATCATCAGTAGCAATCTATAACACAATTATATGCTTATCGTACATACACTATAGAAACTATTAAAAAGCCAATTCAATTAAATGAATAATTTCTTATTTAATTTGTTATTTTTGTCATATACAGATATGCAATGATGATTGCTGGGTAATATGTATCTTGTTCGCCAATGTCAAGTCTCTATTTGATCATGTGACGAGACGATACGATAGCTAGTTTAGGCGCAGAATCTGAACGTCAAGACCTACAAGCTGACAGCACAGCCAGAGGCAAAGTACACTTGCCGAACGAAGCCTTTCAAACATAAAAGTGGTGATGCATGATTTGCTCTTTCAGTGGACAGGATAGCCAGCCCATTCAGCCTCTCCTGCCCCATGCTGCTCAGGTAGGTCTTAATCAGTTTCAATTTGGAAAAGAATCACTCGCCTGTTGCCCTGTCACAAGTAATGTCAGAAACAATAGCAGGGCAGTGCACCGAAGGTGGATGTTATGGAGTAAACTTTGACCTGTTTACTTTCCCAATACAATAGACAAAGTATCTAATTCGACCGTTAAATCCAATGGTAAAATATATATATACGCCTAATGGTGTTTGTGTGTGCATGCGTGCGTGTTTTGCGAGTGCACAATAATTTGTTTCGTGCAGGGGGGGGGGGGGGGGGGCTTTAACATGTCCAGGCCCAGGGGCCCGTGGTTTCTTAATCCGTCCATGAGTATAACGACACCTGTGTCTGGAAGGTCAATTCACTGGCCAGTATTCAGTAATCAGTATTCCTGGCTACTGTTACACCATGAAGACCAAAGATCACTCCAAGCAACTCAGAGAAAAGGTTATTGAAAAGTATAAGTCAGGGGAATGATACAAAAAAAATGTCCAAGGTACTAAACATCCCCTGTAATTCTGTTAAATCCATCATCAAGAAATGGAAGGAATATGGCACATTTGGTTCTAGCAGGCCGTCAACACAAATTCAGTGACCGTGCAAGAAGGAGACTAGTGAGAGAGGCCACCAAGACACCTATGACTACTCTAAAGGAGTTTGAAGCTTCAGCAGCTGAGATGGGAGAGACTCTGCA
This sequence comes from Clupea harengus, assembly GCF_900700415.2. Taxonomy (NCBI): domain Eukaryota; kingdom Metazoa; phylum Chordata; class Actinopteri; order Clupeiformes; family Clupeidae; genus Clupea; species Clupea harengus. The sequence continues at coordinate 1,746,886 of NC_045174.1, read as the reverse complement.
TAGAACAACTGTTGCCCGGGTTCTTCACCAATCAAAGCTTTATGGAAGAGAGCCACAAAACCCATATCAAATATCGACTAGAGTTCGCCAAAAGGCATGTGGGAGACTCCATGGTCAAGTGGAAGAAGGTTCTGTGGTCTGATGAGACCAAAGTGGAGCTTTTTTTCAACAGTGTGTGCGCCGCATGCAACACTAGGATAATGGATCACCACAGCACATAACCAGAACAGAAATGTACCTTCAGTAAAAACAAATTCATAGGCTATACAATTACTTCACTGTTATACAATGTAGTCACCAAAATCACTTCACACCGTAGACGCCTTTTTACCTCTGTTAACATTCTGTGCATCGGCGGTGAATGGTCGTCCAGCGAATAAGATCAGGACTCTATATAAAAAGAAAAAGCAAAGCAACTGGAATCGTATAGTTAACGTTATGGGATACAATATTTAGTTCACAACATTGGCATTTCGGGCCAAGTAAACGGGCTACCAGTACTGATACATGCTGTCGGTAGACCATTGGTGAAAGGATAGACTATTGGTAGCCTATACCGGAGGTGTGTTTGTTTTTGTCAGTGCGTTCGAAACAGGCTAAAATGCAAACAGAGGTGGTAAAATATATCAGAAAAGGTTTGATTACCAAAGAAAACAAATATCTATTGAATTTACACTTGATAAAAGTATTGATGGTATAGAATATAACGCTTGGCCAACAATAAGCTCTGAATGTCAGACTTTTTGATTCGTTTGTTACATTTACTTAATCTACCTACCTAATTTATCATTCATTCAGTGTTTACTTCTTGACTACTTTGCTTACAGTACCTATTTGCTTATTGTAGGCTACCTGTTGTATTGTTCTAGCTAATTAGCTAATAACATTATAAATGTGTGCTGTGTATTTAATCTGCATACACTTACTGCTGTAGATAATGTAGGGGAAAAAGTGTGTAATATTAAACATCACTTATCAAATTTCAGATCGCAAAGGAGCTGACTGGCCATGGTAGGGGGACAGCTCTTTGGGTGACCTCCATTGGCAACGAGGTTGGCTAGATAGGCTACTTTTCGTTTCGATTCGTTACATTAAATTAATCTACCTACCGATGTATTTATCAAGTGAATATCAGCCACAATTGCAAGCCTAACCCGTGTCTATGAAAACCATGCCGGCAAGCGGCTATTCAAATTAGAAAAGTCAATTTTATAATATCTCTGAAATGTAACTCTGCTTACCCGAACCTCACATACAACATAGTTAGTGCCTTCAAAATGAATAGCTGAATAGCTCGTCGTTTCCGTGTCTCACAAGACATGAATTCGAGTGAAATCCAGTGTCCAAAACTAATTTAATCAGCGGAACCCTCAGCGTTAATACAAAAACTTATCGAATTGTTCCCCAACTCTAGTGGTGTTAGCCTTGACACCGAGACTTCAGGAAGTAATTGGAAGAATAAATTGTTACAGGAAGAGTCGCTACCAGTTTCGCCACAGTAGCCTACTCATAATGCAGGTATTGGTCAAACACTTACTAATGTATCAAGGCTGATGGTTAACTAAAAAGGGTTTAATTTAATTATGGAAGTACATTGAGCATAAATAAAGGCCCTCATTTATTTTTTCACCGTACTTTTGTGCGGAGGCTATGCATGTTCCTACTGTAATTGAGTAGTTTTTTTGTGTAGGCCTACTTGTAATTTTTTCAGTAATTTTTTTAATCGGTAATTTTACTTTTACTTAAGTAGATTTTGACTGAAGTAGGCCTATTGTAATTCGCTACATTGGAAATCACATCCGTTACTGAGTAATAAAAAAAAAACACTCTAAAGAAAAGTCAATTTTATAATATCTCTAAAATGTAACTCTGCTTACCCGAACCTCACATACAACATAGTTAGTGCCTTCAAAATGAATAGCTGAATAGCTCGTCGTTGCCGTGTCTCACAAGACATGAATTCGAGTGAAATCCAGTGTTCAAAACTAATGTTATCAGCGGAACCCTCGGCGTTAATACAAAAACGTATCGAATTGTTCCCCAACTCTAGTGGTGTTAGCCTTGACACCGAGACTTCAGGAAATAATTGGAAGAATAAATGGTTACAAGAGTCGCTACCAGTTGCGCCACAGTACATAATGCAGGTATTGGTCCAATAATTACTGTATTATTAAATGTATCAAGGCTGATGGTTAACTAAAATCAACTGGTTTAATTTAATTATGGAAGTACTTTGAGCATAAATACCTAAAAAGTAGTATTTTTTTTTTTCCACTGTACTTTTGTGCGGATGCATGTTAAAAATGTTTTGAACTAAATTGGCACATGGTCCTGAAAGGTCCTAAATGTTGTGTTGACAACTTCACATATTTAATGCTATTATTGCACTTACATTTGTAAAGAGTTTCCTTTAATTCAAAATAACTAGTTTTTGGATTTGATTTATGACCCCTTGTCCTCTTTTGCACTGTATAGGAGCGACCCCCATCAAGTTGTTGGAAGTAACTGTAAAGAACTGATGTCCACTCAATAAGTATAAGTGCAAAGTTCTCTATTGAACAAACGTGAAGGTAACACACAGGCAGGTAAATCCAACTTATCACTTTAGCATCAACCTTAGACTCCAGTATATCTCGCGTGATCTCATTACCGGTGACGTCACTCATAAGGTCACATATACATGTACAAATTATATGACAGTAACTAAGTCATTTTTACTTTTACTTGAGTAGATTTTTAGAGGGGTAACTTTACTTGTACTTAAGTAAAATGTAATCAAAATAAAGGTACTTTTACTTGAGTAGAATATTTCAGTACTTTTTCCACCTCTGTGTTTACCATACAGTTACTGTAACTGATCATGCATAATATGATTGCTATTGATAACGATAACGGTACAGGAGTGTATGTTTATGTGCTGCAGTGTCACAGTGTATTGTTCAAAGCATGCTCAGATTCAGTGTTTACTTGTTGACTACTGTGGTTTGCTTACAGTACCTATTTGCTTATTGTACCTGTTGTATTGTTCAAGCTAGTTAGCTAATAACATTCATTTAAAGTATAAGCAGTTATTATAAATGTGTGCTGTGTATTTAATCTACATACGTACACTTACTGCTGTAGATAATGTAGGGAAAAAAGTGCGTAATATTAAACATCACTGTTATCAAATTTCAAATCACAAAGGAGCTGACAGGCCATGGCAGGGGGACAGCTATTTGGGTGACCTCCATTGGCAACGAGGTTGTCTAGATCCTGACCAGTGTTGTGACAGTGCAGGAGGGGCTGGGACTGGACAGGATGGCGTGATCTGCAGACCAGATTTGTGGAGTGGCTGCTTCCACCATGCTGCAGCCAGGTGTCCCAGCCTCTCCTGATGAGTCCGGGGTATGTAAATTCATAATTGTGTGTAAAGAAATAAAATCACTGTATCGCCATTTTGTCCCACATCACTGGTTTTGAAAATTTGTCGCTCATCTGTTTTTTTCTTTCTCAGGCTGTGGATGACTCTGGCGTGGCATGCCAGGCTTGGACCGAGTTGACAGCTTGGCAGAGTATCTGGAGGAGCTGAGGAACCAGCAGGTCAGGAACATTTACTTTCAGCACCGTCGTCCAGGCACAGGTGAAGAGGAAGGTATCGTCAGCAGTCGCGACACCGGCGGGAGCTCTTCCCTGCTCCACCCACAGGCCCTCAGCTGTTCATGCTGGGTCCAGGACAGCGGAGAGGCAGTATATAATTGTATAATGTATATGTATATTGTTGTTCCCCCCCTCCCAGAGGCATGGACACTGGACACTTTCATTTCTGTATATAGTTCTGTACATGTTTTCTGTTATTGTCTAAAGTTGTTGTTTAATTGGTGATTGAAAATAAAAGTTTGCTTACAACAAAAATGTATGTTTCTCATTTTTTTTTGTGTGTGTGTGTTTTGTGGATAGATGGAGGTATTAACTGGAACACAAATATTTTGTGAAACAATTAAAGTACCTCACACATTGGACCACATTTTTCAGCATCAGCGTCTCTATATGTATGGCAGCCGTTACATTCCAGTGTCTGTTGCATTCCAATACAGGCACAACTGATTCTACTTAATGAGGTACTGATTAGGTGATCGCCTAATCTAATCTAATTTAATGAAGAAAAGTATAAAAACCAGAGCTGTTGTCACCACTCAGTGTGTTTACATGATGGTATAATTCGAATCTTTGCTTAGTCGGACTATGCTTTCTTTCGAGGGTAGGTGCTATTATCCCAATATACATGGCAGTGAATAAATCGAATCATTGGCCGAAAGCATGTCATATCCGATACGATAGGTGGCGCTGTTTTTATTACAACTAGTGGTGATACAGCCCTTTCCGCTTGACCTCTTCACCACTACCAATAACAACAACAGTTGATTGAGCATGAATCGCGTCTGTTCATCGGTCCAGAAATGCGTGTTGCCTCTTGGGTTGTTTGTTTGTTTGTTTCTGCCAGGCCGATGTGTTTATAAGTTACATTATTCAAAGGTGAAAGATAAAAGGCGAGAGAAACGCACGCACATTCACACACGCGCGCAAATAATGGGTTACAGCCTAAACGCATTGCCCTTCTGCCAGTTGCATCAAATTGTTTTAGTACTTCTTCGCTGTCGATTTCCAAATCTGTGTGAATATTCATGAGAGCAAGTCCAGTCAGTCTTTTCGTAGATAGATACAAGACCTTCAGGACGCAATGAATGTTTGGCTAGAAATTTGCCGAACTTTCCAGGGCTTGATAAAGTTCACTGCGTAACTCATTTAGCTGTTTCCAGCTCTGTATCTGCATCGTCAACGCTGGGCATTAATTGTCTGTACTCCGATTTTATAGTTTCCCCATTTTAATAAATATGCTTTCATGATATATTTTTCTTCTTCTCGCGTAGCAGAAGGTACGCACAGTGCGTACGGCTGCATGCGCCACTGGAACTCTGTGCAATTAATACAATACATAATAGGCTAATTGATACAATATCTCCTCGTTTGAGTGTGGTTGTTTGAGTGCAATGGGAGTGTATGATCGATGTTGTCTATAAAGGTATTAAGGTAAAGGTATTTACGGGAAAATATCTCGATCCACCTGTCACGTCTCTGTCTTTAGAGGGCAGCGCCAAATAACTGAACACAACTAAACTCACGCGTGCCTCGCGGCCACAATACCAAATTTCATCATATTTGATAGAATGAAGGACATATTAGTTGTGAATAGTATCACCGAGTTTGATAGGTATTGGTCAGGTAATAGCCGAGTGACAGCTGATTTGCTTTCTGATTTAACAGTACTTATTCGTGGTTTTTTTCAGCGCCAGATAACTGAACACAACTAAACTCACGCGTGCCTCGCGGGCACAATACCAAATTTCATCATATTTGATAAAATGAAGGACAAATTAGTTGTGAATAGTATCACCAAGTTTGACAGGTATTGGTCAGGGGAGACGGCCCAGTGTTCCGAAAGCCCGATATTCCGAAATCTCAATATTCCGAAAAATAGTCCCCCTGGCAAAATTTAGAAATATTTTAAGTGGCACAAAACACTCAAAGCATTTCGTTTGCACAGCAGAGCGGAGACGCTCACCGGGCTATCACGCATATAACTTTTCCTAGGCAATATTTGTTAACTTAGCCTACTCTGGTTTTGAATATGGGGTAGGCTACCACTCATGCGAAGGAAATCACCGGCAGATTGTCGCAGGACATTACGCAGATCTGGCCAAGCACTGACAAAGCATGCATGCGTTGGCAATCATACAAATATTTTTGTATCATCGCGATGCAAATGCATGTGTGTATAATAATATTCTGAATTCAAGTTAATGCTTGTGAAATAAAGGCATTTATATGTTTATGATTGTGTGATTCATTGGGATGTGCATGTGGGCAATAGTGGTTCACGTTGCTGTACTCACAATTTCGGAACAGCGGGCTGTCGGAAAAATGGGCTTTCGGAACATTGCCATGGAACCTTGGTCAGGTAATAGCCGAGTGACAGCTGATTTGACAGTACTGCTGTTGTTTTAAGCAAATAAAATGTGGAACGTCCTTATACGTGTTTAAGGAGGGGTTGTAAAGGTGCTCATATCTTCGGACCTCTTCTGTTATGTTTATGTTTGTTCATAATCAACAAGAATAAGCTTGTGAGACAGTCTGCAGGATATTCATAAAAAACCGTGTCATTAGTATGAACAGTTGAGACAACTTATCCCTCGTCTTCCGGGTCACGACCTGGCAGGGAGAGAGGGAGCATGCGCAAAGACGCAAAGTCCAGTTCCTTATCCAATTCACCGTTACATGCCGCAATAGTCGAACTATCAACTGGATCGGAACGAGTTATCCAGGGGTGTTAGTCCGACTATGTGCGGTCCGACTACGATCCGACTAAGGTGCTTACATGAAACGGATAATGCGATTTCAGTCCGACTAAGGCAGTTATTCGAATCCATGTAACCACGGTCACTGTCCTCTTGCAATAGGACCAGCTGGATGGCAGAAACAGTGCTAGTAGTACCTCAAAAGTAATTGGAATAAAAAAAGTGGCTATTTACCATCCCAAAAGAGTTAAAAAGAAAAGTTTGAGGAAAAGAAGGGTTGATTCTGGTTTTAATGGCAGAGGGATACAGTGAGCGTCAGGTTGCTTCCATCCTTAACATTTCAAAGATCAAAGTTCATAAGAACGAAGTCAAGCAGCAGACCGGCAGAGGACAAAAACGACTCTCTACTCACCAGGATGACCGCCAACTCATTTGAATGTCACTCAACAACCGTAGGATGACATCAAGTGACCTCCAAAAAGAATGGCAACAGCAGCTGGGGTGAAGTGCACGGCGAGGACGGTTAGAAACAGGCTCCTAGGGGCAGAGCTGAAGTTATGCAAAGCTAGGAAAGCCCTTCATCAACGAGAAGCAAAGAAGAACCAGGATGAGGTTTTGCAAAAGACCATAAGGATTGGACCATATAGGACTGGAGTAAGGTCATCTTCTCCGATGAGTCCAGTTTTCAGCTTTGCCCAACACCTGGTCGTCTAATGGTTAGACAGAGACCTGGAGAGGCCAACAAGACACAGTGCCTCGCACCTACTGTGAAATTTGGTGGAGGATCGGTGATCTGGGGGTGCTTCAGCAAGGCGGGAATCAGGTTGATTTGTCTTTGTGAAGGATGCATGAATAAAGCCAAGTACAAAGTTGTCCTGGAAGAAAACTTGCTTCCTTCTGCTCTGGCAATGTTCCCCAACTCTGAGTTTTTTCCAGCAGGACCATGCTCCATGCCACACAGCCAGGTCAGTGAAGGTGTGGATTAAGGACCACCAGATCAGGACCCTGTCATGGCCAGCCCAATCTCGACCTGAACCCCATTTGAAACCTCAGGAATGTGATCAAGAGGAAGATGGATGGTCACAAGCATCAAACAAAGCTGCTTGAATTTTTGCGCCAGGAGTGGCATAAAGTCACCCAACGGCAATGTGAAAGACTGGTGGAGAGCATGCCAAAACGCATGAAAGCTGGGATTTGTAAATCAAGGTTATTCCACCAAATATTGATTTCTGAACTCTTCCTAAAGTTAAAACATTAGTATTCCGTTGTTTAAAAATGAATATGAACTTTGTTTTCTCTGCATTATTCGAGATCTGAAAACACTACATCTTTTTCGTTCTTTTGACCAGTTGTCATTTTCTGCAAATAAATGCTGTAAATGACAATATTTGTATTTGAAATTTGGCAGAAATGATAGTAGTTTATAGAATAAAACTATTTTTTTCATTTGATTTTCTCAAACACACACCAATAAATAGTAAAACCAGAGAAACTAGGTTGTGGGTTCGTATCCCATCCGCGGTGTGTCCAAAGTATTAACAAATCTAAAGTTTCCTATGTGTGTTCAGGCAGCTGGAAATGCATTTATCAAATAGATATGGATGCAAAATGGATGCCTATAACTCAAATCCATAGTGCTACCAATCGAGGGTACTCAGGCTAGGACATTTCATCTTTTACAGATATGTTTTGAAATACCGTATTGTTTCAATGTATTTTTAAGTAGTGAAGTAGGATCTTTTCCTTTAAAGCTAAATGAGTCAAACTGATGCAAAAACTCCTGGGTTGTAGCCTACTGACCAGCCTGGTCACCTTCTTTGCCTGGGCCTGTAATTACGAGTTTGTGGCTGTGCTTCTCACAATTCAGGTTTCACAAGGACCGAAGCCATCCATACATTTTGATTTACAGGTGTTGCTTGTTAAAAATGTCCTTCTGTAACTAGCTGACTTATGGAATGTATTGGACCAAAGTATTTTCATTCGTGTCACTTTCATAACTTTTTTTTTTTTAAATCAAGTTGGGACAAGTGTGAATGAAGTTGGCTCAACATGAAAGACTTTTTCAAACAAAAAAATAACGGTCCCTCTGAGGAGTGAGTGTTCAGGGTTGCTGCAGTAAAATGCAGAAAAACAAATGGAAAAAATGTCTCTCTAACTGAGAAACTTGCTCAGATGTCGGTCAGAACATGTAAACATTCTTCAAACATTATTCAAATGTCCATTCTGTTCAACATAACAAACATTAGTATCACAGTCACATTTCCTCCAAATGGAGCAATAGAGGTCAGTCAGAACATGAGGTGATGGAGGTCATGATGGTTTGCCCCTCCATAAAGTCCAAACGGCACCAGTCGGTGGATGGCCCAGGGGAAGTCGTATCCGCAGTGGTCCTCCACAGACAGCCCGATGTTGAGCACGAAGAACAGCAGCTCAGTGAGCGGGTGGCAGCCCAGGAGCAGAGGGTTGATGGCGGCGAAGAAGCCGAGTGAGAGTGTAACTACCCGCTGGTTATAACTAATAAACATGACTCCACGCTTCATACTGATGTCCAACTCTTCTCATTTATTGTCTGGAACACCGTGAAAACTAGACAGACAGACAAACAAACAATCAACAAAACAAACAAACCCAAAGTTTACACATAGCATCACAAACAAATATACATATTCCATTTAAAACATAGTACAGATACGTAAATGCATTACCGTGTTCGCCTGGAAACCAGCAGTAGATTTGATTGGGAACTTAATTAGTGCGTGTTCTCTCAGTCTTTCAAGTCTGATTTGCCCTTGCCCTTCCAGGTCATATAACCAGGTAAGGTCACATGACACAAAGGGTCACCAGACTAACGCACAAATTCCTTTAACCACCAGCAAATGGATATTAACTTTGCACAACAACAAATTAAATCACAAATTCATAAATAAAATGATTCATCAATCTATGCAATTTAAATGTCCATCACCTAAGGCCATATCTTGTCAGCTGATCCATCAGGGTCAGCTACACTCCCACCAAATTACCTTGATAATAGTCCGAACACATCAATCATATCAACGGTAATTTCCAGGCATCCTGAAAGACACTTACAGTACTTGAAATCTGAGCAATCAAATTCACTAAAATCACAATTCATGATCCATTTTTAATACACTCATTAAAAAGGGGATATTGCACATTACCACACAGTTGTAATATCAATAACAAAGGGTCAATGTCTGACTTCATGGACGTAAAATTATCAATTCAATTTGAGAAATGACTGAATTTTAGCTATTAGCTACAAGAACCAACTTTTGAATAAGGCGTTCAATGACTGGGGGTTTAGAGAGGTGTTCAGCCCTTTTTCCTAACCTTCAATCTCCAATCCGTATTCTAGTCTTGCGCACCAGTCCATCATCATCCTTGTAGACTTCCCGAACTCTGGCCAACTTCCATTCATTTTGGTGGCCTTCATTCTTTACAAATCACAATGTCACCTGGCTGTACATTCGCAGTAGGCCATCGTTGCCCGAGAGAGATTTTGGCGAGATGTTCTTTCTTCCATCCTTATTGGCCCTGGCGTCTTAATCCTCATTGCCAGCCGTTGGATCCGGGCAATCACGTTCCCAGCCATGTTCCCCTTTGAGAACTGCGATAGTTGCCTTTGGAATCTACTCGTGCCATGGCTTCAGTTGTCAACACCTGGACCACCTTGACCTCAGGATCTCCCACCAACTGCTCTACTGTTCCTTGGTCAGGAAATACTTCTCTTTCCCTGGCAGATATACGGTGGCATAGACTGGTGACATCCTTGGAGTTAAGGCACTGGGACGCACTCCCTACGATGCTCCAGCCAAGGTCAGTCTTGATGGCATAAGGCTCGTAGTCACCACCAGCAATAACTTGTCTAGGTACCAGTGCTCTGGAGCAATCATAACCAATTACAAGTCCCACCCCACAATCCATCATCTTGTGCATTTCATCAGCTACGGCTGCAAGATGTGTCCACTTTCTAGCAGTATCACAGGTGGGAATGTGGGCACGTTCGAGAGGGATGAAGTCCCTTGAATAAGCAGGAGGCAAGCAAATTAAGTCCTTGGAGGAAAGCCCTCTGACCTTGAGTCCACTCACTCTTTGGCTTGTCACAATTGCATCTTTTCCCATCATGGTGGAAAGCCTTAATTTTACAGGCTCCGTTTCTGCATGCAGCTTCTCACACATTTCCTGGTCAACAAACGTGTGACTGCTCTGCGTATCTAATAAGGCATACACCAAGATTTCAGACTCTGTATTGGGGGAAGAGAGCCAAACTGGGATGATCATGGATGTGCTGCCATGTTCTCCTTCGTTTACACAGCATGATAAGGAAGATGTACTCTCTTCAACTTGCAAAAGTTGTTGCGAAGGTGACTTGTCTGCTAGAGGGCGGTCTTCATGCAGCGAAGTTGGGTGACGTCTCTTACATAATGCACATGTGGCTCGGTTCCTGCAGTCTTTGGAATAGTGACCCTTTCTCAAACATGCGAAGCATAATTTATTTTCTAGCACAAACCTTTTCCTTTCAGATACAGGTTGTCCTTTGAGTTTTTGGCACTTATGTATAGAGTGGCTTTCTCCACAGCAAAAGCATTTAACTGAGCTGCTATCATACTCCTGTGTGGTCTTGGGTTCTCTGGAATCTTTAAACTCAGAATTGTCAGCATCATTGTGCCATGGCACGGGTTGTATATGCAGTCTTAACACTGGTAGCAAATGTGTTTGCCCTTTCGTCAGATCTCTTCAAAGCATACAGGGATTATACTGGGTTACATGCTATACGTGCTTCCTTTGAGATAAATGTTTCAAACTCGCCAAAGCCTGGATAGTCTTTGGCCTGGTCTAACTGTTCAGACACATAGCGGTTCCATCTACTTGTCACCCAGTCGGGAAGTTTGACCAGCATCCTTTGATTCTCCTCGCAATCATTCAATACTTGAAGGCCTTTAACATGAGGCATAGCATCGCTACATGACTGCAAGAAGTCACTGAATTCTCTTAACTTCACATACTCCTTTGCACCGATTTTTGGCCATCTGTTAAGCTTTTCTCTGAAGGCACGTTGCACCACGAATGAGTGACCGTATCTTGTGTTCAACTTTTCCCATGCCTCCTGATAGGCCTGTTCATCCTTTCGGTAGAAGCTGCCTTCCAAAGCAGACTTTGCATCACCACTTATATACTTTTGCAAGTAGAACAGTCTATCGGTCGAATTCAAGCACCGTCTCTCTATGAGGGCCTTGAAGCTTGTGCTCCATTCTATGAACTTCAGCGGGTCCCCAGAGAATATGGAGGGCTCTGGAACAGGCAGTCGTGTTAAAGCCATTGACTCTTGTAGCGCTTGCGCAAGGGATGTCTCATTTATTGTGCCTTGCCCCTTCAGACACAATGTGTTACTTACAGGTGGACTGGGAGCAATTATGTTGCTGCATGCTTGACTACACTGCACACATTTTTCTCTCGATTCCTCCTCCGTGTACACTTTTAGCTGTGCTTCCATCACCTCAATGTCTCTACGATGTTCAAGCTTCTTCAGATGCTGCCGTTGTACCTCTATTTCAGCCTCTATTTCAACTTCAGCTTTCTTTGCTGCCAATTGTGCAGCAATCTCGGCTCTTTTAACTGAAATACTTGCAGACTCTGAAAGAGCCTTTGAGTGACGACTAACACCAGTGGCCCTGGAAGCTGTAGATCCATATATGGACTTAGCATATTCATTGTCAAGCAGCAAGCGTAATCTTGCCTTCTCTGCCTCCGGATCAAAGTTTAGCTCATCTTCAACCGAGCGAACCTTCATCAGTTTGAGTAGCTCTGCAGTCACAGCTACACATGTGTCAACATTTCTCCTTATTTCTTGGTTTGGTGGGGCTTGGCATCGCATGTTATCATATATCTCTTTCAGTACAGATTCTTGTTTCTCAACAGTATCCATCATATCATACAGCTCAGCCTCTGAGCATTTATGCTTTAACCTTGGTCCGATTTTCTGGTGTAATCCCACCGATGGCTCCTTGTTCAGTTTCTAATGGAGAGTCATTCTGCCTAATTAATTCATCACCCTTAAATGATGCTTCAAATTCCACTGACATTTTGCAATCAGGGCTATTTTAGAATTTAGCGTGACTGTATTTTAAACACTTTCAATGACAACTGAGCATTCAGAAAGGCAGCACTCAGAGATCAAATAATATGCTTAGATTAAACAATATACAGTCAAAGGTCTCTTAAATAAAAATAAATGCACATAAATGTTACCAACTCTAAGATATGAGCATTTATAACATAGCATCCCAGCATAGAATGTATGGAATTGTTTTCTCGGTTCTGAACATCTTTAGGAAAGAAACTTTGAAGTATCTATCATATATCAATGTAGCATGTTACTGTACAGTCTGACCTGGAATACACATGGCAACACCACCTGTAGCTAGCTGCTCGAACTGCAGGCCGAATTCGTGACGATGGACCACGAATGGTGAACGTAGTATCCAGTGAGGAAAGATGCAGACGATGAAGATTGTCCCCACGGGAAACGTAGCAAAGCGGCACGCCGAACCTGCAATAATCCACAAGGAATGGAAAGGCGCGAGACGAAGTCCGCAATCCACTTTGGAGCACAATCGGGCGTTGATGGCCTGGTTCCCGGAATTCAGCCAGGCCGAGCACGAAGATCCAGGAGGAGTGACGCAGAGAGGCACGTTAAATCCAGCCGTCCTCACACAGCAATGCGTTCCTCCTTCAGGCACGTTTTCACTGTAACTACCCGCTGGTTATAACTAATAAACATGACTCCACGCTTCATACTGATGTCCAACTCTTCTCATTTATTGTCTGGAACACCGTGAAAACTAGACAGACAGACAAACAAACAATCAACAAAACAAACAAACCCAAAGTTTACACATAGCATCACAAACAAATATACATATTCCATTTAAAACATAGTACAGATACGTAAATGCATTACCGTGTTCGCCTGGAAACCAGCAGTAGATTTGATTGGGAACTTAATTAGTGCGTGTTCTCTCAGTCTTTCAAGTCCGATTTGCCCTTGCCCTTCCAGGTCATATAACCAGGTAAGGTCACATGACACAAAGGGTCACCAGACTAACGCACAAATTCCTTTAACCACCAGCAAATGGATATTAACTTTGCACAACAACAAATTAAATCACAAATTCATAAATAAAATGATTCATCAATCTATGCAATTTAAATGTCCATCACCTAAGGCCATATCTTGTCAGCTGATCCATCAGGGTCAGCTACAGAGAGCGTCTCCCAGACGCCCGAGTACTCCGTGCTCAGCACGAAGGTGGACGTTGAGGGAATTTAAGGTTCAGAGTTAATAATAATAATGTTAGATATTAAATAATCCAATGCATCTTATATTTATTTGTAACTGTTGAGTAGTCTTTAGAGGAGGGTATGTGTCATAATTGGAGTAATGAGGGGTCATAAAGGTCATAAAGGGTTATTAATATGACAAATCGGATGGATGGTTAGTTTTGATCTAGCTTTGGGTGACAGCTTGCTTGTCATATTGGATGGATGAGACCGGCCCTCTGCCCTTTCTCCCCCCTCCACACAGGCAGTTGACCCCCACAAATGGTGTGAATCATTTTGATAGTAAGGTGTTATCTGAGAGGGTGAGATTTCCCGGCGTAGCAATGGTGTTTCTGACCAGGATCTATCCTGTTGGCATAGCAGGGGTCAGGATGACTGGCTGCTCTAGGCGTGAGCACGGGGTTGATAACAGAAATTTGGTGGTGAATGATGTCGTAAACCGGTGTTACCCAAGTAAACCATATGACTTATCAGGCGCTCAAGCATAGCAAGGTCTTGTCAGCCTGTGAGATGGCATTCTTTCACTCTATTATAGGAAACTTTAAGATGATATATACATAATCCCTATGGGCTAATGGTAATGATACCGGCTTATTCAAGTTTAAAAGATTTAGTTTTGTAAGGCTTGACCCATAAGACATTTGTTCATGAGATGGTAGCTCAACAAAAGAAGATAGTTCAACAGCACACACACACATGCATGCACGCACGCACCCACATACACACACACACACACACATACACACATACAAACACAGAGACACAGAGACAGATACACAGTATACTAATAGTTATATTATAAACAATAAAACAGGGGTATTGTGTAATATGTGACTATATTTTAGTTTAATCCCAACAGCGTGATACATTGAAGACATACAAACACACACACACACACACACACACACACACACACACACACACACACACACACACACACAGTAAGAGATGAGAAAGGTGTTAAATCCACTTTGTTAAGCAACGGTGTATACACAACACATTCGGGGCCCACTGGAATAACTTTGATAGAACAAAAAAAAAAAAAAAAAGAAAGTCACCCCATTAGTTGATGGTAGAAAATGGATAGAACATTTGAAAATTATACAAAAAGGTAATCTAAATTCTGAACAAAAAGCCTTAAATGCTCAGTTGAGAAGACAACTTGAGAAGTTGAGAAAACAAATTGAATACACAATTGAAATACCTCAAGAACAAAAAATGATGTGGCGTAGATGGAGGGTACAATCAAATGCTGAAACACAGCACACCTAAATTAAGAGAGACAATCTTGAAATTATTCAATTTAATCCTGTCGTCAGACCCCTTTTCCAGAATAATGGAAAGGTGAGCCACATCACACCAATTCATAAAAAAGGTGACAAACATAAACCTGACAACTATAGAGGCCTCACACAAGGCCGCAAATTAGGGAACTTTTTTTGTGCCATCCTGAACAACAGAATAACACAATTTATCCAGAATAATAATATCATAAATTCATCCCAGATACGTTTTTTGCAAAATAACAGACCAACTGTTCATATATATACACTCATAGAGGAACATGTACAAAATGTTAAAAAGGTCAAATATTTGGTTGTTTCATAGACTTTAGCAACGCTTTCCACTCATGATGGACTTATGTTGAAACTAATTCATAGTGGAATTGGAGACTAAATGTATGACATCATTAAACATAGGTATAAAAAACAATAAATGCTGTCTAAAAATTAACAACAGAATAACTGGTATTTTGACCAGACAAAAGGAGTTCGACAAGGCTGTTGAGTAAGGCCAACCTTATTCAACATATAGATCAATGATTTGGCTACAGAGCTTGAAAGATCTGCGGCCCCAGGTGTTATATTTCTAAATGAAGAAATGAAAGGCCTGCTTTTTGCTGACAATCTTCTCCTACACTCCCCTAGTGTAGAGGCGCTTCAGGAAAGTCTAAATATTCTTAACTAATACAGTCTAACAAGGCCTCCCCTTCCAATTAACCAGGATAAGTCCAAAATCATGATATTCCAGAAAAGACACACCATACTTAATAGTGTTTATAGGATCACAACTGGCGAACAAAAACTTGAACAGTTAACTTTACTTGATTATATTTACTTAATTATTATTATTACATTTTTCCCTGTATTACTATTATTATTGTTGTTACTGCTTAAGTGCTTGGGTAATGTTGTATTGTACAGTCATTCCAATAAAGACAATGGCATTTAATTGAAATGCAGAGAGAGAGAGATGCAGAGAGAGAGATATACAGAAGAGCGAGAATCAAAGAAATGCACTCCACTCTGTATAAAAAACAACAACAAATTCAATAACTCATATTGCAGCATGAAACAATACGAATCCTTTGTAATTAGTCAAGGGACCGTCCAAGGGTTAAGATCATCAGCCTTTGGACTAAAAAGTAACGAGTTATTTAATGAGTTCAAGGGGAGGGGGAGGGGGAGGGGGAGGGGGAGAGAGGGACACTTACACCAAATGGCTGCCCTGGAGTGACACAGGGAACGACCTCAGGGATGGAATCCTTATCTGGTTTAAAGCTAAATATACAAATTATATTGAACTTGTTAGAGGAGGTGAAAATTATATATGGCTTAAGTTAAAAAATAAAAATTAAAAAAAAAGACCTGAGCTCCAATACCCAAAACATATTCCTATGGACAATCTACATCCCTCCAATTGAATCACCCACTTCTAAACCCAGGGAAACATCCTAATTGTAGGTGATCTGTATGCACACACAGCTGAAGAAGCACACACTACTAGCACAAACGGAGACAAATACATGAATAACAAAACTCACACCAGTCTTACTCTTCCATTAAGGAATAACTATGATAAAATGAACAAATAGAAAGGGGAAAGAACTACTGCAGCTCTGTTGGTCCCACTGTCTGTACATAGTCAATAATTGCCTAAGAGGGGGCTCCTTTGGCCGCTACACCTACAGCGCCTCTCAGGGCAGTAGCACAGCAGATTATGCATTAACATATTTGGACCCTTTCTCGCTCAGAGCAGTCACAGTCAGGCAACAACCCCCTTTTTCAGACCATAACCAGCTCAGAATACACCTAAAAAGACTCCACTCTAACCAACCATGTTCTAACTCCAGTAATTTATATAACATAACAACTCAATAAAGATGGGCGCAAAGCAGAATACCTGAATATCAGGAAGCAATGAGTAGCCATGAAACTCAAGAACAGCAGTAAAGAAGGAGTAAACATAGCCACAAAGCACATCTTGTGGCACAACAATCAAACTTACCTTTCCAAAAACCAAACCTACCCCCTAAAAAAAAAAGAAAATGCAAGAACAATGGTTTGACTCAGAATGTAAAAAACATTAGGAAAAACTAAGACAATTATCCACCCAAAAACACAGGCCTCCAGACAAGAAAAGTCTGGGCCCCGGACGGCATTCTAAATGAGATGCTTAAACATGCAGACTATGAATTCAAATCAAATCAAATCAATTAAAACAAACTTTTCAATTTAGGGCTTAGAACCGGCTTCTTTCCTGAAGTATGGAATGAAGGACTGATAACACCCGTATTTAAAAGTGGAGACAAGACAGATCCACAAAAGGGGGATCTATATAAATTCAGGTGTAGGAAAAGTCTTATGTAGCATCCTAAATTCACGAATCATAGACTTCATCACAGAACATCACACAACACTAAATTTAGAACTACACATCATAGCTTCACATTAAACACAGTAATTGACAATTAAGGGCACACAAATAATGCAAAGATTTAGGTATGTTTTGTGAATTGTCAAAAAGCCTTTGATTCAGGCTGGCACAGCGGCCTTTTCCTAAAATTACTTGAAAGTGGTATCAGAGGGAAAACATACGATCTGATAAATTCAATGTACACTAATGGGTAGTGCTCAATTAAAGCTGGAACAAAGAAAACAGAAGCTTCCTTTCAGAGACGTGGAGTAAGAGAGGGCTGTAAACTTGCACCTCACTAAATTAAATTTCTTCTCTTTGCAGATGACTTGGTTTTGCTGTCCCCATTAGCAGAGGGCCTACAACAGAACCTGAAGCTCATACACATGTTTTGGCAGACTTGGGTCCTGACCATTAAATCCCAAAAAAGAAAAAATACTTACTTTTCAGAAAAATCCAGAGGTCAGGGAAAGAAATTCACTATGCAGGACCATTTTAGACAAGTGTTGTGCTCCTGAGCAGCACTCAGGGAACTTGGAGGCCCGATTCCAGCCCAAATCATCTGGCAGAAAACTGCATTGTGTATCTGCAAGTTGAACTGTTAGTGAAGAATAGATCAGATGTACTAAATGTTTAGAGTTTCAAATGTTAACAACAGGAAGAAAGAACAACATAAACTCGAAAAACACAAATGAGAAGTTTGAATGTATGTCAGTGGCAGAATAGGAGGTTAACAGTGTGAAATGGAGCGCCGAATATTGAGACTTGTAGTGAGGAGGATGAGAGACATTTTGGTCACAGCACCATAAATAAGATTTCTAAGACTAGTCTTTTTTCCTTTGTGTATTCATTTTAGAAAACTCAATGCACTGATTTTTGTCCCCCCTATAATGCTGCAAGGGCCGGGAGCAAAATATTATTTTGTAGTATTTTAACTGGACATTTGTTCATTCATGTAGATGGGGTCATCTAAAAGGAAAAGCTGTATGGTTTGTACAGTGTTCAGTAATTGTAAGGCTCAAAATATTCCAACAACCAGTTGAAACCTCGGTATACAGAGATTTTGTTATACTCAAGTTATAAAGGAGTACCCATAACAATGCATGCAGGGCTGAATTACGCCAGTACCCTTTATCAAATAAAATTGAAAAATGATCCATCAAATTCTGGAAACATATACAAGTGACCCCAACTCCTATTGTTTTAAAACCCTTGATAGCCAAGAGATGCGCAAAAACACTGCCTTTTAGTGCTAAGGCTCATACAAACTAACACAAGAAACGAGCACAACCAAACTAATGTGACTAACAACCAGCATTAGATCTATGCCATCCTTGCACCACCAAACCAAATTGTGAACAAAGAAAGAGAAAACTACATTACATATTGAACTGAACAACAAAAGACAAAACACACTTCAATGCTACACTAAAAAGTTGATCAATGTACTTAAACTAGTTATGTCAACATTTTCCATATACATGAGTGGTGTTCAAACTATTTTAATACTATTATTACAGAGGAAATAACTAACTTAAGTGAAACCAACAAAACTTTAGTAAGTCATTTAAATATTTTCTGGTCAAGTCAACCTTAATTGATCAGACAGTGTTCATCTAACTAAACAGACATCCATTACACTGACCAAACTTACATATGTAATTCTTACTCAAATGCATGTACTTACACCACCTGAACAACTCCTTGAAGTTCCAACTTAACTGACTTGGATAAGCAGTACTTAAATAGTTTTCATTGTTGTAAAGCTAGTGAATTCACGTTGGACTTACTAAACCTAGTTATGTCAACAAATTCCACCCCCATGTATTTAAGTAAATTCAAATCACAATACGTTGATTCTATATTATTATTTGTTACCACAATCACAAATATTTAAAAACCACAAGCTTTGAACTTGTTTACCATAAAAACACTAATGGTAACATGGTTAGTATTACAAACGTGAGTAATACCTTAAAAAATGTCCTGCATATCAAATACCCCATTTTACACCAAGTAAAGAAGGACAAAACTACCAGACATTTTGAACTGAAACAACAAAAAGACAAAACACCCTTCAATGCCACACTAAAAAGTTGATCAATGTACTTAAACTAGTTATGTCAACATTTTCCATATACATGAGTGGTGTTCAAACTATTTTAATACTATTATTACAGAGGAAATAACTAACTTAAGTGAAACCAACAAAACTTTAGTAAGTCATTTAAATATTTTCTGGTCAAGTCAACCTTAATTGATCAGCCAGTGTTCATCTAACTAAACAGACATCCATTACACTGACCAAACTTACATATGTAATTCTTACTCAAATGCATGTACTTACACCACCTGAACAACTCCTTGAAGTTCCAACTTAACTGACTTGGATAAGCAGTACTTAAATAGTTTTCATTGTTGTAAAGCTAGTGAATTCACGTTGGACTTACTAAACCTAGTTATGTCAACAAATTCCACCCCCATGTAGTTAAGTAAATTCAAATCACAATACGTTGATTCTATATTATTATTTATTACCACAATCACAAATATTTAAAAACCACAAGCTTTGAACTTGTTTACCATAAAAACACTAATGGTAACATGGTTAGTATTACAAACGTGAGTAATACCTTAAAAAATGTCCTGCATATCAAATACCGCATTTTACAACATGTATAGTTTATATTTATCTCCCTAACCTTAAATATAAATGTGTAGATGACCAAGTAAAGAAGGACAAAACTACCTGACATTTTGAACTGAAACAACAAAAAGACAAAACACCCTTCAATGCTACACTAAAAAGTTGATCAATGTACTTAAACTAGTTATGTCAACATTTTCCATATACATGAGTGGTGTTCAAACTATTTTAATACTATTATTACAGAGGAAATAACTAACTTAAGTGAAACCAACAAAACTTTAGTAAGTCATTTAAATATTTTCTGGTCAAGTCAACCTTAATTGATCAGACAGTGTTCATCTAACTAAACAGACATCCATTACACTGACCAACCTTACATATGTAATTCTTACTCAAATGCATGTACTTACACCACCTGAACAACTCCTTGAAGTTCCAACTTAACTGACTTGGATAAGCAGCACTTAAATCGTTTTCATTGTTGTAAAGCTAGTGAATTCACGTTGGACTTACTAAACCTAGTTATGTCAACAAATTCCACCCCCATGTAGTTAAGTAAATTCAAATCACAATACGTTGATTCTATATTATTATTTGTTACCACAATCACAAATATTTAAAACCACAAGCTTTGAACTTGTTTTCCATAAAAACACTAACGGTAGCATGGTTAGTACTACACCTGGGAGTAATACCTTAAAATTACTCCTCCATACATAGGTTTTAACTGGTTGTTGTCCCCATTTTCGAATCCTTTGTACATCAGAGGACCTAAAAGTTTGCTGCCATATCTTGCGATTGGTTCTATGACTGGTTGGAATATTTTGAGCCTTACAATTACTGAACACTGTACAAACCATACAGCTTTTCCTTTTAGATGACCCCATCTACATGAATGAACAAATGTCCAGTTAAAATACTACAAAATAATATTTTGCTCCCGGCCCTTGCAGCATTATAGGGGGGACAAAAATCAGTGCATTGAGTTTTCTAAAATGAATACACAAAGGAAAAAAGACTAGTCTTAGAAATCTTATTTATGGTGCTGTGACCAAAATGTCTCTCATCCTCCTCACTACAAGTCTCAATATTCGGCGCTCCATTTCACACTGTTAACCTCCTATTCTGCCACTGACATACATTCAAACTTCTCATTTGTGTTTTTCGAGTTTATGTTGTTCTTTCTTCCTGTTGTTAACATTTGAAACTCTAAACATTTAGTACATCTGATCTATTCTTCACTAACAGTTCAACTTGCAGATACACAATGCAGTTTTCTGCCAGATGATTTGGGCTGGAATCGGGCCTCCAAGTTCCCTGAGTGCTGCTCAGGAGCACAACACTTGTCTAAAATGGTCCTGCATAGTGAATTTCTTTCCCTGACCTCTGGATTTTTCTGAAAAGTAAGTATTTTTTCTTTTTTGGGATTTAATGGTCAGGACCCAAGTCTGCCAAAACATGTGTATGAGCTTCAGGTTCTGTTGTAGGCCCTCTGCTAATGGGGACAGCAAAACCAAGTCATCTGCAAAGAGAAGAAATTTAATTTAGTGAGGTGCAAGTTTACAGCCCTCTCTTACTCCACGTCTCTGAAAGGAAGCTTCTGTTTTCTTTGTTCCAGCTTTAATTGAGCACTACCCATTAGTGTACATTGAATTTATCAGATCGTATGTTTTCCCTCTGATACCACTTTCAAGTAATTTTAGGAAAAGGCCGCTGTGCCAGCCTGAATCAAAGGCTTTTTGACAATTCACAAAACAGGCCTAAATCTTTGCATTATTTGTGTGCCCTTAATTGTCAATTACTGTGTTTAATGTGAAGCTATGATGTGTAGTTCTAAATTTAGTGTTGTGTGATGTTCTGTGATGAAGTCTATGATTCGTGAATTTAGGATGCTACATAAGACTTTTCCTACACCTGAATTTATATAGATCCCCCTTTTGTGGATCTGTCTTGTCTCCACTTCTAAATACGGGTGTTATCAGTCCTTCATTCCATACTTCAGGAAAGAAGCCGGTTCTAAGCCCTAAATTGAAAAGTTTGTTTTAATTGATTTGATTTGATTTGAATTCATAGTCTGCATGTTTAAGCATCTCATTTAGAATGCCGTCCGGGGCCCAGACTTTTCTTGTCTGGAGGCCTGTGTTTTTGGGTGGATAATTGTCTTAGTTTTTCCTAATGTTTTTACATTCTGAGTCAAACCATTTTTCTTGCATTTTCTTTTTTTTTAGGGGGTAGGTTTGGTTTTTGGAAAGGTAAGTTTGATTGTTGTGCCACAAGATGTGCTTTGTGGCTATGTTTACTCCTTCTTTACTGCTGTTCTTGAGTTTCATGGCTACTCATTGCTTCCTGATATTCAGGTATTCTGCTTTGCGCCCATCTTTATTGAGTTGTTATGTTATATAAATTACTGGAGTTAGAACATGGTTGGTTAGAGTGGAGTCTTTTTAGGTGTATTCTGAGCTGGTTATGGTCTGAAAAAGGGGGTTGTTGCCTGACTGTGACTGCTCTGAGCGAGAAAGGGTCCAAATATGTTAATGCATAATCTGCTGTGCTACTGCCCTGAGAGGCGCTGTAGGTGTAGCGGCCAAAGGAGCCCCCTCTTAGGCAATTATTGACTATGTACAGACAGTGGGACCAACAGAGCTGCGGTAGTTCTTTCCCCTTTCTATTTGTTCATTTTATCATAGTTATTCCTTAATGGAAGAGTAAGACTGGTGTGAGTTTTGTTATTCATGTATTTGTCTCCGTTTGTGCTAGTAGTGTGTGCTTCTTCAGCTGTGTGTGCATACAGATCACCTACAATTAGGATGTTTCCCTGGGTTTAGAAGTGGGTGATTCAATTGGAGGGATGTAGATTGTCCATAGGAATATGTTTTGGGTATTGGAGCTCAGGTCTTTTTTTTTTTTTTTTTTTTTTTAACTTAAGCCATATATAATTTTCACCTCCTCTAACAAGTTCAATATAATTTGTATATTTAGCTTTAAACCAGATAAGGATTCCATCCCTGAGGTCGTTCCCTGTGTCACTCCAGGGCAGCCATTTGGTGTAAGTGTCCCTCTCTCCCCCTCCCCCTCCCCCTCCCCTTGAACTCATTAAATAACTCGTTACTTTTTAGTCCAAAGGCTGATGATCTTAACCCTTGGACGGTCCCTTGACTAATTACAAAGGATTCGTATTGTTTCATGCTGCAATATGAGTTATTGAATTTGTTGTTGTTTTTTATACAGAGTGGAGTGCATTTCTTTGATTCTCGCTCTTCTGTATATCTCTCTCTCTGCATCTCTCTCTCTCTGCATTTCAATTAAATGCCATTGTCTTTATTGGAATGACTGTACAATACAACATTACCCAAGCACTTAAGCAGTAACAACAATAATAATAGTAATACAGGGAAAAATGTAATAATAATAATTAAGTAAATATAATCAAGTAAAGTTAACTGTTCAAGTTTTTGTTCGCCAGTTGTGATCCTATAAACACTATTAAGTATGGTGTGTCTTTTCTGGAATATCATGATTTTGGACTTATCCTGGTTAATTGGAAGGGGAGGCCTTGTTAGACTGTATTAGTTAAGAATATTTAGACTTTCCTGAAGCGCCTCTACACTAGGGGAGTGTAGGAGAAGATTGTCAGCAAAAAGCAGGCCTTTCATTTCTTCATTTAGAAATATAACACCTGGGGCCGCAGATCTTTCAAGCTCTGTAGCCAAATCATTGATCTATATGTTGAATAAGGTTGGCCTTACTCAACAGCCTTGTCGAACTCCTTTTGTCTGGTCAAAATACCAGTTATTCTGTTGTTAATTTTTAGACAGCATTTATTGTTTTTTATACCTATGTTTAATGATGTCATACATTTAGTCTCCAATTCCACTATGAATTAGTTTCAACATAAGTCCATCATGAGTGGAAAGCGTTGCTAAAGTCTATGAAACAACCAAATATTTGACCTTTTTAACATTTTGTACATGTTCCTCTATGAGTGTATATATATGAACAGTTGGTCTGTTATTTTGCAAAAAACGTATCTGGGATGAATTTATGATATTATTATTCTGGATAAATTGTGTTATTCTGTTGTTCAGGATGGCACAAAATAAGTTCCCTAATTTGCGGCCTTGTGTGAGGCCTCTATAGTTGTCAGGTTTATGTTTGTCACCTTTTTTATGAATTGGTGTGATGTGGCTCACCTTTCCATTATTCTGGAAAAGGGGTCTGACGACAGGATTAAATTGAATAATTTCAAGATTGTCTCTCTTAATTTAGGTGTGCTGTGTTTCAGCATTTGATTGTACCCTCCATCTACACCACATCATTTTTTGTTCTTGAGGTATTTCAATTTTGTATTCAATTTGTTTTCTCAACTTCTCAAGTTGTCTTCTCAACTGAGCATTTAAGGCTTTTTGTTCAGAATTTAGATTACCTTTTTGTATAATTTTCAAATGTTCTATCCATTTTCTACCATCAACTAATGGGGTGACTTTCTTTTTTCTTTTTTTTTTTGTTCTATCAAAGTTATTCCAGTGGGCCCCGAATGTGTTGTGTATACACCGTTGCTTAACAAAGTGGATTTAACACCTTTCTCATCTCTTACTGTGTGTGTGTGTGTGTGTGTGTGTGTGTGTGTGTGTGTGTGTGTGTTTGTATGTCTTCAATGTATCACGCTGTTTTGGGATTAAACTAAAATATAGTCACATATTACACAATACCCCTGTTTTATTGTTTATAATATAACTATTAGTATACTGTGTATCTGTCTCTGTGTCTCTGTGTTTGTATGTATGTATGTGTGTGTGTGTGTGTGTATGTGGGTGCGTGCGTAGAAAGAAATTACGTGAAAGACGAAATTACGTAGAAAGAAATTACGCGTGCGAAGAAATTACCTGAGGAAGGTGTGGACAGCTGCTCACAGCTGGATCCCTTAATCCATTGTCCCTGGGTAGCAAAAAGTTCTGAGTCTTCCCGTCTCCAAGATACTAATCTGATACATATTTATAAAGGGATGGACCTATGGGGTGACACCCCTTATACATGTGATAACTCTTTGTAATAACTCTTTGTGACCTTTAAACACGGAAGTGTCTACCATACATAGAGATTGCCAAAGAAACCAACATCGGACAAATTAACAGGCTCTCTGATAACTGACTGACAATAACTTACTTTGTGACTGTAAAATACAGATCGCCCGACCAGACAACAGGTTAACAGTCACCTGCTGTAAATACACAGTGGAACAATTACAAGAGTCAAAGCATGAATGAAAGAATGACAGTGTAAATAAAAGAATGAACTCAGTAATCTACAGAAGAATTAGGAAAGCAGCTGTTAAAACTGATTAATATTTTCCAATAAATCACATAAATGACAGCTATGGTAATTTGATGGGTTGGGGGGATGTCTGTGGTGGAAGGACATACAACAAAGAGTCTACTTAGATATTACTGTAACATGATTTGATCATCACAGAGATCAAAGGAAATAAGGGTAAATAAGGGTTTTGAGTCCGAAATGTGAACCATCCCAGAAGAGTCCAGCAGGAGTTTTAGAGTAACACAATATCAACCCTCTGGGATCATAGATTTGGGATGCTTTCAGTAGACAAACTGGTTGCTTTCTAAACGTGTTGAAGAGAAGTGCACCACCATGTGGTGAATAAGAAGAAGAGGAATGAGGAGAAACTGTTCTCCAACCTTAAATCCACCACTAAATTGTATAAGCAGAATTCTATCATATCATGGAATATTTATGATATTCATTTGTTGATTAATACAAAATATCAGTGATAAGAACTTTGTTGACGTCATGAGCAAGCTTCCTTGCAGTAGGCCTAACCTCTGTGATTGGCTGATACGTGACTAGTCTGCACAGATGGGTGACAGGTGTAGGTTTTTCCAGCATAGAAAATGTTAAGGCCATTGAGGCAACTGAATGCATTGTATTCCTATATTCAGTGAAAATCAGCTGGAACTATAAACATACAGATCAGGGCCATAGACCCCAGGACCTTTTGGAATTGTTTTTTAGACCCATAACCACTAAATATATATTAGATAGATATACTGTATAGTACATTATTATCAGACAGGTCTATACTATACCAATCTAATGGTATTACTATACCAAAGGTGATTTAAGAAACAAACAAACAAAAACATTTAAAAATACAATTTCAGTAAAAAAAAGTATTAAATCCAAGCAATGTCAAGGTGAGGGAGGGAGATCTGAATAATTCAATACAAATAGTAGGCTATATCATACATCTTGATTGGGAAAAACACATTCCATTAATATCTTTTAAGAGACCACCACAAGTACACAAGTTTTATTTTGTTTGTTTTTAAGTAATGTAGGCGTACCATTTTTCTAGGCTACCTGTAAATGTCTATCTATGTAGCCTAAGCACATGACTAATTTAAAGATCTTAGCACATTGAAACCCACTGCTTAAAATTGAACTGGTGAGACTGTTTTTGCAGAGATAGCCGTGGCTGGCTACCTCATACATTTTGTGATGAATGTACGTCCTCGGCTTTCAAGTGGTTTAATTTAATGACAAGTTGCCAACTACCTCTAAGTAGCAACCCAGACTAGTGAAAATGAAATGTCATACGACTGTAGTTAGTATCACTGCTAATGTTAGTTAGCAAGTAGAGCAGTGGCTGACACCTGACCGACAGATAGCTGCTGCTTAACACACACGTGCGCTTTTTGGGGGTGAGAGAATTTAATGTACGGCCTAGCTGTGGCCAATAACAGCAGAAATAAAATACCAGTTCCCATCTCGAACTCGTGGTTAGAGATTTAGCGGTAGTTGTAGATTTAGATTCTTTGAGATTTAGGTATGCAGCCATTCTTTCTCCTAATAAGGTCTGATGTGAGCGTTATCGCTCCCATGGTGGCCTGCTGCCCAGTGCTTATTTCTGGACCGTCAAGGTGGGGGACTTCCTGTTTGTCCAGGCCTTTGTTGTGTCTTTTTTAACCACTCAGAAGCAGTGGCGGCTCCTGAAAAAATGCTCAGGGGGGGCAATTGTTTTGATAATGATTAAGACGACCCATTCAGTAGGTACATTAAGTTAGCTGATTAACTCGTACAGCAATACCTTTTTATCCACTATTGGCAGCACCCAACAGTAATATGTCCCCTCTTGCTACATAGCTAGAGTAGCAAGTTACAGGTGGAAAGCTATGGAAGAAAGTTGCATCCAGGAGCCTTCATAAGCAAACATGATGTGGCTCCACATTAAATTATCCCATTTTTTCATTATCCACGTGTCTCAAATGTTGTATGATGTAACACATGATATGTCCAGTAACAACATAAAGAAGGGGTAACATATAAGTCAAAACCAACAATATTTATTGACTGATCTTGAAAGTATTGGCTTACAAAAGCAAAATAAGTCATCACATAAAAAATAATTCAGTGTTAGTGCAAGAAGCGAACTGTGAAACACACTGTGAAACCTATGAAAAGTGACAGTGACAAGCCGCCCCTGGTGAGACACCTGTCTATTACAGCAACGAGACAACGAGGCAGCTTCTTTTCATTTTGAAGGCACTAACTTTCTTTAACTGAACAAACAAACACAAGTCGAGACACTGACGGTAAGACAAATGATATGAAATGTGACATTGTGATGTATGATTATAAACTAAATAAGCGGAACATTTACGAGACATTGTAGTACACATGTAGCCGCTTTTTTTCATCATTTCCGAAGGAAAAAATGGGACAGAACCTTAGTATCAGTCTGACCGCTCTGTGAAAGGGAAGATCTTATTTCTGTCGAAGAGTATAGAATACGTATAGAATACGTATAACATCACCCATATGTTGTTACTCATGTACTGATAGTGCTAGCATTGAGTAGAGCTAGCATGCAGTAAATCTATTGAGATACCGGAGTGATGTCCAGAAGGGGGTAGTCGTTCTCTGTCTGCTCTGCAGTGGACTGAGGCCTTTGGAGGAAGCCAGACAAAAGAAAACATTTGTCAAATATTTGGTTTCCCTGGTCTTTGTTTACGTATGTCTATTGACCTAGTAGTTCACCAAGACTAGGTTTTAAATAAAAGGCATTACAAATACTTTGGTGCAATCATACACAAACGGCTTTGATTTCGTGTATCCATTCCAATCAATCAGAGACCAGCCAGATACATCAATGTTAATAAACAAATCTGTACCTAAAATGGTTGACCAGTTGTATCAGCAGCTTGACTGAAAGGGGTCCCAGTACACTTGCCTCTCTTTCCCCCCCCCCCAATATAAAACAAGCAGGTTAACTATTAAAATCAGATGGAAAACTCACCTAGACACACCATTCATGTGTCTCTTCCGCAGAAGTACCAGAAACAAGACCAGAAGCACCACCAGAGGCACTACCAGTAACCAGAACAGCTTTGTTTTATCAAAAGGCTGCAAGTCTGAAAATACAAGAGTTCAGTTAAAGCCCTATTTTAATGTAAGAAATACTCAGTGGTTATAGTTGCTTCAGTATTCAAAGTCCTATGTTCTTGAGTTAATTTAGTCAAATTTGTAGTTTTCGGAACAGCAGTTCTCAACCTGCTACCTATGACCTATGTGTTTTGAAGAATCTGACTACTTTTAGTTAGGCTACAGCCACCAAACCATGCTACACAGATTTACCCTTTAAGTAAAGGAACACTTCATGTGTTCTGTTATAAAGGAATTGAAGCCACCTGTCGCTCAACATTTTAATGAGGTAGGTCACAACATCTGTTTTAGGGCATCAAGTGGTGTGGAATTTTAGAAAGAGACATTTAAGGGAGGCCTTTTGGATCTTTAAGCTCTTAACGGTTTTCCCTTCAGGACTTAATAGAATTAATTGATTTAAAGTTGTTTTTTGTGATCAGCCTCTCAAAGCTATGATATTGGGTGGATAACTATATTGGATTGCTGTGAGTATGCCGGTGATGGTGGTAGTGGTTGATGAAGTTGGTGACAATTATGATAATTGCTTAGGTTCTGTTTGTCTTATGCTTGTTCTTTGGATATTGTTCATTTGGATATTGGATCATATAATTTGATTTGCTTGTTTTATCGTATCTTTATTTTTAACTGCTATAATAAATATGCCCCAGCCTCTTCCATAATATCCCGTGACCAAAATCCACACAACTGAATTTCACCATGCTTCCATGTAATGCCAGACATCGTGCTAATAACTGCCAATACTGACTGTCCAATACTAAAGTTTTAGGTTTGGAAAATGTAGAAATAGAATGCTATTATGAATTACACAACAGTTAGGTCCAGTGGAACAATTTCTTAATTTCTGATTGTACAAAAGGCATTTCATGAGAGGGGATATCTTGGCACAACCTCACTTGGACTCTTCACCGCTAGTAATCACGCCGCGTTTGATATACTTCGACCATTAACTGGTAGGACATCAACATTCCATCCATTCAAAGAGCAGAACTGCAGGCTGCAATTTTATAACGCTACATTTGACAGTTACCAAGTGAGGAGCATGAGTAGGGGAATGGAGCACGTGGAGTAGGGGGGTGGAGTAGGGGGATGGAGTAGGGGGGTGGAGTAGGGGAATGGAGTAGGGGGATGGAGTACATGGAGTAGGGGGATGGAGTAGGGGGATGGAGCACGTGGGTAGGGCATTGGTTCTCAAACTGGGGTACGCTGACCCCCAGGGGTACGCAAAGTGGTTCAGGGGGTACGCAGGGAGAAAATTTGATTCGCGTTTTCAAAGTGAAAAAGCCCATTACATTTTCAAACTGATCTATAAATAGACATGAAATCTTAAATAGTCTGAATAGCCAAAAATAAAAACATTACTTTATCATGCTTTAGTTCACCACGTTTAGTCATCTCTATCCATGTAACTGTTTAGCAGCTATTGCTAGTGTGCTAAGCTAGCTGGAATCCTGTTGATGTTCATATCCAGTAGTTAATATTTGTTGCATAGTGTGAATACATTTTGCATGTATGACTTCAAATCAGGATTGCGTTTGAGAGAAAACAGACAAGGAGACTCTCAATTGGCCTGGCCCCTCCTGTGATTATTGATCAATTTCAATGAAAATCTATTTTTAATTCGATTGATGGATTTCTCCCCAATTTTCATTTAGCCCTTGAGCTTACCAGTACCAGTGATCCCCGAGGGACCTGAGAGACGGATAAAAAAAGGCTTTGGTTCACTCCAGGCCTCCACACCATCAGAGGTGACGGCTGCTACAGACACTGTGCACCAGACCCCCTGAGGCAGTCCCTCCAGCACAGTGGAATTCTCAGCCACAGTCACTTCATTCATCAGCAGTTCAGTAGCATTGCAGGACATCTTAACCTGAGGAGGACATTTGAAAAATACTAATGCCAGGTTCCATTATATTTTACATTTATTTATACAACACACTTTTATTCTAAGCAACCTAATGGGCAAGTTAGCTGTTAGCACCTTGCCCTACCAGTTGAACTATAGCAGAGGTTCACGATCCTGCTCCTCAGGCCGACCTGCACTGATCACTTTGTATCTATCCAAGCACACAGACAGCGGCAAGCCAAAGTTTGCTAACTAACAAATAAACTGCACCGAAAAACCTTGGCGGCTTTTATCGAAAGCAGTGGGAGCATTAATAGCCAAAGTTTACATCCGGGTCATTCTACAAAAACGGTGGAAGTGCTGTCACTTACTTTTGCAGACACCAAAATCCTTTAAGTTGACCTGATAATCACATAAATGATATATGTTCAATAAATAAGAACTGTCCTTGCAATGATAAATCAAAGTTCATTTATCTAATGTTCAATGTTTAATTTTAACAATTGATCTAAAATGCCAAGTTCAAGGAATTGTCTTGTCACTTTGATCATACATGGAAGTGGACTTTTCATTTAAAAATATTTTTTTCGTGAATTAAATCTCATTCACATTTACATTAACATTACATACAATTAATAGAACATTTAAATTGTTAAAAATAGCTAATTATTATTAATAATATCAAATAAATATCAGTCACTCAAAATTAGGTCATTGGTGTTAATGCTACATAAAACACTTTATTCTGAAATAAGGCACTGGCCCTTTAAAGTTTTTCAAGAGGTCATTGGAGGAAGTGCAGGTGGTCAAAGGCATAAGGTAAGTCAGATGTCTTACTTTATTTGTTTAAAATGTCATGATTTATTTTAGAATTTTACGCAAAGATTTTAAGTCTGTCATTGGTGTTGGGGTCACTAGCCATGAGGGTGAAAAATGTAACATAAGAGTTGGTTACATTGAATAGTTAAGACATGTGGTCTGACACATAGCAGCCATTATGTCAAAAGTTTAGTTTTTTTCTCCAAATTGTCACTGGTGTTACTCCTCTTCCTGATAACACCGATAACACCAGGGACGTTCCTGTATAATTGAACCACATAAAAGCTGTAAAAAGACATGAGAAAAAAAAGTTGTTGTTTATAAAAGTTTATAACTGTTTTCAGCTATTTCTTGTGCTGACATTTGCGTCATTGGTGTTGTTTTTTCAGTGATGGGATATTATAAAAAAAAAATTGTATTACTTTCTATCGATATTTTGTTTTTGTTTTTTAAATATGTAATGTTGTTTACACCATAGGTAACACCAATGACAAATAAACAGCACATACATTCTTTAATGAAATGTATATAAAAAAATACATTAAGCTCTACTTTTAGTGGATTCATCAGGTTTAGAAGTTAGTTATTGCTATTAAAAAAGTTTTAGGTATGTAAAAAGGAATACATTTCAGCAGATTTGTATACCCAGATTCCACCGTTTCTGTAGAATGACCCAGCCCTATTCGCCTGCCTTGCCTTTTGTTTTAAATATACAGAAACTTCTGAACAACTCCTCCCTTTCTCACTCTTGTTCTTTCTTTCTCTTTCTCTTTCTCTTTCTCTGTCTCTGTCTATTTTCCTCCTTACAACCACTCACTTAATCTCACTCTCTCACACACACACACACACACACACACAAGCAATGAGGTAAATATTCTAGACAGGCTGACACACTTTTTGACTGCTCCTGTTTCCTCCACAGTACTCACTCCATTTACCTCCCTTCTTTCCCACTTTGTCAGTCTGTATCTCTTTTCTGAGACACACACAAACACAAACTTTTTCTCTCTGACTCTGGGCGACAGGAGAGACTGACAACTCTTACATAACAAGCTCACCACTGCATCATGGGTTATGTGGACAGCACATACTCAAGCCATCAGGTGAGTTCAGCCAATCAAGATAAGTTCAACTAATTATGCAGAGCAAGGGAGCCCTAAGAACAGCATTGAGGAGCTCCTGAGAAACATTAACACGGCTCCATACATATTCATAGTTTCCCCTTTCTAATGTCTTTACCTCATACTCCAGGATGGGTCCAGTCTGCCAGTCAGCAGGAGGCGGCTGCCAGAGCACGCTGACTTTGGACCCGTTGACGGACAAGGAGACATTTTGAGGCGGGGCAGAGGATGCTAGAAAGTGAATGAAATGTGATGTCATTAGAGACAATGACAAGGGTATTGTAAACAGTTTTACTTACAGAGAAAATGTTGTAATGTCTACGGTTGAAATTACCAAAACGGATAAAAGCCACAATTCATAGATATGTATGAACTGCTCCTCCACTTAGAGGAGGCTCTGGAATGATCACACAAGACGTATTACATGGAAGATGGTGAAATGACATCTGTGAAAAGATACATCAACACTATGCTTCAGGGTGTGGTGCGTCTCTAGACAGTGCTTTCTGCATTCGTTTATTAACACAGTTGTGAAGGCTTTCAGTCTGGGCATCCGAGATCACAACAATCTTGAGTATTCTACAAACTGAAAAGACTCTAAAACTGGATGTTGTAGACATCATTAAACTGGTTGATCATCCTTACCTTTAATCTTGTAGGTGTATGATGCAGGTTTCAGAGGGTCCACATTATCACATATAAATCTGTGACGTAAATCTCCTTTTTGCACATCTTTCAATTTGACGTGGTCACACGAACCACTGGTGCGGTTCTGAAATTCTTCACTAATATTCTCCATTGTGGTCCCATTGGAGCAGTAGACCATCAGTCCTACGTGGGTCTTGCATGAACTGTTCACGGCACCATTAATGTCAAAGGTTACATTACCTCCAAGATGTGTTGCCACTGGAGAGAAAACAATAACAAAAATAAAAACATTTTAAGTGGAACAAGGAGAGCAGAATAAGAAATAGTGTAGCCTGGTGGTGAGTCACATATAAACTGGGAAAACCAGCTTTACTTTTTGTAAACCAGTACAACAACAATATTG
Organism: Clupea harengus; assembly: GCF_900700415.2. Taxonomy (NCBI): domain Eukaryota; kingdom Metazoa; phylum Chordata; class Actinopteri; order Clupeiformes; family Clupeidae; genus Clupea; species Clupea harengus. The sequence goes on along the minus strand of NC_045174.1, from coordinate 1,713,549 downwards.
TTTACATTAAAAGGTTACTAGCTGCATTGTGAATCATCTTAGCCATGTTCCAGATATTAGTATAAACTGTGACTTTGCAAAGTATTCAACCCCTACAGAAAGTCATCACCATTATCTAGACAACAAAAGATACACATATACACATTTTCCTAATCAGTATTTTCATTGTGAATATTTATGCTCTAGTATATTTCCAAAAGCAAATTTCTCTAACATTAAAACATAATTTTACTTAAATATACTACTTGCCGAGGTATTTGACCTCTACACATAATCACTTGTTAGAGAGCCCTTTTACTTCAATAATAATAAATGTAATTCTCCCCCCCCCCCGCCCATTCTTCCTGGGAGAATCTTTTAGATCATCTAGGTTGGTGGGGTGGCACTTCTGGACTAGATCCTGCGCCATGTGTGCCGCATGCAACACTGGGATAACGTATCACCACAGCACATAACCAGAACAGAAATGTACCTTCAGTAAAACAAATTCATAGGCTATACAATTACTTCACTGTTATACAATGTAGTCACCAAAATCACTTCACACCCTAGACGCCTTTAATTTACCTATGTTAACATGTAGTGCATCGGTGGTGAACGGTCGTCCAGCGAATAAAATCAGGACTCTTCATAAAAAAAGACAAAGCAAAGCAACTGAAATCATAACATTAACGTTATGGGATACAATATTAATGTTCACTACATTGACATTACGGGCCAAGCAAACGGGCTATCAGTACTGATACATAATGTCAGTAGACCATAGGTAGTATAGTAGCTATAGACTATTGGTATACCCGGAAGTGTGTTTGTGTTTGTCAGTGCATTCAAAACGGGATAAAATACAAACACAGGTGGTCAAATATATCAGAGAAAGTTTGATTACCAAAGAAAACATTTATCTAATGAATTTAAACTTGAGAAAATATTGATGGAATAGAATATAACGCTTGGCCAACAATTAGCTCTGAATGTCAGACACTTTTGGTTTCGATTCGATAGTTACATTTTCTTAATCTACTTCCCGATGTATTTATCGAATATCAGCCACATTTGCAAGCCTAACCCGTGTCTATGAAAACCATGCCAGCAAGCGGCTATTCAAATTAGAAAAGTCCATTTTATAATATCTCTGAAATGTAACTGCTTACCCGAACCTCACATACAACATAAACATAGTTAGTGCCTTCAAAATGAGAGTAGCTGCCTCGTTGCCGTGTCTCCAAGTGAAATCCAGTGTCCAAAACAAATGTAATCAGCGGAACCCTCGGTTCCAATACCTGATACCTGTGGCGTTCGTCGCCGAGATGAATAACAGGACTCATGAATCACTGTGTTCCAACAATGAATGGCTTGTTCAGCACATGCGGAAGCAACTCTTCATCATTTCAAAATCATTTGCATTATTCCACAACCTCAGGCCTTTAGCCACTGATGTAACTGGAAATGTTGCTATTCTGTTGTTGTAAGACATTAACTCCTTATTTTGTATCTGAAACTCATTTTGGATGTGTCTGTCTCACTGAGACCTGAACAAAAGGCATGTGAACCAGACCCCCCCGATAGCCTCTTTCCTGCTAAAACTCTTTGTACCCTGGTATCACCCCCCTCCCCCCATAGGTGAACCCCTCACCCCACTGTCTCCCCCTTCCTCTCACTTATAGGTGTGGTCATCCCCTCCCCTATTGTATTCTACCTGACTGAAATGTATAAATGCCAACACATTCTGCTATCAGGTAGGCCTTTCTCTAAGCACCAGCTGAGAGGGGTCTCCACGCTGAAATAAACTCCAGAAACCTGACTTCAACTCTCCGGTCCCTTCTTCAACTTAAGCGTGCTTATCGATTCCGTCACTACCGATCAGCTAACCCCTTCAGAGAGCCGCAGGGGTAAGGGCTCACACACTCTCCCCTTCGCCACCATAACACAAAAGGAGAGAGAGAGGGAGCGAGAGAGAGAGAGAGAGACATGAGAGAGAGAGTGAGAGAGGGAGTGAGAGAGAGAGACATGAGAGAGAGTGAGAGAGAGAGGGAGTGAGAGAGAGAGAGACATGAGAGAGAGGGAGTGAGAGAGAGAGAGAGAGATCACAGCTTGAGGACAAGCCTTACAACAGCTCTGCATGATGGCAGCACAGCAGGCTGATATTTTGCCACGCCCTTTTAGCCCACGTGCTCGTCCGTATCTCAGCTTCTGAAGGTCGTAGACACTTGAATTTGGCCTCAAAATGACCGGAATACGCATGTTTATATATGCACTATGAAGGTCTCTAAGCTCTAAAACCTTTACCTTTCAAGATATTCAAGATGTGGTGGGATATTCGCATGGGGCGCAAAAAGCTTAAAATCTTGAATTTCTTAAATATCTCGAAAAGTAAAGGTTTTAGAGCTTAGAAATCTGCTCTTGGGCTCCCACACGAGTGAATTCCCTTTCCAGGCCTATACAAGGCAGACTTTAGGACCCTGGGGAGGTGTTCTGGGGACTAGGCAGGTCGGGCTTTTCACTAATTGACCGCTCACCTGCAGATTGTTTGACTAGTGGCTGATCAGTGCCAATCTAGTCAAACAAAGGGTTTAAAGAGTCAGTAAGAAAGACTGACGAGAGAGTGAGACAGAGGGGAAGGTGCCGGTTGCACTGGGTGCAAGCCGGAGGGTTTACCCCATTTTCTGTTATGTTTGAATACCTTTGTTGTAACTTTAAACAGTTAATAAAGAACGTGCTTTTGGATAATTCCCTTGTTGCGTCTTGCTGAGAGCTTGGCTGCGACATATGGTGGAGAATGCGGGCAAATTGACACAGCTGAAGAAAGAGAGGGGCAAATTGACCCAGGTGACTGAATAGAGAAGCAGACTGTCTCAGCTAAAGTGAGAAGATGTGGACTTTAGATCCGGCGATGGAGGAGGTGTTGGCCACCATCTTGCAGGGGCAACGGACACTGCAGGGAGCCCTGCTGGAGCTCTGCAGACAGGCATCGGCCGATTCGTCTTATGAGGACCAAGAGGAGGTCGTGGAGAAGCTGACCCAGGGGGGCGAGGGACTGAAGGTAACTACAATGCTTACTGCCATGAATGAAGAAATGCAGCTTGAAGCAGGTTACCAACCGCATGGAGCGGCTAACACTGTCCAGGCCTGGGAGGCTCTACCAAAGATGGCCAGGACCAATGAGCGTGTGTTCCTGGGTGAGTTTGTCGATAAAGATGACGATGATGTCGTTGATGATGATGTAGATTATGAAGGTGATATCGATGATTATGACGATGAAAATGCTGATGAAATCGATGAAGAGGTTGAAAATGATGATGTCCATGAAAATCAGGTCAATGAAGATGAGTATGACTGTGATGAGGAAGATGGTGATGAAGAGTGTGACGAAGCTGCTGTTGACAAAGCTGTTGACAAAAACGGTGATGCCCACGACGACCTCGCTGAAGAGGGGGATGTGGACAAAGACACCGATGCCAAGCGAGCACACGAGGAGGCCTACGACAGATACCTCACCTCCAGAGACCACTATAAGACTGAGTATGAGCGTAAGCTGCGGGATGAGCTGGAGCACATCCGCCTGAAGACCAGCCAGGAGATGGAGAGTCTTCAGTGCGCCTCTAAGGAGATGTATGAGCGAGAGAACCGGAGTTTGCGTGAGATGAGGGACAGTGCTGTGCTGGAGAAGGAGAGGGCTGTGAACGCTGAGAAGGAGATGCAGGCCAAACACGACCAGCTGCTGGACCAGCTGAGGCAGCTCCAGGTGGGATCAGACAGTCGTGTGGCAGAGCTGTCAAGCCAGCTGAAGCTGAAGACCTTTGAGTCTGAGCGCGCTCAGATGGTGCAGGAGGAGACGGCCCGCTCCCTCAGCCTGTGTCAGATGGAGTGTGAGAAACACCAGAAGAAACTTGAGGTTCTGACTAAGGAGTTTTATGAGCTGCAGTCGTTATCAGAGAAGCGTGTGGTGGAGCTCTAGGCTCAGGTCAGCAAGCAGCAGGTCAAATTGGAGACCTACGAGAGGCGGGAGCAGGAGCTGGACGACGTCACCATGCAAGCTGCAGAGATGGCCAGCGAGAAGGAGGCTGAGAGGGTGCTCTTCTCCTACGGCTACGGCGCTAATGTGCCCACCACCGCCAAACGGCGACTCAAGCAGAGTGTTCACCTTGCTAGGAAGGTCCTGCAGCTGGAGAAACAGAACACACACCTACAAAGAGACCTGGAGAAGCAGAGCACCCAGACTGGCAAAGTGTCCAAAGAGCTGGAGGTAGCCAATCAACTTCTCCAGCAGGCCCAGCAGCCCTACAACTACCTGATTGAGACGGTGAAGCAGAGAGACAGCCAGATCGAGAAACTGAAGGAGCGCATCACCTCACTGGAGGAGGAAGTCAGTGCGCTGAAGGAGAGGACCCTGAAGAAGGCAGAGACGGATGGCAAAGATGTGCCCGAACACGCCACGCTCAAGAGGAAGCGACTCTACGCCCTGCCAGAGGTGGGCGATTGCTTCCCTGAGGTGACGCATGTGGAGCTGAAGAAGCTTGAAGCAAAGGCGCATGTGAATAGGCAGCTTGCCTTAAATAGTCAGGAGTTGGCAACTGGGGAGGCGACAGAAGACGGGGAAGACACTGGCGTGGTCTCCTGTGCACAACGGGGAAAAGACTGAGAAACCGAGGGAAGAAGAGATAAACGGCAGGGTAAGTAGATGGCTCCTAAACTGCCACTCTTGTAACCTCTCTGTCGTTCTCAGACCAGGATGGCGCTGTGGAGACCCAGATGTCCTGTCCTGCCGTGAAGCCTTTTTGGCCTCATCTATCCTGCTGTGGACGTCAGGTCGCGGGAGAGGGATATGTGGCATATCCCTGGATGCTTGGCTGCCACACCACAAAATGGCCGCCATGCTACAACCTGAGGCACAGAGACTGAACCCTCAAAAGGAGAAAGAGAGGAAGAGAGTCCATGACCGGAAGGGGGAAGGGTAAACCCCAAAGCCAGAACAAAATGGACAGATGAACTGGTTACCGACACGGAAAGTACCAAAAGTTTGAGACTGGCCAAGAAGACCCTGTGGTCAGGGGAAAATGGACACTTTATGTTGAAATTGTGGTGTTTCCCTGTATGTGGTTTTTTTTGGGTGAAACTTGTGTTTTAGGTTTAAAGACTTTAATTAAAACCTTCCTTTTAGCCCCCGGGAAGGGCCTGAAGTTAAGGGGGAGGGTGTGTGGTAGCCCAAGCTGCTCTTGGGCTCCCACTTGGTTTGAACACGAGTGAATTCCCTTTCCAGGCCTATACAAGGCAGACTTTAGGACCCTGGGGAGGTGTTCTGGGGACTAGGCAGGTCGGGCTTTCACTAATTGACCGCTCACCTGCAGATTGTTTGACTAGTGGCTGATCAGTGCCAATCTAGTCAAACAAAGGGTTTAAAGAGTCAGTAAGAAAGACTGACGAGAGCGAGAGAGACAGAGGGGAAGGTACCGGTTGCACTGGGTGCAAGCCGGAGGCTTTACCCCATTTTCTGTTATGTTTGAATACCTTTGTTGTAACTTTAAACAGTTAATAAAGAACGTGCTTTTGGATAATTCCCTTGTTGCGTCTTGCTGAGAGCATGGCTGCGACAATATATAAATCCGGTTATTCTGGGCATTTTGAGACCAAATTTGTATGTGTGTTCTGTAAATAGTTGTGTGTAAAATTAATATTTCTACATTGTTCTGTTTTAAATAAAAATTTCAAATATATTTGCTTCTTTTCTCTGAACAAACAAAGCTGGTGTACAAACGTACAAGTGGGTGTTTTTAATGACAATGTGTGTTAATGTGCTGTGGTGATCCGTTATCCTAATAATAATGGTTATGATACCAATGACATCATTAAATAACAGTAACATTGCATGTTATTAACAAGTTAATACACATTTTTAAAAACACTATGAAACAGATAAAAAGAAATAGAAAGATCTGCATTCGCAATTTTTTTGGGGGCCCATTTAGGGCCGCGTATATCAATTGTTCCAGACAGTTCATAGATTGGTTCAATCAGAAAGAGTGTGATTTTGCTCTGTAGTTTTGCTTGCATTCAGTATATGATAACACAAGAGACAGAATTTCAGGGTCATAGTGAAATTCGACAACACAAATATGAACTTTTCTCAAATAAAGACTTGCTTGTAAAGGAAAGACGGATAAACTAGCTTTCATATCCGCGTCACTCCCAAATCCTAATTCTTAAAGGCACCGCACACAATGGATGGAGAGAGGACCTGACAGTGTCAACTTTTGAGTTGTTTACTTGTTTTATTATGAGCAGAAGCAGGGACGTGCACAGGAATTTTGAAGGCCCATTGCTGACCTGAAAAAAGGGCAACCCCCCCCCCCCAGCAAAAATAAATAAATCACACGACTGTATGAAGTACTGAGAAGAACAGGGTCTTTATTAATGGTTCAAGTTCAAGTTCAAGTTCAAGTATTTTATTTGTCAGATGCACAGAACAACACTGAGTCAGACTGGGCACTGAAATTCTTAAGACAAGACACCGCACAACAACCTACCATAGCATAACATAAAATAACATAACATAACATATTACTCTGAACATAAATTACACATATAATAAACATATAATAAATCTATTAAATATACAAAATAAATATACAATACAATCTGCTAAACATACAGTATAATACACATATAGTAACCTATACTAACCTAATAAACCTACACTAACCTAAAGACAAGTCAAGTGTGCCTGGTATCAGGTAGTGCAATATTACTGGTAGTGCAGTAGATGAAAATGTAACATGTAAAGTGGCGAGACTGTATCATTGTCCATTTAAAAGCCTGATGGCCCTTGGAAAGAAACTGCTCTCCAATCTACGGGTGCGAGACCGAATACTTCGGTAGCGCCTGCCAGAAGGCAACGGGGAAAAAAGTCTAAAGGATGGATGGTAGCAGTCTTTAAGGATCCTGCCAGCTTTCCTGAGGCATCGTGTGTGGTAGATGTCCTGCAGGGCTGGGAGCTCCCTGCCGATGATGAACATCTGCAGACCTGACCACACTGCGTAGGACCTTACGGTCCTTGGCTGTGCAGCTCCCATACCACACTGTGATGCAACTAGTCAGGATGCTGTCTATAGTACATCTGTAAAAGTTAGTGAGGATGACTGATTCCATACCAAACTTCTTCAGTCTCCTCAGGAAGAAGAGGCGTTTCCGGGCCGCTTTCACTACCTTATCCGTGTGAGCAGACCAGGTGAGATCACTACTGATGTTGACCCCGAGGAACCTGAAACAGCTGATCTTTTCCACAACGGATCTGTTGATGTATGTGTGCATACTCTTCCTCCTGCCGTCTCCTATAGTCCAAAATCATCTCTTTAGTCTTGCTGATGTTGAGAGAGAGGTTATTATCCTGACACCATGTTGTCAGGGTATCAACCTCCTCTCTGTAGGCTGACTCGTCATTTTCAGTGATGAGGCCCACAATGGTTGTGTCGTCAGCAAACTTCACGATGAGATTTGAACTGTGCGTAGCCGCACAGTCCTGCGTGAACAAGGAGAACAGGACGGGGCTGAGCACACAGCCCTGGGGGGTGCCTGTGTTGGTGATCACTATCGATGAGGTGTAGGGGTGGGCGATATGACCAAAATCTTCTATCACGGTATTTGTAATTTTATATCACGGTTACGGTATATATCACGGTTTATTATATGTACGGTGACCAGATTTGGGTTTTTGAAAAAGAGGACACTTCAGTGGTGGCGAAATGTGTCCACAGACATTTATTTATTGACCCTTAAGAACACTAAGGTGCAGAAACAATACTGCCTCAATAGGCTATTGGCCTAAGCAATAGTGGCCAGTATCCATTGAATCTTTAAATAGTAAAATAAAAGTGTATGTAAAAAAAAAAAAAAAGGAAAAATCTTTCTGTGGCATTTAGTCCAGTGCTTATGTTTCAGTGGTTCTTTAATGTACTTTCAGAAGATAACTCAAGTGTTAAAACTTTCTTTTCAATGTGTGTCCATATGTTAACGCAATAATGATGAGATAGTTTCTTTATATGGCCACATATTAAAATAAAAAAATTAAGAAGTTGGCCATTACACAGACATATATACATAGACGCTCCATTGACCGCCTCAGCCCGTTGCTGCGACGTGCTAACGTGATGACGAGGTGATGACTGGTCTGATAAAAAGCACTATAGATAGCGTTTATATTTCTCAACCGATTTCACTGAGTCGTTTTTATATTCAAGGGTTTATGATCTACGTGGAGTACCAACAAAAGTTTTGTCTCCATATTACTTAGAATCTCGTTGGTTTGGCCGTAATCGCCGTTGACATACATACATGTATATGATAATCGCTGCTAGACGCTCACTGTTCTTGTGCTCTCACAGCTCATTCACTTTAAAATACTGAAAAATAAATGCCTACACTAGACACTTTTCAGTTCATATTTTTCAGTATATTGAATCTTGCCCAACAGTCGATGATTACTCAACAAGTAGGCATGACAGTCCTTGCAGGTTATGTGCTTAAAAATTGTACTGGGTATCGTATTATACGGCTCTTCAGAATGTTCAAAAAAGTTCCGTTGATTTGAATGGGCCACCCGAACGTTCGCAGGTCTGTAATTTCTTTATTTTCACTGCTGCGAAAATGTAATGACCGCTGACCATCTTTCATATCATTCTGCAAGTAGTCCGGTCATTTAACGTAACAGGAAGTAATGGGTTGCTACGCAACACCTGAAACTTTAGAGTTCTATTTTATTTCTCAGCAGAAATCACAAAACGGCTACAAAATCGTTAAAGAGGTATTTTTGGAGGAATGTCTATTGTTTTGGAGAGTTACTGTATAATAAGAGGGATGAAGTATAGTTCGGAGGTCATTATCTAAAAATAAGTCGATTGGATTTCAAAATAAGAGTATACCGCGGTTGAAACGGTATGGCCAAATCTCTCCCGGTAGACACATTTCTACCGTTGCACGGTATATACCGTCATACCGCCCAGCCCTAATGAGGTGCGGTCACCGATTCTCACCACCTGTGGCCTCCCCGTCAGGAAGTCCAAGATCCACCTACATAGGGAGGTGCTTAGTCCCAGGTCTACGAGCTTGGAGACAAATCTGGAGGGGATGATGCGGAATGCGGAACTATAGTCAATGAACAGCATTCTCACATATGTATTCCCTTTGTCCAGGTGGGAGAGGGCGGTGTGCATAGTGAGGGCGATGGCCTCACCTGTAGACCTGTTGGACCGGTATGCAAACTGCATAGGGTCCAGGGTGGGAGACAGCGAGGAGCAAATTAATGATTTAACTAGCCGCTCGAAGCACTTCATTATGACAGAAGTCAGTGCTACCGGGCGATAGTCATTCATGCAGATGGCCTTGGTGTTCTTGGGCACAGGGAGGATGGTGGTCCTTTTGAAGCAGGTGGGGAGTACAGACAGGCTTAGGGAGCGGTTAAAGATGTCGCTGAAGACCCCTGCTAGCTGGTCAGCGCAACCCCTGAGGGCCCTACCTGATATGCCGTCTGGGCCAGGTGCCTTGCGAGGGTTGATCTTTTTGAAGCAGTGCCTCACCTCAGCTACTGTTTATGTAGGCACACCACTGGCTAGGCCTTTAGGTAACTCCACTGCAGGCATTCAGCTCGTCTGGATGTAGGACAGAAGACTGGGTCTCACTGTAACTCCTCCCTTTGCAATCTGTGATGGCTCTTAGTCTATTCCACATGCGCCTGGGGTCAGAGCCATGGTAACTGGACTCCACCTTAATTCTGTAAGCCCTCTTTGCTGCTTTGATGGCCTTCAAAAGGTCGTGTCTGGCCTTCCTGTACTGATCAGGGTCCCCGGAGTTAAAGGCCGCAGACCGGGCTCTCAGGTTGGCCCGGACCGTGGCATCAACCCAGGGCTTCTGATTGGGGAAAGACCAGACAGCCTTCTTGGGAACGACATCATCGATGCAGTGTTGGATGTAGCTTGAAACAGTGTCCGTACATTCATTTATGTCCCCATCCGCTGCCTACCGAAACATCAGCCAGTCAGTGGTGTCAAAACAGTCCTGGAGAGTAGCCACACTCTCGTCACTCCATTGATGGACTGTCCTCGCAACAGGTCTGACCTGTTTCAGCTTTTGCCTATATGCAGGGAGGAGAAGAATGGAGGTGTGGTCAGCCTTTCCAAAAGCAGGACGGTGGAGTAGTTTGTAACTGTCCCGGATTGCTGTATAACAGTGGTCGAGGGTCTGGTCTCCACGTGTGAAGAAGTCTATGTGCTGATGGTATTTAGGCAGGACTTTCTTCATGTTGGCTCTGCTGAAATCTCTAACAACAATGAAGGCTGCCTCCGGGTGCACATTCTCCAGACCATTTATAATCCAATACAGTTCATCCAAAGCAGTAGCCTTATCTGCCTGGGGGGGGGATGTACACTACACTCATAACGACTGCAGTAAACTCCTGCGGTAGATAGAAGGGTCTGATTTTTACAGTTAGCAGCTCAAGGACCGGAGAGCAGTGAGATGCTAGTACTGCTATATCCGTAGCCCATAGAAAGTTAACCATAACACAGACCAGGGGCGTATCTAGCCCTATTTTGGGGGGGCTGGAGCCCCCCCAAAAGTTTCCTTAGCCCCCCCAAAAATATATTTAAATTTTTTATTTTGAGATCGTCAAATTCACACTAAACCACCGATTTCGTGAAGTTATTTGTTGAATTTTTAGAGTTAGAAATAAAATAGTAATCAGCTGCTGGATATAAAGGTATAGCACATGACTTTTAAAATAGTAAAAGAAACGAAATGGTTAAACAGGGGTCATCATCATACCAGTCAGTGGGCTTGAAAAGAGCGCCCTTTGGCATTTTTTGGGAACTTCACAATAGGACTAGCCTGACGATGTCATACTCATATTTCTAGTCAGAATATAAGTCTGATACTGCTCCATTGGGCTGTGATTATGGGGCGTGTTTCAACCGAACCAGGAAAAAAATGCCTCTTCGCTCAATTGGATAGAGCTACAACCAATCAGAGCAACGTAGTCATCATCGGGGCCAGCTGATAAATTAAACTTTTTCCGAATCCCGTAGGAAGGACGGCCAAACATCTTTTCGATCTACAAATGCCTTGATCGCGTTTTTCTGTTCCTCTTTCAAAATGAATGCGCTGTCGATGTCTTCTAAAACAGATTAGATAGCAGAATCAAAACATCTCAGCTCTCCAGCCATGTTTGTAAAAACGAATTCAAACCAAGCGCTCTTTTATGACGTGGTGGATAACGTTACTGTTGATCATCTGTCCATCATTGTATAAAGCCCGCCCTGACAATTTGATTGGTCTATCTATGTCCTCACAGATTTTTGTGAGGAGATAGTTTCTCCCCAACGGAGCAATGCCAGACCGAAATTCCCGACCTAAAATGTTGTGGGCGGGGCTAAGTTCGTCTGGCATCCAGGCTACAATAGGACGGGAAGGCCCGACTGAATGTGAAAATTTTACTTTCTGTGTCGTCTCTCCTTTCCCTGTTTTCCAAGTCTTTTCTGTTCTCATCTGGGTCTGGCTCTGACTCTTTGTCTTTGTCTGCAGTTGATGTGCTCAACATCGGTCCAATTATATATTATTCTTATTACCATTATCATTACTATTATAAGGCCTACTAGAAGCAGTGGTATGTTATTTTTGTTCTGCTCAGGCAAAATCTTTGAAAGGATCTCTAAAATAGCCTATACTTTTTTTAAGATTACAATTATTAAGCATGTGGCTCTTTATCCCTGTACTTTCTAGCAAGGTCCTTCCATCTCATATTTGTTATTTGTTGTAGTTATCAGCACTTAGGCCTACCTGTCCTATGTGTCTCGTGGTCCACATTTTCCTCTGGTCTGGAGGCTTGTGGTTGCTCCTCATCTTAAATGTAATGTAATTATAATAAATTGCCATTAGTAGGCAACAAATATGAGTCTGAAAATATGAGCATGTTGCACATTAATGAATTAGCCTACACATTGTCATCTTTATCACAATGAAATGTCTCTGTCTCACCTGCTGGTTTGCTTCTTTGTAACCAACTCTGCAAAGATGTGCTCCCCTTTGCTGCCTCATTTATCTGGTTCTCTCTCCTGAATCCTTCTCTTTTTCGTAGGCATTCTAGCTTCTACCGCACTCTACACCTAACAACACCCAAAATAGTGATTGGATTTAGGCATTTAACCATTTTGAATGAAATAATTAATGTGGTGCATTACTTCCATAATTTACTCTTCTTTTTTAAAACGAAATGTTTGAAACGAACCATCAGCAGACATGTAGCTTAGTTTTCCTACCAAAAAATGTGCATGTGATAACGGGCTGGTTGTCTGGTATAGGCAAGCTAGCCGTCTGATTATTTAGGCTAAACGTGGCAAACTGAGCCTGGATTTAAGAAGATTTTAATTAATTTCATAAAACTTGATGATGATGCACGTTTGTTATACATTTCTACAACTTAAAACTCACCTTTTCCGATAACGTCAAAGCAGTTGCTCATCCACACAGAAGAAGACAACCGTGACCGTCTCTTGAGGCAAAGAAATGCAGGCTCAGGTCCCGGTCGCGTGCAGTACCGCAGATTAAACGGAGGAGGGGGCATGCCCAAACGAGTTACTTTGCTCTCCCCCTACTGACGTCCACTGTAGTTGCCCATAGGCTTATCGATTTGAAGTGAATAAGGTTACTTTATGAAATGTTTCGGGTGGCGATTGTTTTTATCTAGGCCTACATGAAATTCTGCAGCTGTTTAAATTTACTATTAAATTACTATTTTGACTCGAGGAGGGCAAATGGGCAGTTGCCCAGGCAACCTTAGCCACCCCCTGTGCACGTCCCTGAGCAGAAGGAATACGATTTTGATCAACATTTACATCTATTTTGTTGTCCGTGTAGTTTTTACATACCAGTGATATTTTATGCTCATTTGGACACTATCACTGAGATAAAGATGAACTAGTTCAGTGTCAAATATACCATTCAATGGAAAAGAAGGGACACTATGACATTTAGATTTCACTAGCATTAACTGATTATAAACAACAACATTCTATAGGGACTGATATTATTGTTTTGAAATACAAGAGAGATATATTAATGCAAATAATTGAGTTGTTTCTTGTATTTCGAATTCACTCGTTCACACTTTTGCTCACTGGAGATAGTTTCTAACAGAATAGCAAACTAGCTATAGCTTAGTGTTAAAGTAACACTATGGAGTTTCTGGCATAGACATATATGTCTATGGTTTCTGGAGCCGCCAGGTAGGGGGCTACTTTCTGCTGGACTATTCAGTAACAATAAGTTATTTGCTCTCTTGCTTTGTCTTGTGTTGCACTTGCTTGATGTTTGACTGTGTTAGGAAAGTTGTTGGCAAGCTAGCCAACATAGCTATCACAATAACATTACAAAGAAGCTGACATGAGAGCACTTATTATTTTGCAAAAAATGCTCTAAATGACAATATTTTTATTTGAAATTTGGGAGAAATGTTGTTTTCATTTTACTCACACATACCAATAAATAGTAAAACCACAGAAACTGAGTCGTGGGTTTGTATCCCGCCCGCGGTGTGTCCAAAGTATTTAAAATATCTAGAGATTCCTATATGTTTTCAGGCAGCTGGAAATGCATTTATCAAATAGATGTGGATGCAAAACGGCCACATTTTTTTCTTTTTCCTTTTTTCCTCTCTTTTCTACCTGCATTGCATGTCAGCACACTCCTTTCCTCGTACGGTCTCCTTCAGTAGTGTGTGTCGGTAGTGTGGGTCGGTGTGTGTCCTTCTCTGGTACTGCTCTCAGCTCAGTTCCTGCTGGGATTAAAGTCTGGGAGTTTGCAATTGAGGAGAGCCTGGTCTCCTACATTCAAGTCTAGCCAGTCAGCAAATTATGGTGACTGGGGGTTGATCCATTTCCTTACAATATCAGGGCCCTTTTGTGATGCCTATAAGTCAAATCCATAGTCCTACCAATCGAGGATATTCAGGCTAGGGCATTTCATCTTTTGCAGATATGTTTGGAAATACCATATTGTTGCAACGTATTTTTAAGTAGTGATGTAGGATCTTTTCCTTTGAAGCTAAATGGGTCCAGCTTTTACAGATCTGTGTAGATGTCACAACGAGTTGTAGCCTTCTGACCAGCCTGGCCACCTTCTTTGCCTGGGCCTGTAATTACAAGTTCAGTTTGTGACTGTGCTTCTCACAATTCAGGTTAAACAAGGACAAAAGCCATCCATACATTTCAGAGGTTATTTGGTATTCCCAATGAACTTCCTCCATTGGCTGTATATGTGTTAGTTCCTCGACCAGTCTGACAACAGGACACTTAAAGTGACCTCTGCAAGCAAAGGTCAAACCTGGGTGGGGCGTTGCACTGGATTCCAAGTCCAATGCTTTACGAATTCTGTGTCACAGCACCTTTACTCATTAAAAGCTGTAAGTGTATAAAGCTTTATAATGTGTATGCTGTTGAGTAGTTGCAAACAAGGTGTTTTTTTTTAATTTTACCATTTAAGAAAAAAAGTCACAATGTCAGCATTTCTCCAGCCAGAGTGCTTTTGAAGAGGAATTGACTCTGAGTTAGCTGTGTTGATCCAGGGTCCCAAAGGTCAGGGCTGTCGACAGTACCAACAACTGAGAAAGTTAGCAGAAAATTGAAAACACTTGACCAGGAAAAGTACAAATTAAGCAGGGTCTTATTACTGCTGGCTTGCTTGACCATTCGTCAGCTCACCCAGAGACAGCTGGAGCCATAGGGAATGACAGGGGGAATGAAGAATGGAAGAGAGAAGAGACGAGAGAGAAAAGGTCATTGCACAGACTCTGGGAGAGAGGGAGAGGGTGAGAATAGAAAAGACAGGCATATATAGGCGCGTGTATGTGACTGCACACATGGCCTGATTATATGTGTGTGATTAGGGCAGGATGCCAAAAAGAACTGCGATGAAACTTCATTTTATAAATCCCTGCGTTATGTAACAGTCGTGCCCGTTCTGTTTTATGCAGCAGAAGATTACTCAGGATTATACACAAATCCTATTCAACATCCTCAACGTGTGCTGTCAGACACATCACAGCTATGACAAGAATAAAATGATTTCAGCGCTTTGAACCATATCATTCTCCACACTGCTGCATCAACCTTTGCTGTTACAGTCGACAAGATAAACCAGGCTAGCTTGCAGCTCTTGAGCACTGGACATGTTTAAGTATCCGAATCACCTTGTCCTCTTTAGAATCCCAGCGACAGTGAGAGACACCAGGTTCGTGTTGTGTGTGGAAGCAAATCAGATCCTACAGCGGACACCCGCTCATGTCAGGAGGTATCTAACTCAACATGCCAAGCCCACGTTTGACGCCGGTCTGCCGGAGTCACCACAACACACACACACACACACACACACACACACACTCACAGCTTGCATATGCTTCCTGCTGCCACGCCTGACTCAACAAGTAATATGCCGACACACGCAGATTACACATGTGCCACTTGCCACGCTGCTGTGTTCAGATCTGATATTTATACCACTGTAGATTAAATGTGCCTCTGCACTTAAACTTTAACAGTAACTCTCCCCAGATTCTTTCTTCTCTCTCCCCTCCTCTCTTTCTCTTCCCTGTTCTCTTGCCTTCTCTCTCCCCTCCTCTCTTTCTCTTTCCAGTTCTCTCGCCTTCTCTCTCCCATTTTGCCCTCTCCTACTCCACCCCCTGACCCACCCTCTCTCGCCATCATCTTACCACTCTTACAAAACTCCTGTCACTAGTCTCCAGTGGCCATTTGTCTTAGTTCACAGACACGTAGTCATTAGCACGCTCTCCTCTCCACACATCAATATGCCCGAGTCTCAGTCGCCAGTTCCTGCCCAATGTCAGGTTCCAAAAGCAGAGATGGACAAATGGTGAGTAATAAGACATTTTTAGTCATCAATTTGAATCATAATCCATGAAATCGTAAACCATGAAATGTTAATCTGAATCATCTATGTTGTGGAGTTCCTGGAGGCTTGTGAAGTTGTCGTGTTCAATCAATCTTGTACAGATGTTCAGTTCTCCTCTTTCTAACCCTAGATGAAATATCGTTTTCATTATTTAATGCCTTTTCCATTATTACATGTTACTAACAGTAAACTAAAAAACACATAGTATGACTGCACATTACACTGAATACTTGACTTTCCATAATGTTGAACATGGCTTGCTTAGTTCATTTAGTTGGTTTTAGTTGACTTAGGATCTAAATCAGAGCTGGAGTCCAAGCACATGGTCTGACTGCTGTAGGGGGTTGTGAGGGCACAAACATGATGATGCATGTGGAAAAAGCACTGCAGATAGCCCTGATGTTGCTAGCACACTCACACCAACACAAAGTGAAACATGCTATGAAACTGGTGGAACTGGTACTCAGGGGAATAGAATTACAATACAAATGCATGATAAAATGCAAATGGATATTTGGATTCTGTCATGGTATTTATTTTGTTCATGCAAAAATTAGCCAGGGTATAGAAATGATGTCTAACTATTGCAAAACTTCAAATACTTTAACATACTTCAACAAGTGGTTGGAAGAGAAATACTTACTTACTGAATGCTAAATACTTACTTATTGTACAAAAGGTCAAACAGAAAAGGTCACACCGTCATATGGTGTCCATTGCCCTAACTCCAATAATCTAATTGGTGGGTATAGAGTCATTGTTTTGGTGGTTGAATATAAAAAATACTTGTGAGTAGTCTGACATTTTGTGCCCTTTTTGAAAAATAACCTCCTCATCGTATGATCAGGACCCACTGTGTGTAGACACTACAGTAATGCAGTTACCACTGAGAAGCTAGATGCCATAGTTTACATATAGACACATAAAACAAAAGTTGGTGATCTCTCTCAAACCCTCATGCGAAAGGCAATTCATCCCAAATTATTCTTCACCGTCGTGTGCACGCACTTAACAACCCAACCCACGATGTCTCCACCAGAGATGTATCATGTGAAGATAGTTTTAAGATGGACATGGAAATCTTTTTGTAATATTTAAGAATTTGTGCTCAGATGGAAGATAGCAATAAATGTGTTATTGGAGTAATGTGAGACGACGTTTGATGATTACCCCTGATGTGTGGATGGCATTCAGGACGAGGGAGCTCTGTGTGACAACCAGTTGTGCTGCCATTTCCTGGCAAAGTGTATGGGCCACGTATATATGTGCTCACATATTAATAGCATGTTACCAAAATAGCCCTCACATGTGTAACCTATGGGTTGGAGTGTGACAAGTGACCCGATGGGAGCTCTCGAAAGGCCCAGTTCATGTTTCTCGCCCTGCCTGACCTCCAGCAGCGGCCTACCCCCAATCCCCCCCCCCCCCCAGGCTGTAGGGTGTTGAGTAGCTGTGCGCATGCAGACATGGCAGATCCCGCTGACCTTACTGGGTTCAAAGGTCAACTGTGGTCAGCTGTGCTACAGTAGGAGAGTGACATTACTGTAGAACACGCATGACAGTGCCGTACGCACACATGCACCATGTGGTGTCAGGCCTTTGTTGAGATATGACAATGTAAAGTGACCAAGTAAGAAGCACCTTAACATGTAAAGGTCAGTTGAGCCGTGCTGTCCAGCCATACTGTGGCCTTCCAGCCTCGGACTCTCCAGCTCACTACAGAGAAAAGAATCTGGGGTGGCTTTCATGCCCTTGAGGTATTAGCTTGAGGTATTAGCGCTAGACAAATCAGCAACTAGTGGGTCTAAAATAAATTGTGCTGATTGCTGAAATACTTGAAGCAATAGGTTCGCTGCAGATGACTGGTCAATGTGCTTCCACGTGAGGAACCGTGGCCTCCTCCTTTGAATGGCTGGCAGTATCTTAACTCCTTGGCATTTTGTCAACGCAAACCCCCATCCCCCCCCCCCCCCCCCCCCCCCCCTACGCACATACACTTTCTGCACTTCTCTACTGGAAGTAAAATGAGTGACATGTGTGTTGTTTCCCAGCGTCCAGGGGAAAGGAGCAGAGGGCTGTAAGGACCTCATCGAAGCCTTCCAGGCCTGTGTGAAAAGTGCTGCTTCGTGAGAAGGTCATCTTTCCACATCACAAGTAGGTGAATATGCAACTGATTCTGTCTCATCCTCCGATTGTCTGTGATATCATTTGACTCTTTAGTAGCGGTCAAGCGTTCATGCTTGTTTGTTGTTTCATAACAACACCGTTTTTATTTGGGGGGCTGCTAACCACAATTGGTTATGATAACTAGTCATTAATTATATGATTATTATTTCATAAATAGCTGTATTCAATCCATATAGTATTTGTCCATACTGAAGTTGAGTTCATAATTCAGACCTACAATAACTCAGTTCATTGAGTTAAGAACCCACAGGCTTCAGTTTAATGTTAGAATAAAAATTTGATATAGAACATACATTTGTATGTATAGGCCTAAGGGAAATTTGTATATCTAGGGAAACATAGTGTAACAGGCTTTTTATGCTTTCCAGGTACCTTTGCCCATCAAATCAGCAAAGTTTGCATTAAGTTATTACGACATTGCAATACATGTATATAATCTCTCTCTTTCCCCTCTCGCACAGAGGTCCATCATTTTGATTTTGAGGGGCTGAGTCTACCAATTTCCCAGCATTCCCTAATGCACATTGCACTGGACTGAACCATCGTTGGGACTGGAATGGGGGTGTTGATCTTCAGGAGGCCATGGGAAGCCCCCTCTTAATCCTGCAATACCTTGTTTGTGTCCCTGATACAGTTCATGTATATGTGTGCCAAACATATCGATTTTAAATGTGATCTTGTCTGTGTACATGCACTGTACATGTCATTTAATTATTAATTAAGTTTATGCCCTTGCAGTTAGTGAATTACATTTCAGAACTATATGTCTTGTATTAGGGTGTCTGGTTCAATGATAATAAAATAATTAAAACAATCTCAACTGTTACTAAACACACACGCACAGAGAGAGAGAGAGAGAGAAATGAGATAAAGAGAGAAAGCCTACTTTAGATAGCAGATTGAAGGGAAAATACGTAAACTTGACAGTTATGCAGCTCAGGGATGGTGCGGATTAACCAACAATTCATGGCAGGTGATCTGTACTGCCACGTGTCGCCTGAGATTAAGGCGGCTGAATAGCCATCGAAAAAAGGAACTGAGATGGACCAACATGCCTCACGATGATACAAGAATAATACCACAGAAAAGTGGATTACGGCAAGTTTAAGCCCGAATATAGAGAGGTAAGGCGGAGACCGCGGAGCCAAACAGTAAAGCGCATTTAAGAGCGCGAGAGGGAGGGGACACTGGGATGGAGAGGGAGTGGGACCCGGATGCTGATGCGAATGTGGAGAAGGAAGAGGGGAGAGAAAACAACGATTTACTGGAAGGGGGCATACAAAACGAAGAAGTATTTTTTCTTGCACACCTTTTGCATCTTGAGGGACTCTTGTAAATTTATATCAAAGGACTTATTGCCCATATCTGCAGAAGACAAAGCTCCATGAATGAAATCAGACCCGGCGAAGGAGGACACGGCAAAGGAGAGAGCGAGGGAAGATGCTGTGATACGCTCGTAGGGAGGGATAGAGCGAAAGGGAGGGGGAGGGTGCATCGCTAAAGATGGTTGTTTTGCCAGAAACAAACGTATCCCCCGATAAATCCTCTATAATGAGCCATGGTGGGAAAGCATGTACTCTAGTACAAGAACGAAACTTTACCGTGGTAATATTTTGACATATCTTTGAAAAATGATTACAGAAATATAAGCGAGGTCAGCTAGAGAGGATGTGGGGAGGACTTGTTTGTTTAACAAAAGGGTAGCATGCTGGGTCCCTCACCTGTAATATAGGCCTAGCACCGGGTGCATATTTGACTTGTCTTTAAATAACCCTCGTCCTATTCTGAATCGTCAATATTACTGTTGTAATTCACCGGATGAGAGGAAGTAAGGGGAAACACGCTGATGAAATAGATACAATTGTGGCAAGAAAAGTCAGTGGATAAATCGTCCTGGAACGTTTGAATGCGTATTCGAAGCATTACCTGTACTGTTGTCATAACTAACATAGCCTTACAACTCGCTTGCTTAGATTTCCTGTAGAATAGATGTATGGCATAGAATTGACTGAGAGAGCGAGATAAATGGTCCGCTTTGACATCATCGAGATACGACTCAGCCATTAGCCTACTAGTAGCTATTAGTAGCCTTCTTCTGTGTGTCATTATTTTCCAAAGCATGGCATAGCAAATCTTACATCTCTATTATCCACCATGCTTTCACGATTGCATATCCTGACCCTATTCTGTCAAATAGATATAATGAAACAGTTTCTGTCGTAGACGAACCGCACCTCTAATATTTCAACACTTAGCTGTTAGATAGACTGTTTCCTATCAAACTGCACGACGTAGGCTAACGAATTAGGCCCAGAGTAGTCAGATGTCACCTAATACAACCGAGCCGAAATCACCTGCCATCTGAAATAGCCTAGGCTACACCGGTTCCCTACCCGACAGTGGGACAGATAGTTCATGACTATCCTTGCAGCAGCGCGGTGAAGTTAAGTACTAACCACAGTAGTTGTAATCCGCCGCACCGGTCATTATGTCGAGTAAGGAAATGTCAGTGACCCAGTCTGCTCAGTATGTTGGGCCATTCAGACTGGAGAAGACCCTGGGCAAAGGACAGACAGGTAGGATATAATATGTATCAGTACATATTAGTATTTATATGATGGATCTGTCATATTGTCATAATCTAATATTTACTCTCAAAGAAGCATTTGAGCAAGTTTTATAAAATGTGTGTGTGTTTGTGTCTGCCTGCCTCTTCTTGCATGCATGTTGTGTGTGTGTGTGTGTGTGTGTGTGATGAGAATAGGTCTGGTTAAACTCGGAGTCCACTGCATAACGGGACAGAAAGTTGCTATTAAAATAGTCAACCGAGAGAAGCTCTCTGAGTCGGTGTTAATGAAGGTAGGAACGGAAGCATACTATGCAAACACCTTCTGACTTGGTCTCATCACTTTACAATCTGTGGACACTTTTAACCTCCTGATCTTTTGATTTGTCTTACAACTGATACTAATTACCATTACTACCACTGCTCTGTTGACATAGTATTGATGGCACAATAACTGCTAACTCACTGGCAAAGTGATATTAAATGGCATTTAATGATGGAGTGTGGCTAAATACACATGTAGCAATGCTCACAACTCTGCACTATATTATAAATATTTCTCTACTTTTTTCTTACTCCTAACTTATCTTATGTACTGCTCTCTCTTTCTCTCTCTTTCTCTGTGTAGGTGGAGAGAGAGATTGCCATACTGAAACTGATAGAGCATCCACATGTGTTGAAACTGCATGATGTTTATGAGAATAACAAATATTTGTGAGTCCTTTAATCCCTATCTATCTATCTATCTATCTATCTACCTGTCTCTATGTGTCTGTCTGTCTGTCTGCCTGTCTGCCTGTGTTTCACCAATGTCACTCTCTGTCCGTCGTTTCATGTATTCTCTCCTGTTACGCAGATATCTGGTCCTGGAGCATGTATCGGGTGGGGAGCTATTTGATTATTTGGTGAAGAAAGGGAGACTCACACCCAAAGAGGCCAGAAAGTTCTTCAGACAAATAATCTCCGCCCTGGACTTCTGCCACAGCCACTCTATCTGGTGGGAAGCAGAGATATACTTGTATAATATGTCATGTCATACCAAAATCCCTTGCAGACAGTGCTGTACATTTACTATAAATGCCTATAAGTGTTAAAGCTCTCATACAGTGGGTGTTACAATGGGTACAATGTGAACGGGTATTGCAGTGTATTGGCTCTGTGGTTTGTTTGTGATGGGTCACTTTTGGAATGATTGTTCCGTCTCTGTGTTCAGTCACCGAGACCTGAAGCCAGAGAATCTGTTGCTGGACGAGAAGAACAATATCAGGATCGCTGACTTTGGTATGGCCTCACTGCAGGTGGGGGAGAGTCTGCTGGAGACCAGCTGTGGGTACGTTTTCTGGGTGTGTGTGTGTGTGTGTGTGTGAGAAAGAGAGAGAGAGAGAGAGAGAGAGAGAGTCTCTGCATGTTTTTTATGTGATTAATGTGTGTGCGTAAGTGTGTGTGGGTGGGTGGGTGGCTTCACGTATCAGTGATTATTTTTAGTGTTTCAAGAGAAACACTGGAGACAAAAGAGAGTTCCATTCCAGAGTGGACTGACAAGCACTTGGGGAATCGCGTAATCCAGACTCTGTCCATTACCATACTTATGTGTGCTAATCTCTTCCAGCTCTCCACACTACGCCTGTCCAGAGGTTATAAGGGTAGGTCTCTTTGTAATTAGATGATGATGACACAATTCAATTCCACCTTTAGTGGGTTGTACTGCTCTGGCACTGATTTGTTCTGCCTGTTGGAGGGGCGATGGGAATGTAATATGCTGACATTGCTCGATCTTGTCACAGGGCGAGAAGTACGATGGTCGCCGGGCGGACGTCTGGAGCTGTGGGGTCATACTTTTCGCACTGCTGGTGGTGAGGAAACTTATTTACCTCCGGCGGCTACAGGCTTGAGTTTAAACCAACAGCTTAGTCATCAAAAGCAGCTGACCTCAGAATGGAATGTGCAAGAAAATGATTTGATCTGTGTTGATGTCATGCTAAGTTTGGTTACCTGTGGCATCTATATTTTTATGTAGAATCTTTGTGGCATTACAATGCTATCAGTCAAAGATTATTTTATATTCCCACATTTTGCATTTTGATGACATTCGTAATAAGCTCAAAACAATTACACGCAAATGTCATCATTTCAGAGAGACCATATGTTCCTTATTGTGTGCGTAACACTGGGATTGCACCTCTATTTGACCTCAGTGTGTTAATGCACATGTGATTTTCATACAGGTAATCACTTCTCTCTCTATCTCTCTCCTTTCTCCTCACTATCCCTCCCTCCCTCTCTCCCTCCCTCTCCTGCCCCTGACCCCATACATGTGTGTGTTGGTGTAGGGCGCGCTACCCTTCGATCATGACAACTTGCGGCAGCTGCTGGAGAAGGTGAAGAGCGGGGTGTTCCACATGCCTCATTTCATTCCGCCCGACTGCCAGGCTCTGCTGCGGGGCATGATCGAGGTCGACCCTGAGAAGAGGCTCACGGTGAGGATCCTGTGCCCCAACAAACCTCAATCTGCCATCTGGGCACCAGGGGTGTGTTCCCTAAAAGCGTTGTTGAATAACTACCATTTTTAAATGACGGAGAGATCCTTTCTCTTTTTTTTACCATGGTGGTTGCTCAGCGACACTTTCAGGAAACGCAGTCAAGATCGCTTCATTCGTGTACCTTATTTAGGTTTACGCAGACAGGCGTGTATGTAAATGCAGCACTTTACCATGTGTGCTCACACTGTAGTGCTGTAGATTTGGAGTCACTTATGTGTACTGTATATTGAAAGCTTATTCACATGCAGGTGGTGCACTACCTAGATTGAGAACCCAAAGATTGCGTGCTTATAGTTATGGGAGCTTTATCCTTCCAGCTGCGATACATACGTATATTTGAGGCCAGAGGCTGCCTTTTGCTTCAGTCAGTCTGGCCATGACCTGGTTTACAGCGACCACGCCAGCGAGAGTCCTAGACTCAGCATCAGCTCCACGCCTACTTTGCTCAGTGTTGCAAAATACTAGTAAAATACTAGAGCTTTCGTCAGTTTGAGTCATTTTTTCCTGTCTGATATTGTGAGCTTCACTTCGTATAGGGGAGCACACTCATACCCATTCTGCTACCAGAATGTAGATGAATTTAGCTACTTTTACCTGCCACTGAGAAACATATTATTGCAGGTGTAGGAGTATTGGCATAGACCTGATTATACTGGCACTAATTAACTAACTAATTAACTAATTAGTACCATGTGAATTACATTACTGTATTACGTGTAGTTAGTCATCATTTTGTTATTATAATGTGTATTTCTCATTAGTATCATTATGATTGTAGACTGGCACATCATTTCAATACCTCATGAATGAGAATGGGATTCATTGATGATAGGTTTAAGACACCATTAAATAAGACACCATTGAAATGCATTGCCCTGTGCACATGTATTTGGTTATACCTATATGACCACTATGGTACAGACCGGCATACAGCGCCATCTGCTGCTGAGTAAGAGGCATTACTAATCACGTTTTCTCTCCCCTCTTGCAGTTAGATGCCATAATGAAGCACTCCTGGTATCAGTAAGTGGCAGTTACTGTTGTACGATTTCAATATATTCATTGATCCCCCTTTTCTGTC
>NC_045174.1:1547804-1677804 GCF_900700415.2 Clupea harengus | reverse complement strand
TCTGCTGTAGGAACCTAGGCGAACAGATAACCCTCCCAGAAGGTCTCCAGTGGAAGAGCAGTTTTGTTATAGATGCGGAAGGATGGACACTTTGCAGCGAAATGCCCAAACTCTGCAAATCAGGGTAAAGTATTAGGAAGTTAATTCAGGCCCTGAGAATTGCCAGAGACAATCAAGCAGATAACAGCTCAAAGAGTGAATTGTGAGGTCAAAAAAGAGTGCTTGTGACCACCCTGAAGGCTTCACACATTCCCGATGGTTTAGTTGGTCCACCTAGTATTGTACCCTTGAGGGTGAATGGTAACTCATGCAAAGCATTACTAGACAGTGGCTCCCAAGTCACTATCATCTTTGAATGCTGGTACCAGCAACATCTGTCGGATGTTCCTATTTTCCCAGTTTCAGGATTGAATTTATGGGGCTTAAGTGACTCCAAGTCTAGTTATCCATATCGGGGTTATGTGGTAGTAGATGTGGAGTACCCAGCCGAACTTGTTGGTTCTTGCAAGACTGTTTCTGTTCTTGCTCTCATCTGCCCAACTCCTCACACCTCTGACCAAATTTCTATCATAATTGGAAACAACGCCAACCATGTTAAACGATTGGTGCAGCAGTGTAGAGAGGATGGAGTGGATGTCACGCAAACCTTTGGTCAAAGTGCTTTTGTAAGCCAGAAAGCCGTTTTCATCCACCAGCTGTCAGCTCAGTGTACAAACTGAGGATGAAGTTGGTTGTGTGAAATGGCAGGGCCCTGGCTCTTTGATGCTGGCTCCTGGTCAGGAAGCAGATGTAGCTTGTGAAGTGGAATTAAAGTCCAAAAGTGGATGGAGAAATACTTATGGTTGATGCATCTACTGTTGCTCCACTTCCAGCCGGGGTCCTGCTTAAGCCGATGGTGGTGCCAGGCGGGCATTAATACACCCACAGCTGCCGGGTCCTGGTGAAGAACGAATCCTTAAGAGAAACAGCCATACCAGTGGTACTGTAGTGGGTAACCTACATCTCATAGATTCGGTAACTACTATCTCCTCTGAGATGCCTGCTACTTCAGATGTATTCGATGCTGGTTTGATTAGCTTTGGAGACTCGCCAGTCACTGCGGAATGGAAAAGAACGATTGCGAGCAAAGCTGTCACAAAGATCCCATGTTTTTTCCCTTCATGACTGGATGTTGGCTTAGCCAAAGGAGTTGAGCATCGAATCAGGCTGATGGATGCCCGGCCATTTCGTCAGCGGTCGCGACGTCTCACACCTGCTGACATAGAGGATGTAAGAAAACACTTGCAGGACTTGCTTCAAGCAGGCATAATCAAGGAATCCCGCAGTCCTTATGCCTCACCAATAGTTATAGTAAGAAAGAGAATGGTGCGGTAAGGATGTGCATAGACTACCGCCTACTTAATAGTAGGACTGTTCCAGATCAATATACAACTCCATGTATTGATGAGGTGTTGAATGTATT
Source organism: Clupea harengus (assembly GCF_900700415.2). Classification (NCBI taxonomy): domain Eukaryota; kingdom Metazoa; phylum Chordata; class Actinopteri; order Clupeiformes; family Clupeidae; genus Clupea; species Clupea harengus. Next base: position 1,676,342 of record NC_045174.1, on the reverse strand, counting down.
GTCTGGGAGTAAGTGGTTCTCGGTCCTTGACCTTCGGAGCGGCTATTACCAGATAGCCATGAATAAGGAAGACCAAGAAAAGACAGCCTTTATATGCCCCTTAGGTTTCTTTGAATTTGAGAGGATGCCGCAAGGGATTACTGGGGCCCCAGCGACCTTTCAAAGACTGATGGAGAAAGCTGTGGGGGATATGAATCTGCTCCAGGTGATTGTGTACCTGGATGACCTGATTGTGTTTGCAGGTCGCTTGAAGAGCATGAGGAGAGATTGTTGAAGGTGTTAGATAGGCTAGGAGAAGTGGGGTTAAAGCTGTCCCCTGACAAGTGCCAGATTTGTTTGCAGGAGGTTAAATATCTAGGGCACATTGGTTTCAGTGGAAGGGGTGTCGCCGGACCCTTCAAAGATTGAGGCTGTTACACATTGGGCCCAAGCCTACAAACTTAAAAACCTTACAGTCTTTCCTGGGCTTCTGCGGTTACTACCGTAGGTTTATTGCCAAATATGCAGCTATTGTCAGACCTTTGACTGAAATCACCAAAGGTTATGGTCCAAGACAGAAAAAGCATAAAACCTGCCCCCGATTCAAATAAAACTTATATGAAGGAGTCTGAACCGTTTGGTTCACGATGGGACCAAGAGTGTGATGAAGCGTTTCATCAAATCATTCATTGTTTGACACATGCGCCAGTATTGGCTTTTGCGGACCCCCAAAAACCGTACATCTTGCATGTGGACGCCAGCCTTAAGGGTTGGGTGCAGTTCTTTATCAGGAGTATCCTGAGGGCCTTAAACCAGTGGCCTTTGCCAGCCGAAAGCTCAAGCCATCCGAAAGGAACTATCATATCCATCAGTTGGAGTTCCTTTCTTTGAAGTGGGCTGTGGTGGATAAACTGCATGATTATTTGTATGGAGCTAGGTTTACCGTCCGTACAGATAACAATCCGCTCACTTATGTTCTTACAACAGCTAAGCTGAATGCTGTTGGACACAGGTGGTTGGCTGCACTGTCCACTTATGAGTTCGACCTCCAGTACCGTCCAGGCCGTCAGAACACAGATGCAGACTTGTTATCAAGGAACATGTTTGATGAGGAAAAGCTTGATGAATGGGTGACCATACCCGAAGATTGTATTAAGTCCATCTGCCACTGTGTTGGTGTACAGCTGAGTGGTCATGTCAGATATGTTGATCAGTTGGGTGCCGCTCCAGGCTGTGTGCCAGATATCTACAGTTTTCCAACACAGTTGAGGGCGACCTCTTTAGACCAGGTGTCCAGGCAAGAGCTGAAGGAAGCTCAAGAACAGGATGACTTGATAGGACCCACAATACAGGCCGTTAAGAGTGGGAAATGGTTTGGGAGTACAGAGCCCAGTCAGGGCCTGACCTGTATGAAGAGAGAACTAGGGAAATTGACCATGAAGGATGGACTACTGTGTCGTCTGGCCAAAAGAGCTGGTGGGGAGGAAGTGGTTCAGCTTGCCTTGCCTAAACAATATCAGGAAGTTGTGCTAAGGTCTCTCCACGATGACCTTGGACATTTAGGGGTTGAGCGGACGATTAACTTGATTCGGAGCCGGTTCTTCTGGCCAAAGATGTCCGTAGATGTAGAGACATACATAAAGAATTGTGGACAGTGTGTCACCTATAAGTCACCATGCCAGAGAGCTGCTGCGCTACAACAAATTAGTAGTAGTGGGCCTATGGATTTGGTGTGTATAGACTTTCTCTCGATGGAGCCGGACTCAAAGGGCATAAGTAATGTCTTAGTAGTGACCGATCATTTCACAAGATATGCTCAGGCGTTTCCCACAAGGAGCCAGAAGGCTCATGTGGTCGCCAAAGTATTGTTGGAGAAATTCTTTGTACACTATGGACTCCCGGCAAGGATCCATTCAGATCAAGGGAGGGACTTTGAGAGTCGCTTAATAAGAGAGATGTTGGGAATATTGGGGATCCGTAAGTCGCGAACCACCCCATATCACCCGCAAGGTGATCCACAACCTGAAAGGTTCAATAGAACTCTGCTGTCTATGCTTGGCACATTAAACCAAGGGAAAAAAACGCAGCTGGAGTCAGCATGCGAGTTATTTAGTCCATGCCTACAACAGTACCAAGTGTGACAGCACCGGATACTCGCCATACTACTTAATGTTTGGGCGTGAGGCTAGGCTCCCTGTGGATCTGTGTTTTGGAACTTCGCCAGAGGGAGTGGAAGATGCTTGTCAGGAACGGTATGTTATGCAATTGAAAAAAGATTTACAAGAGGCCTACAAACTTGCAACTGAAGTGTCTGACAAAAGACACTTGAGGAATAAGCGACTGTATGACAAGACAGTGAGAGTTCAGTCTCTTGAGGTTGGGGACCGAGTGCTGTTACGGAATCTTGGACTGCGAGGGAAACACAAGCTGGAGAGCAGGTGGAACCCATGCCCATATGTCATAGTGGGGAAGATGCCTAATCTCCCTGTTTTCCAGATACAGCGAGAGGATGGAATAGGGGTGGTCAAGACCATCCACAGGGACCATCTACTCCCCATAAATACCCTTGTGAGGATGCCTGGACTAGACCTCGAAGAGGAATTGACTCATAAACCAAGGACGAGAGCAGACACCCGCCTTAGGCAAATGGCGAAGACCCATGAGACTCCGAATGCTGGGAAAGAGGGACAGGAGTTATCTGATTCTTCTGATTCAGATTACTTTATAGCACAGAGATCTCAAGACGGTCGGGAAGAGTTGCCGAGATGGTATAGGGATCCTCCAAATCCTGGAGTCTTTCTACCAAGTGATGATGATACTACACAGATTGAGGCACCGGCATCATCAGAGTGTGAGCCGGAACCAGTTGAAGTAATTCCCAGCCAAACCGATCAGGAAAGGGTGTCTGAAGAATCAGGTAGTGCTGAAGGGGAGCCTAAGTTAGTCAGCACACCGATACCTAGAGTGGTTAGACAGTCCCAAAGATCACCCAGGTCAAAGGACCGAGTTACTAGTCCCATGAAATCGCGTCCCAGGAGAACTGTCAAACCAGTGGTTAGGTTAACCTATGATAAACCAGGAAGTTCCAGGGATCAGGCTATTACCATAATTCATGGAGGAATAACAATTCAAATAGGCCATACTTAAAGGTGTACTATTGGAGTATGATTTTCTTTAAAATGTGCTGATGAGGACACAGACATTATACCAGGGGGAGGGTGTAACAGGGTTAAAAATACATATGTTTATTGTCATAAGATATTTATTTTGCTACCTGTTGTGTGTTTTATTGTTTCTATTGCTGCTGTTGATATGTTTCGCTTAATGTATGGAACTGCAAATACCACACTGCTTATTAATCTTTTCTGTGCTAGTCTGGCGAGTAACCAGTTATGTCAGTGAGTGCTGATTGGTGGAGGATCTAATTAATGCTGATTGGGTGAGAACGGGAGAGGGAGAAAGCGTCTGTAATCCTGAGAGAGGAAACCCCAGGTATGACGTGGAGGACAAGGAAGGCAACACGGTTTTTTCCATAGGACTTTGCGTTCGTTGTGTGGACTATTGGGCTTGTTGGCAAAACAATCCCTGACGGGACACTGACGATAACCAGAGAGAATCCATACTGACCGGAGAAATCACATACTGGTCGGCGAATATTCATCCACCCCAAGGTAGAGTGACGTCTTTTCTTTTTGCTGCTGACTATAGTGAAGCGGCCAGTAAGTTTTCGGCCACAACGCACGCTAGCGACGACCCAGGCCTGCTACGTTTGGGGGTTAGGAGAGTGTTTACCTGCTACGGTAACGTTGGGGACATTGGGTGTGTTTTGGGGTAGCTTTAACATTGTAGCTAGCTAACAGGTAAGCTAACCGCCTACCAGGTTAGTTGTAGCTTTGTTGGAGTGGGTATATGTTTTGTTTATCAACGTGTATATTAATTTTGAAAGCGACCTTTTGTCGGCAACTATGAGTTTATGAATCAGTTTTCTAAATGTTTGTTTGTATTATATATGATATTTGATAATAATAATAATAATAATAATTCGCTAGATAAAGCCATTGTGTTGGGTTTTATTTATATTCACAAGGGAACAGGGACCCATAATATTAACTAGATATATATGAACTTTAAGCTATTCTCCCTTAGCTAATCACTTAGAGTAGCGAAGGGAGCGCTAGGCCTAATCTCTGTGATTGGCTGATAAGTGACTAGTCTGCACAGATGGGTGACAGGTGTAGGTTTTTCCAGCATAGAAAATGTTAAGGCCATTGAGGCAACTGAATGCATTGTATTCCTATATTCAGTGTGAAAATCAGCTGGAACTATAAACATACAGATCAGGCTCCATAGACTCCAGGACCTTTTGGATTCGTTTTTTTAGACCCATAACCACTAAATATATATCAGATAGATATACTGTATAGTACTTTATTATCAGACAGGTCTATACTATACCAATCTAATGGTATTACTATACCAAAGGTGATTTAAGAAACAAACAAACAAAAAGATTCAAAATACAATTTCAGTAAAAAAAAGTATTAAATCCAAGCAATGTCAAGGTGAGGGAGGGAGATCTGAATAATTCAATACAAATAGTAAGCTATATCATTCATCTTGATTGATGATACTTGTTGATACAGAATACGTGAAGTTAATGTGGGAAAAACACATTTCATTAATATCTTTTAAGAGACCACCACAAGTACACAAGTTTTATTTTGTTTGTTTTTAAGTAATGTAGGCGTACCATTTTTCTAGGCTACCTGTAAATGTCTATCTATGTAGCCTAAGCACATGACTAATTTAAAGATCTTAGCACATTGAAACCCACTGCTTAAAATTGAACTGGTGAGACTGTTTTTGCAGAGATAGCCGTGGCTGGCTACCTCATACGGTTCGTGATGAATGTACTTCCGCACTCCTCGGCTTTCAAGTGGTTTAATTTAATGACAAGTTGCCAAGTACCTCTAAGTAGCAACCCAGACTGAAAGTGAAATGTCATACGACTGTAGTTAGTATCACTGCTAAGTAGAGCTGTGGCTGACACCTGACCGACAGACACTTTGACACTTGGTGAGGTGGAGTTGGGATCGAACTAGCAACCCTCCGATTGCTGAACGACTCCTCTAACTCCTGAACCACTATTGCTCTTTATGTACATAATAATGCACACCAGACAACTTTTCATCTCAAACTGTTTAGGCTCTTAAAGACTAGTTTCATTCTGTTAAACAATATAACTTATTTCAGTTACAGTATTTTTAAATCTAGGCTTTTGTTATGATCAGTATGATGTCAATAGTAAAGTGGCCATTAATGACCGTGAGCTTCAGGTCCGTGGTTATGTCCTGAGAGTAGTAGACTGATGAGGAGGAATCCAATATGTTACCCAAACACACTGCCAAATGCATTAGCTGCTTTCAGCCTTCTTCCATGCAGTGTGTAACACATACAGCTATTTGATTCCATCCCTCAGAACATCACTGGTTGTCTGATGGTGGGACTGCGATGGTGGAATCAGGTGGAGGATGATGGGAAAAGCCACTGGGTGTTTGAGTCCAGAAAGGTAGGCAATATTGTGGCTGTGTGTGACTGAGAATGTGAGCGGGAGAGAGAGAGAGAGAGAATGACACTGAAATACAAATGTATGGCTTTCTGTATATACAGTGGTACAGATAGCTTTTGCTTTTGTAAAATGAAAATATGACAAAAATTACATCAGTATTTTACTAAAAGCACCTTGAATGTTTAATATTTCTTTTGGCTCCCTCAATAATAACCACACTAGTTTGCACACTCATATGCCCCATCGTCTGGATCATCTTTGCCTTCAGCAGATGCAGTAAGGCCTGAACACACGATCCGTTTTTGCACGGTGCCTTTGTGGTGCCAAGTCTGTGTCTAGGCTAGGGTCTCTTCCAGTGGCGGTTCTAGAAAATTTTACATGGGGTGGCAAGTTGAAATTCAAGGGTGGCATATCACACACACACACATGCCTGGTGTCTATATGTATTTATTTATACAAATCCAGATAGTGAAAACAGACAACAGCAATGTCTTGCCAAGAGTCTAAATATTGTTACAAAAAGCCAAAACAAATATTTGTCTTTTTTAATAAGACTTAAAACAGATATTACATATATTTACATATTCAGCAGCAAAACAATTCAGTTTTATTTAATTTCACAAACAATTCGTTTTTCTCGATTGCTTACACAAATTTTTTGAAAGCATGCCTCGTTTTCTCAAAACTCTAAACACAAATCCCTAAACCACTCACACAAAATGCAAAAGGCAAAAAAAATATCTCCTGCGAAATGCTACCTTGCTTTCAAAACAGTGTTATGTCACCTCAAAAGGGTATTTTGTTTTCAAATGACAAACACAGACCATTATATGAGTAGACATTCTAAGCATCCATTGAACACTGATGTGCTCAATGGAAAACACTACTATGAATGGGAAAACATCAGTATGAAGGCCTTATCAGGAGCATTATGCCTTTTCATGTTCAGTGTTACTGTACGCTTACTCTTGTAGTAAAATATAACTGTATAATGTTTTTACTCAAATATAAAACAACACACAAATATACAATAACAACTCAAATATTTCTTTATTTTTTCCAAAAGTGCTGTAGCCTATATATCACAGCAAACACAACTGAATGTGTAAATGATTTGCACAGAACAAACAATAGGAAATAGGCCAGTACAGTCAACAAAAAAAGAAAGAAAAATGTAAAATAAAAAAAACTACTGCATCCTGTTCTAGCTCAAGACAATATTGACAATGTTGTATCAGAAATAGACCTACGCAGTGTTGTGAAACACTTGAAAATAACATTGGATTGGATTACAATACAGTACAGTAATGTGTCAGTGCTGATAGGACGCAATCAGTTGTGGAAATGTATATGACTTACTTGCAGTCATAGCATAACTGTTTGACTCTGTCGGAGTTTCTGACAAAAGGCACCCTGTGTTCCACCTTAGAACATGGTCCACTGTGGCTAGGCTCACTGTATTGATGTTTAGGAATATGTCTTGGTCATCAATGGTTGCACTTTGTATTTGTTTATGTAATTTTACAAATACAGTACTAAGGAAAATACTCGAAATACAAGAATACTTTGCTCCTGATAAGGCATAGCTTAGCAGGAGCTAACCTGTGGCCATCATATTGCTAAAGCTTTGATTTCAAATTGCACACCAGCCTTGGAAATGGAAGTTCTTTCTTCACTGGAATGGAGCGGGAGATGGGCAACCACGGTGACAAGAGAGCAAAGCGGACTCATGGACTCAACCATTTTACAGGGAAGAGGGAACTTAAAGATTTTAGAACAAGTTACCAAAGAGATCAACAGCTTAAGTAGCAAAAATATACAGTAATACCATTCAATAAATGTATAGTATATTATAGGAGACACTTCTGACAACCTGGGTGGCAAGTGGGGTGGCAACAATTTTTTGTCACCCCGGTGGTTTCGCCACTGGTCTCTTCCACATCATTCTGAGGGTAGAGCTGAGGAAAAAATGGGAAAGAACATTAGTCTCAGTCCGACAACTCTCTCAGCTTAACAAGTTTACAAGGCAAAATCTTATTTTCAAAGGGTAATGTATGCAAATAAACTATAGAGTAGGTATAACATCACCAACGTGTTGTTACTCATGTGCTGATAGAGCTAGCATTGAGTAGAGCTAGCATGTAGTAACTCTATTGAGATAACTGAGTGATGGGCACAAGGGACAAGGGGCAAGCCGCTCTCTGTCTGCTCTGCATTGGGTTCTGGCCTTTGGAGGAAGCCAGACAAAAAAAAACATGGTCTCTGTTTACGTATGTCTATTGACCTAGCAGTTCACCATGTCTAGATTTTAAATAAAAGTCATTACAGTACTTTGGTGCAATCTAAACACAAATGGCGTTGTGTATCCATTCCAATCAATCAGAGACCAACCAGATACAGCAATGTTAATAAACAAATCTGAACCTAAAATAGTTGACCGGCTGTGTTAGCAGCTTGACAGAAAGGGGTCCCAGGACACTTGCCGCCCCCCCCCCCCAATATAAAACATCAAGCAGGTTAAAAATTAATATCAGATGGAAAACTCACCCAGACACGCTATTCTTGTCCCTCTTCCACCAAAACAAGACCAGAAACAAGATAATCAATCCAAAAAATCCAAACAATCCAATCGATGCCAAGGTACCATACCAATTCCTTTCCTCAAAAAGCTGCACATCTGAAAGACAAGAGTTCAGTTAAAGCTCTATTTTAATGCCAAGAAATGCTCAGTAGTTATAGCTGCTTCAGTATTCAAAGTCCTTTGGTCATGAGTTAATTTAGTCAAATTTGTAGTTTTCGGAACAGCATTTGTCAACCTGATGCCTACGACAAAAGATTGTGTTTAGAAGAAGCTGACTACTTTTAGTTTGGCTATAGTCACCAAACCATGCAACACAGATTTTGCCTATAAGTAAAGGAACATAACTTCATGTGTTCTGTTATAAATGTGTGAGAGGAATCGAAATCATGGTGACAAGCCTCCTGCTGCTCAACATTTTAATAAGGCGGGTCACAACATCTGCACCATTAAGTTTCAGGGCATCGAAGTGGTGTGGAATTTAAGGAAGAGACATTTAAGGGAGGCCTTTTGGATCTTTGAGCTCTAAACAATTCTCCCTTCAGGACTTCATAAAATAAATTGATTTAAAGTTGTTTTTTGTGATTAACCCCTCGTAGCTATGACATTAGGTGGATAACTATATTGGATTGCTGTGATTATGCCGGTGATGGTGGTGGTGGTCGATGATAAAGTTGTAATTTGATTTGCTTGCTTTTTTATCTTTATTTTTAACAGCTGTAATAAATATGCCACAGCCTCTTCCGTAATATCATGTGACCAAAATCCACCCAGCTGAATTTGAACATGCTTCCATGTAATGTCAGACATCATGATAATAACTGCCAATACTGACTGTCCAATACTAAAGTTTTAGGTTTGGAAAACAGTTAGGTCCGGTCAACAATTTCTTCATTTCTGATTGGACAAGAGGCATTCCAGGAGTGGGGATACCTAGGCACAACCTCACTTGGACTCGCTAGTAACCACAGTGTTTGATATACTTCAACCATTAACTGGTAGGACATCAACATTCCATCCATTCAAAGAGCAGAATTGCAGGTTGCAATTTTATAACGCTACATTTGACAGTTACCAGTAGGGATGGGTATCGTTTGGGTTTTTTCCGATACCGGTGCTAAAACGATACTTTTAAAACGATAACGGTGCCTAAACAGTGCCTGAACCGATAATAAAAAAAAAGAAGCACAAAACGACGATTGACGACATTAAAGAAAGGCTTTTTTTATTGCCAAGGCAAATTTTTGCTTCAAATTGAACAATATATGAACTATTTAAAGTATACTATAAATATAAATAAATACATTAACTGTTAACAGTTTACAGTATACTTAAATAAATATAGATAAATACAAAACACACACACACACACACACACACACACTACAGCTTCAAACTTCAGCAATTCTTTTGCAGAAATATGAGCATATTTGCCTTTTCGGATGTATTATTTGGTTTGCATTTATTTCATGAAATTTCACCATTTTCTGATTCGTTTATACCTATCTTTTCTATCTTGTTTATACTTAATCTTGTTATTTGAACACACTGAGTATGTGAACTTGTACTGCCCCTTTAAGAGACTAGGTTTAGTTTTGCTGGCATCTCCATTTAGTCTTCAGTCTGCGGTTGCTGATCTGCCTTTGACTCTTGCCTTCTCTCCCCCCTTTACACACAATTATTTTGTTGCATTTGCTGCACGTCACGTTGTTTGAATCTTTGTGTGCGAAATACAGCCACACTTTTGACCGTTTACCTTTCGGCATTTTCTCTGTTAAAAGGTTGATGGCTAGCTAGCTACTGTAGCTATACAAACGGTAGGCTATCGTTACATGCTGCCAGGACGGAGTCATCAATGTAGTGTAACGTTAACTAGCGCAAGTGAGGTGATGCTTATGTTGGCTGTAACGTCCGTTTTAGGCCACCAGTGGCAATATTTAAATCGGCTCAGGCACCGAAATGAAGCACCGAATGTATTTCAATCGGCTCAGGCACCGAAAGGAAGCAACGAAATCTGCGTTGCGTTTTGGTCGGCACCGGTCGTATAGGAACAGGTTTTCGGTACCCAACCCAAGTTACCAAGTAAGGAAATGGAGGGCATGGAGTGTCTTCCACTCATTGATTTATTCTGATAGAGAATATGATTGATGCACAAGTGCAAGGTTTGCCATTTCATGCGAAACTGTAGTTTCCTACTCCCCTTACCCCTGTAACAGTAAACCTTTGAGCACAGTGTATACCCACTAAACTGGTCTTGTTTGTATCATGTATTTACCACCGGATGTCTGTATATATATTATGTACACCTACCAAATGCAGGATATGTACAACACCTGTTGTTTCCCATCCCCTTCTGCCACACAACCCTCCCCCATCCCCCCTTCCTATCTCTACCCGGCCGACCTCAAGCAGATGGGTCCCCCCTTATGTGCCGTGGTTCTGCTTAAGGTTCCTTCCTGACTAACAGGGAGTTTTTTCTTGCCCGTGTTGCCAATGTGCTTGCACTAAGGGGGTTCAGGCCCTGGGCTCTGTAAAGCGCCTAGAGACAATTGTATTGTTATGGCGCTATATAAATAAAATTGAATTGAAGTTGATTCAAAAAACACTACTTTATCATTATTTAAATCACCACATTTAGTCATCTTTATCCATGTAACTGTTAAGCAGCTGTTGCTAGTGTGACAAGCAGACTCTCAATTGGCCTGGCCCCTCCAGGGATCAGTTTATTGATCAATTTCTATGAAAATCAATTGATTATTCGATTGATGGATTTTCTCCCCAATTTCCATTCAGTGCTTGAGCTTACAGGTACCAGTGTTCTTTGAGAAATCTGAGGCGTCGTCCTCAACAGACTTCGGTTCACTCCAGGCTTGCACACCATCAGAGGTGACGGCTGCTACAGACACCTGAGGCAGTCCCTCCAGCACAGTGGAAGTCCCAGACACTGTCTTCTTCATCAGCAGGTCAGTACCATTGTAGGACCACTTAACCTGAGGAGGAGATTTGGAAAATACTAATGCCAGGTTCCATTATATTTTATATTTATTTATACAAGACACAATTTTATTCTAAGCAACTTAATGGGCAGGTAAGCTGTTAGCACCTTGCCCACCAGTTGAGCTATAGCAGGGATTCCCTCATGCTATACCCTTCATGGAAACTGCACCGAAAACCTTGGCGGAGGTAATAACAAAAGCAGTGGGAGTATTCATAGCTATTTATTTATTACTTATAGATATTTATAGCCAAAGATTTGCAACCCTATTCGGTTACTTTAGGGGATTGTCACCTGAGGAAAAAATGAACAATGTTACATGTCCCCTCCCACACACGTTTCAGCCGTAATGCTCTGTGAAACAACACAGAGAGAAATTGAAAACTAATTGAGTCAGACACCCTATCTAGCTCTCTCCAATGATAGTGTGACCTCCAGAGCAAGTGAGGGCTACCTCACTGTAGTAGAGACAGAAACCAGGCCTAGTCAGTCATGGTGCTCATTTTCTAAATAGAAAGTTTTATTTGTTTAGAAGCAAAAGTGTATTGTTTAAAGGGTGATTTAATTTTTTTCTTACACATAAAAGGTAACGAAACCATACCACTACTGTGCCCCAAAAACGTGAAATATACGGAACCGTGGGCCCACCGTACCATTGCATCCCTAGGATTTAGGCATAAAGTTAAAGATGACATTTATTCAATATTTTCAGCAAGATTACTTTTTCACAATTTCAAAATAACAAAAAAAGAAGTTTGGGCACCCTGCATGATCAGTATTTAGTAACACCCCTTTTTGTAGCCTGCTAAGCCTAAGGCAATTCTTGTTTGGACATTTTCGCCAATTCTTCCATGCAAAAGGCTTCTAGTTCTGTGAGATTATTGGGCCGTCTTGCATGCACTGGTCGTATGAGGTCTATTCACAGATTTTCAATTATATTAAAGTCAGGGAACTGAACGCCATGGCCAAACCTTCAGCTTGCACCTCTTGAAGTAGATAATTGTGGATTGAGGTGTGTTTAGGATAATTATCCTGTTTGAGAAGCCATCCTCTTTTTATCCTCAGCTTTTTACAGACGGTGTGATGTTTGCTTCCAGAATTTGCTGGTATATACGTACCTGAATCCATTCTTCTGTCCACAAATTAAATGTTCCCTGTGCCAGTAGCTGCAACACAAGCCCAAAATATATTTGATCTACCCCTGTGATTTACAGTTGGAGAGGTGCTCTTTTCATCCAATTCTGCACCATTTTTTCTCCAAACATACCTTTGCTCACTGCAGAAGACAAAAGGTTTTCTTCTGCTGACTCTTCCATGAATGTTATTTGTGCAGGAGTGCAGAACTGCGCACCATCACTCCAGAGTCTGCTAAATCTTCCTCAAGGTCTTTTGCAGTCAAACAGGGATTTTGATTTGTCTTTCTAGCAATCCTACGAGCAGTTCTCGCTGAAGGTTTTCTTGATCTTCCATACCTCAACTTGACCTCCACCAATCCTGAAAATGCTTTGCCATATTCTTATAGCCTTCTCCTGCTTTGGTTGACATCAATTATTTTCATTTTCAGAGTGCTGGGCGCAAACTTTTGCATTATGCTTCTTTCCTTTTTTCACTTTTTTGTATAAAAGACGGCTAATCCACTTATCTTGCTTAAAACGTTGAAAAATGGTTCCATCATTTACTTTATGCCTTTTGGAGATTAGTTCATCTTCCATTCATGGTAACAGACATTTTGACCAGGGGTGCCCAAACTTTGGCATGCCACTGTAATTGGTGTCAGTGTCATTACTGCGCTCTTAACACTTCCAACCCCAAGGCCTTATTTTGACTATGTTGGGTAGTCTGCCAGGCCTGATATTTTTGTATATTTCACTTAACTAGAAACCATGAGGCAAAAGTGGTATTTATGATTATATTCTAGAACACCTCAGCAATAATAAAATGAGAGTAAAAGGAATGTAGTAAAACAAGTTTTTTATTAAAATGAAATCTAAAGACACTAAAATGAAATCTAGTTTTAGAGGTGCTCAGACTTTGTACAAAAACACATTGTTAATATTTTGGAAGTTTTCTTTTTTACTCTGAGCCCTGTAAACATAGGTGTTTGGTCCACATAGGTGAGTTTAGCATTCAGAAAGTGTGTGTGATTTCAATACTAATTCTAAGTAAAGTAAAATGTGACACTTTTCTTCACTTAGACCACTATGCATATTGATGAGAAAGGTGTGAACATTCTGGGACACCTCGGTCAAGAACAATGGCCATGATGTAATGGGCCTGGAATGTCTTTGTTCCTACAGGTTTACTTGACACATCATGACCCAATAGTGATCACTGAATTACCATCTCCTTATCATATGAATAGTTGTCATTTGCTAATGGGAGGGTCAAAACCTCACTCAGAGGCTGAAATGTGCAAGGGATTTGTAATATTGTCCTTATGAAGTGATTATTTATATTTTAGTTTCAAACTTTACATATTTTAAAATAAAAGGGTTCAAGGTTGCTGTGGGTGTTAGTTTTATGTTTCTAGGACAAAAACTCGCAGAGATTTTTAAATATATTAATCAAAATACCACCAAGTTCCCCACGGGGCCCCTTGGGGCTGGAAGAGTAATTCTCAGGAATTCTGGTAGTCAGTCTGTATCTCTTTTTTGAGCCACACACACTTTCTATCTGACTGACACACACACACACACACACACACACACACACACGCACACACGCACCTCTGCCTTGCCTTTTGTTTTAAATAAACACAAACCTCTAAACTACTCTCTCTCTTTCCCCCTCATTGTCTCTCCCTGTTTCTTTTCCTCCCTAGAACCACTCACTTAGTCTCACACACACAAACAAATGTGCATGCACACACATACACACAAACAAACAAACGTGCACGCGCACACACACACACACACACACACACACACACACAAACGTGCACGTGTGCACACACACACACAAGCAATTAGGTAAATATTCTAGACAGGCTAACACACTGTTTGACTGCTTACGTTTCCTCCACAGTACTCACTCCATTTAACTAAGGGGTCTCAAACTCCTGGCCCACGGGCCACATCCAGTCCGCCAAGCGATTTCATCCGGCCCGCCGACTGCTCAGAATGTTGCAAAACGTTACATTGCTTTGAATGGGCCGGCCCCAAGGTTTACCACTGCCATTGGCAACGGGTTTTGCGCTTCTAATTCACACCTTTTATATCATTCCGCAAGTAGTCCAGTCATTTAACGTAACGGAAACTGAATTGAAGTCAGCAAGTAATGGGTTGCTACACAGTACCTGAAACTTTAAAGTTCTATTTGCGTGAAGAACAATTTTTTCTTAGCGGAAGTCACGAAATGGCAACAAAATCATTAAAAAGAGGTACTTTGGAGGAATGTCTTCTATCATTTTGACAAGTAAGCGAATAATAAGCGTGATAACGTATAGTCCGGCGGTCATTATCGGAAAATAAATCTAGCTGTGTCAAAGGCAAAAGTGCGTTTCAGTGCGTATTCTGTGGCTCTGGACGAGAGCACTGACATAAATGATAATGCTCAGCTCGTGATTTTTGTCTGGGGTGTTAACAACCAGTTGTTAACCAAGTGACAGAGGAATTACTTTGTGTAAAAACAATGCAAGGCCATACCAGAGCTAAGGATGTATTTGAGCAACTGTGTGACGCAATGGAGCATGCTGGTCTGTCATGGAAGTCGCTCTGAGGAATAACAGATGGTGCACCATCAATGATCAGCATATCAGTAAATTATTAATTTTAGATCACTATAGATGGAAATATGCTGTATTTTGACTGACTGACAAATGAAATTATACACTTGAAATATATTTATTATAAATACATTTATTTTATTTTGTAAAATAATTCGGATTTTTGCTGAAACTTTATTCAGTTTTCTGCTTTGTTTTGTTTGTTTGCAGCCTTGTTACCAACTATACAAAAGTGGTGAGGACAGCATTTGCTTTGAAATGTGCATCTATGAAAAAATATATGTATATCGATGAAGACATTATTCCACTATTAATGCTGTAATAAGATACGGGCTGTCAATGAGACAAGTGTTCCAAAGATGCAACTATAACAAACACCTTTATCCAAAGAGCATCTTGCATTGCCCAGGTATTGAAACCCGGGTCAGCTACTTGTTATTCAACAACACTAACTATTGTACCACTAATCACACATGGTAAATTTGCCACACTCAAAAGTGGTATCTACAGTATTGTGAGAGGCAAGCCAACAGATCAAAAAAATCTGGCCCCCCACTCACCAGACTGGACACTCTCATCGACCCTCGGGTAATCTGAGTTTGAGACCCCTTATAACTCCTTTCCAACTTGGTCAGTCTGTCAAGTCAATCTCTTTTCTGACACACACACACACACACACTTTTTGTCTCTGACTCACATTATAATGTGTCTCTCTCTGGGCAACAGGATACAACTGACAACTCTTACATAACAAGCTCACCACTGCATTGTGGGAAATGTGAACAGCACATACTCAAGCCACCAGGTGAGTTCAGCCAAGGTATTCAGAGGAAGGAAACTAAGGGAGCCATAAGAACAGCATTGGGAAGCTCCTGAACAACATGAACACGGCTCCATACAAATTTAGTTTCCCGTTTCTAATGTCTTTACCTCATACTCCAGGATGTCTCCAGTCTGCCAGTCAGCAGGAGGCGGCTCCCAGGACACGCTGACTTTGGACCCGTCGACGGACAAGGAGACATTTTGAGGCGGGGCAGTGATGGCTAGAAAATGAATGAAATGTGATGTCATTTGAGACAATGAGAAGGGTATTGTAAACACTTTTACTTACAGAGAAAATGTTGCAATGTCTACTGCTGTTGAAATGACCAAAACAGATAATAGCCACAATTCATAGATATGTATAAACTGCTCCTCCACTTAGAGGAGGCTCTGGAATGATCACACACAAATGTGTGGAGGCAGATGGAGGGAAGCCGTATTACATGGAAGATGCTGAAATTACATCTGTGAAGAGATACATCAACACTATGCTTCAGGGTGTGGTGCGTGTCTAGACAGTGCTTTCTGCATTCATTTCTTAACACAGTTGTGAAGGCTTTCAGTCTGGGCATCCGAGATCACAACAATGTTGAGTATTCTACTAACTGAAAAGGCTCTAAAACTGGATCTTGTAGACATCATTAAACTGGTTGATCACTCTTACCATTAATGTAGTAGATGTATCCAGGAGGTTTCTGAGGGTCCACAGACTGACATATGAATCTGCGATGTAAATCTCCTTTTTGTACATCTTTCAATTTGATGTGGTTACACGAACCACTGATGCGGTTCTGAAATTCTGGCCCAATTCCCTCCATTGTGGTCCCATGGAGGCACTCCACCACCAACCGTCCTTCGTGGGTAATGCATTGACTGTGCACGGCACCATTAATGTCAAAAGTTGCATCACCTCCAAGCTGTGCTGCCACTGGTGTGGGACTTTCTGCATCGAGAAAAAACAACAGCAGCAACAAAACAAAACATTTTAAGTGGAACAAGGAGAGCAGAATAAGAAATAGTGTAGCCTGGTGCTGATTCACATATGTATTTACTTTTTGTAAACCAGTACAACCACAATTTTGTTTATATTAAAAGGTTACTAGCTGCATTGTGAATCATCTTAGCCATGTTCCAGATATTAGTATATACTGTGACTTTGGCAAAGTATTCAACCCCTACAGAAAGTCATAACTATTATCTAGACAACAAAAGATACACATATATACATTTTCCTAATCAGTATTTTCATTGTGAATATTTATGCTCTAGTATATTTCCAAAAGCAAATTTCTCTAACATTAAAACATAATTTTACTTAAATATACTACTTGCCGAGGTATTTGACCTCTACAAATAATCACTTGTTAGAGAGCCCTTTTACTTCAACAATAATAAATGTGATTCCCCCCCCCCGCCCATTCTTCTTGGGAGAATCTTTTAGATCATCTAGGTTGGTGGGGTGGCACTTCTGGACTAGATCCTGCGCCATGTGTGCCGCATGCAACACTAGGATAACGGATCACCACAGCACATAACAACAAATGTACCTTCAGTAAAACAAATTCATAGGCTATACAATTACTTCACTGTTATACAGTGTAGTCACCAAAATCACTTCACACCGTATACTCCTTCAATTTACCTAGTTGTGCATCGGTGGTGAATAGTCGTCCAGCGCATAAAATCAGGACTCTATATAAAAAAGAAAAAGAAAAGCAACTGGAATCGTAACGTTAACGTTATGGGATACAACATTAATGTTCACTACATTGACATTACGGGCCAAGCAAACGGGCTCCCGGGACTGATACATGCTGTTGGTAGACCATAGGTAGTATAGTAGTATAGACTATTGGTATACCCGGAAGTGTGTTTGTGTTTGTCAGTGCGTTCAAAACGGGATAAAATGCAAACAGAGGTGGTCAAATATATCAGAGAAAGTTTGATTACCAAAGAAAACATTTATCTAATGAATTTAAACTTGAGAAAATATTGATGGAATAGAATATAACGCTTTGCCAACAATTAGCTCTGAATGTCAGACACTTTTGGTTTCGATTCGATAGTTACACTTTCTTAATCTACCTCCCGATGTATTTATCGAATATCAGCCACATTTGCAAGCCTAACCCGTGTCTATGAAAACCATGCCAGCAAGCGGCTATTCAAATTAGAAAAGTCCATTTTAAATTTATCTCTGAAATGTAACTCTACTTACCCGAACCTCACATTCAACATAAACATAACTAGTGCCTTCAAAATGAGAGTAGCTGCCTCGTTGCCGTGTCTCCAAGACATGAATTCGAGTGAAATCCAGTGTCCAAAACAAATGTAATCAGCGGAACCCTCGGTACCTGTGGCGTTCGTCGCCGAGACGAATAACAGGACTCATGAGTCACTGTGTTCCAACAATGAATTGCTTGTTCAGCACATGCGGAAGTAAAATCATTTGCATCATTTGCCCCTGATAGAACTGGAAATATTGCTATTCTGTTGTAGAACTTAGCCACGCCCACAAAAATTTTGGTCGGGAAGTTCGGTCTGGTGTCGCTCCGTTGGGGAGAAACTATCTCCTCACAAAAATCTGTGAGGAGATAGATAGACCAATCAAATTGTCAGGGCGGGCTTTATACGATGATGGACAGATGATCAACCCTAACGTAATCAACCACGTCACCAAAGAGCTTTTGGGGTGAATTCGTTTTCAACAAACATGGCTGCCGTTGGAGAGCTGAAATGTGGAAATTCGAGTCTGTTTTAGAAGACATTGACAGCACATTCATTTTGAAAGAGGAACAGATAAACATTTAAGGCATTTGTCGATCGAAAAGATGTTTTTGCCGTCCTTCCTACGGGATCCGGTAAAAGTTTAATGTATCAGCTGGCCCCATGGTCTACATTATGGTCATACTACGTTGCTCTGATTGGTTCTAGATATATCCAATTGAGCGAAGAGGCATTTTTTTTCCTGGTTCGGTTGAAACACGCCCCATAATTACAGCCCAACGGAGCGGTATCAGACTCATATTCTGACTAGAATTATGAGTATGACATCGTCAGGCTAATTCTGCTGTAGTAAGACATTAACTCCTTATTTTGTATCTGCAACTCATTTTGGATGTGTCTGTCTCACTGAGAAAATGTCAGGGATCGAACCCAGGTCGCTGGATCGGTAACCCCACGCTCAGCCGAGTGAGCTAGTTAGGACTCAATTGCAGAGGAGTGTTTCTTGGTTTCTTTATTCTTGAATGATATTTCCATACAGCGGGAAACGAACACACAGAAGGAAACAGAGGATACGACCGAACAGATAACAGTCCAAAAACACAGGAGATACTTGCAAACAGTTTAAATCCAAAAAACACCAACGGTGTATTATAATCCAAAAAGGCAAACTAAAGAGGCTACTAAATGGGTAACTCTCAAAGGTGAACTAATCTAGCACGAGAGGCGAAGCCTGGAAGCAACGCAAACAAAAGGCAGCGCGAGAGCTGCACAAAGAACCAACCTTAACTTGCGCTAGGCCTAGGGGAATACTGGTGATTGCTACTCTCATCGAGTAAACGGAAACGACGCAATAATGAGCCGACCAACATAGCCGGGTATTTATACCCCTACTAATCAGAGTATACATGGGACACAGGTGAGTAACACAATGACACTTGTATAACGATACGCCTGTCCAATTGTCCTTTGGCCATCAGATGGCGCCAATGTCCCCAAACTGAGACAATTATAGTCCAAAGTCATGACAGTGAGAGAGAGAGGGAGTGAGAGAGAGAGAGACATGAGAGAGAGAGAGAGAGGGAGTGAGAGAGAGAGAGACATGAGAGAGAGAGAGAGAGAGAGGGAGTGAGAGAGAGAGAGATCACAGCTTGAGGACAAGCCTTACAACAGCTCTGCATGATAGCAGCCCAGCAGGCTGATATTTTGCCACGCCCTTTTAGCCCACGTGCTCGTCCGTATCTCAGCTTCTGAAGGTCGTAGACACTTGAATTTGGCCTCAAAATGACCGGAATACGCATGTTTATACATGAACTATGAAGGTCTCTAAGCTCTAAAACCTTTACTTTTCGAGATATTCAAGATGTTTTTGGGGGGGGGGGGGGGGATATTCGCATGGGGCGCAAAAAGCTTAAAATCTTGAATTTCTTGAATATCTCGAAAAGTAAAGGTTTTAGAGCTTAGAGCTTTCTCAATGAACAAACAAAGCTGGTGTACAAACGTACAAGTGGGTGTTTTTAATGACAATGTGTGTTAAAACAGCACACCAATAACAGTAATGATAATAATAATAATGGTTATGACACCAATGACATCATTAAATAACAGTAACATTGCATGTTATTAACAAGTTAATACACATTTTTAAAAACACTATGAAACAGATAAAAAGAAATGGAAAGATCTGCATTCGCAATTTTTTGGGGGGCCCATTTGGGGCCGCGGATATCCATTGTTCCAGACAGTTCATAGATTGGTTCATCCAAGAGTGTGATTTAGAGACTTGCTTGTAAAGGAAAGACGGATAAACTAGCTTTCATATCCGCGTCATTCCCAAATCCTAATTCTTAAAGGGACCGCACACAATGGATGGAGAGAGGACCTGACAGTGTCAACTTTTGAGTTGTTTACTTGTTTTATTATGAGCAGAAGCAGGGACGTGCACAGGAATTTTGAAGGGCCATTGCTGACCTGAAAAAAGGGCAAACCCCCCCCCCCGAGCAAAAATAAATATATCACACGACTGTATGGAGTACTGAGAAGAACAGGGTCTTTATTAATGGTTCAAGTTCAAGTTCAAGTTCAAGTATTTTATTTGTCAGATGCACAGAACAACACTGAGTCAGACTGGGCACTGAAATTCTTAAGACAAGACACCGCACAACAACCTACCATAGCATAACATAAAATAACATAACATAACATATAAGTACTCTGAACATAAATTACACATATAATAAACATATAATAAATCTATTAAATATACAAAATAAATATACAATACAATCTGCTAAACATATAATACACATATAGTAACCTATACTAACCTAATAAACATACACTAACCTAAAGACAAATCAAATGTGCCTGGTATCAGGTAGTGCAATATTACTGGTAGTGCAATCAGTAGATGAAACTGTAACATGTAAAGTGGCGAGACTGTATCACTGTCAATTTAAAAGCCTGATGGCCCTTGGAAAGAAACTGCTCTCCAATCTACGGGTGCGAGACCGAATACTTCGGTAGCGCCTGCCAGAAGGCAACGGGGAAAAAAGTCTAAAGGATGGATGGTAGCAGTCTTTAAGGATCCTGCCAGCTTTCCTGAGGCATTGTGTGTGGAAGATGTCCTGCAGGGCTGGGAGCTCCCTGCCGATGATGAACTCCGCAGACCTGACCACACTGCGTAGGACCTTACGGTCCACACTGTGATGCAACTGGTCAGGATGCTCTCTATAGTACATCTGTAAAAGTTAGTGAGGATGACTGATTCCATACCATACTTCTTCAGTCTCCTCAGGAAGAAGAGGCGTTTCCGGGCCGCTTTCACCACCTTGTCCGTGTGAGCAGACCAGGTGAGATCACTACTGATGTTCACCCCGAGGAACCTGAAACAGCTGACCTTTTCCACAACGGATCTGTTGATGTATGTGTGCATACTCTTCCTCCTGCCGTCTCCTATAGTCCACAATCATCTCTTTAGTCTTGCTGATGTTGAGAGAGAGGCTATTTTCCTGACACCATGTTGTCAGGGTATCAACCTCCTCTCTGTAGGCTGACTCGTCATTTTCAGTGATGAGGCCCACAATGGTTGTGTTGTCAGCAAACTTCACGATGAGATTTGAACTGTGCGTAGCCGCACAGTCATGCGTGAACAAGGAGAACAGGAGGGGGCTGAGCACACAGCCCTGGGGGGTGCCTGTGTTGGTGATCACTATGGATGAGGTGCGGTCACCGATTCTCACCACCTGTGGCCTCCCCGTCAGGAAGTCCAAGATCCACCTACATAGGGAGGTGCTTAGTCCCAGGTCTACGAGCTTGGAGACAAGTCTGGAGGGGATGATGGTGTTGAATGCGGAACTATAGTCAATGAACAGCATTCTCACATATGTATTCCCTTTGTCCAGGTGGGAGAGGGCGGCGTGCATGGTCAGGGCAGTGGCATCGTCTGTAGACCTGTTGGACCGGTATGCAAACTGCATAGGGTCCAGAGTGGGAGACAGCGAGGAGCAAATTAATGATTTAACTAGCCGCTCGAAGCACTTCATTATGACAGAGGTCAGTGCTACCGGGCGATAGTCATTCATGCAGATGGCCTTGGTGTTCTTGGGCACAGGGATGATGGTGGTCCTTTTGAAGCAGGTGGGGAGTACAGACAGGCTTAGGGAGAGGTTAAAGATGTCGCTGAAGACCCCTGCTAGCTGGTCAGCGCAACCCCTGAGGGCCCTACCTGATATGCCATCTGGGCCAGGTGCCTTGCGAGGGTTGATCTTTTTGAAGCAGTGCCTCACCTCAGCTACTGTTTATGTAGGCACACCACTGGCTAGGCCTTTAGGTAACTCCACTGCAGGGGGGTCACTGTCCCTCTCAAAGCGAGCGTAAAAGGCATTCAGCTCATCTGGATGTAGGACAGAAGACTGGGTCTCACTGTAACTCCTCCCTTTACAATCTGTGATGGCTCTTAGTCCACTCCACATGCGCCTGGGGTCAGAGCCATGGTAACTGGACTCCACCTTAGTTCTGTAAGCCCTCTTTGCTGCTTTGATGGCCTTCAAAAGGTCGTATCTGGCCTTCCTGTACTGATCAGGGTCCCCGGAGTTAAAGGCCGCAGACCGGGCTCTCAGGTTGGCCCGGACCGTGGCATCAACCCAGGGCTTCTGATTGGGGAAAGACCAGACAGCCTTCTTGGGAACGACATCATCGATGCAGTGTTGGATGTAGCTTGAAACAGTGTCCGTATATTCATTTATGTCCCGATCCGCTGCCTCCCGAAACATCAGCCAGTCAGTGGTGTCAAAACAGTCCTGGAGAGTAGCCACACTCTCGTCACTCCATTGATGGACTGTCCTCGCAACAGGTCTGACCTGTTTCAGCTTTTGCCTATATGCAGGGAGGAGAAGAATGGAGGTGTGGTCAGCCTTTCCAAAAGCAGGACGGTGGAGTGGTTTGTAACTGTCCCGGATTGCTGTATAACAGTGGTCGAGGGTCTGGTCTCCACGTGTGAAGAAGTCTATGTGCTGATGGTATTTAGGCAAGGCTTTCTTCATGTTGGCTCTGCTGAAATCTCCAACAACAATGAAGGCTCCTCCGGGTGCACATAATCCAATACAGTTCCTCCAAAGCAGTAGCCTTATCTGCCTGGGGGGGATGTACACTACACTCATAACGACTGCAGTAAACTCCTGCGGTAGATAGAAGGGTCTGATTTTTACAGTTAGCAGCTCAAGGACCGGAGAGCTGGGAAAGTTCATAGAAAGCCCATAGAAAGTTAACCATAACACAGACCCCTCCGCCCCTGCGCTTGCCTGAATCAGCTGTTCTGTCCTGGCGGTATATGCTGAATCCCGACGGTGTAACTGCCGTATCGGAGATCTCCGGGACGAGCCACGTCTCGACGAATGCCAATACACAGCAGTTCCTGATGTCCCGTTGGAATTTGATACGCGCATTAAGTTCATCCATTTTGTTGTCGATGGACTGAGCGTTAGCAAGTAGGATGGTTGGCAAAGCAGGTTTGAAATACCGTTTCCTAGTTCGGACGAGGACTCCAGCACGTCGGCCTCGTTTCTTCTTCCTCCGTTTTGTAGGTAAACAAAGCAACGGATTAACAAATAGCCCACTGCAGTCCGAACTCATACTCTGGAAAGTTGAATTAAACTTCGTAAAATAGTCCTTTCCAAGTGACGATCTAATATCCAGAAGTGTCTGCTGGTCGTACTGAATGAGTGACACTGCAACGAAAAAAACTTCTAACAATAACAAAACAAACAAAAAGCTAGGTAGTAGTGACGGAGCTCTCATCATTGCGGCCAAACTGTAAGCGCAACCATGACAACCATAGTAATAAATAAAACACTCAAATACAGCAATTAATTTGAGCATGGCATCATTGTGTGGAGAATATTCCAGCCAGGGGTCATCATCATACCAGTCAGTGGGCTTGAAAAGAGCGCCCTTTGGCATTTTTTGGGAACTTCACAATAGGACTAGCCTGACGATGTCATACTCATAATTCTAGTCAGAATATGAGTCTGATACCGCTCCATTGGGCTGTGATTATGGGGCGTGTTTCAACCGAACCAGGAAAAAAATGCCTCTTCGCTCAATTTTATAGAGCTACAACCAATCAGAGCAACGTAGTCATCATCGGGGCCAGCTGATAAATTAAACTTTTTCCGAACCTTTTCGATCTACAAATGCCTTTATTCGCGTTTCTCTGTTCCTCTTTCAAAATGAATGCGCTGTCGATGTTTTCTAAAACAGACTAGATAGCAGAATCAAAACATCTCAGCTCTCCAGCGGCAGCCATGTTTGTGAAAACGAATTCAAACCAAGCACTCTTTTATGACGTGGTGGATAACGTTACTGTTGATCATCTGTCCATCATCGTATAAAGCCCGCCCTGACAATTTGATTGGTCTATCTATCTCCTCACAGATTTTTGTGAGGAGATAGTTTCTCCCCAACGGAGCAATGCCAGACCGAACTTCCCGACCTAAAATTTTGTGGGCAGGGCTAAGTTCGTCTGGCATCCAGGCTACAATAGGACAGGAAGGCCCGACTGAATGTGAAAATTTGACTTTCTGTGTCGTCTCTCTTTTCCCTGTTTTCCAAGTCTGTTCTGTTCTCATCTGGGTCTGACTCTTTGTCTTTGTCTGCAGTTGATGTGCTCAACATCGGTCCAATTATATATTATTCTTATTACCATTATCATTACTATTATAAGGCCTACTAGAAGCAGTGGTATGTTATTTTTGTTCTGCTCAGGCAAAATCTTTGAAAGGATCTCTAAAATAGCCTATACTTTTTTTTAAGATTACAATTATAAAGCATGTGGCTCTTTATCCCTGTACTTTCTAGCAAGGTCCTTTCATCTCATATTTGTTATTTGTTGTATTTATCAGCACTTAGGCCTACCTGTCCTATGTGTCTCGTGGTCCACATTTTCCTCTGGTCTGGAGGCTTGTGGTTGCTCCTCATCTTAAATGTAATGTAATTATTATAAATTGCCATTAGTAGGCTAAAAATATGAGCATGTTGCACATTAATTAATTAGCCTACACATTGTCATCTTTATCACAATGAAATATCTCTGTCTCACCTGCTGGTTTGCTTCTTTGTAACCAACTCTGCAAAGATGTGCTCCCCTTTGCTGCCTCATTTATCTGGTTCTCTCTCTCCTTCTCTTTTCCGTAGGCATTCTAGCTTCTACCGCACTCTACAACAACACCCAAAATAGTGATAGGATTTAGGCATTTAACCATTTTGAATGTGATGCATTACTTCCATCATTTACTCTTCTTTTTAAAACGAAATGTTAGAAACTAACCATCAGCAGACATGTAGCTTAGTTTTCCTACCAAAAAATGTACATGTGATAACGGGCTGGTTGTCTGGTAGGCAAGCTAGCCGTCTGATTATTTAGGCTAAACGTGGCAAATTGAGCCTGGATTTATGAAGATTTTAATTCATTTCATAAAACTTGATGGTGATGCACGTTTGTTATACATTTCTACAACTTAAAACTCACCTTTTCTGATAACGTCAACAGGGCTCTCAAGTTTTGAAGACAGGCAAGAGTGACATATCCCCCCCCCCCTCCCGGCCACGCCCCCATTCCGCCCGCCCCTCCCCTGCCGTATGCCCACAGACCAGCCCTGCCCCCCCTCCCCCCATATTATTATTAGTGTTTTGTTGTTGTTAATAATTGATCAGACTTGCAGAAAAGATTTCACACATGGCACTGACAATTCAACCAATTACTAAGTATTTATTCAATTTGGGAGAGAGAGAGAGAGAATTATGACTTGTGTTGTTTATTGTAGGTGTTAGTTGCCTTTTAGGACTCTTATCATTGTTAGTGTTGGTTCCCATTATATATGCCATAGTCATAGAATTGGATGTATTAATTAGGAAAAATGGTATTCATGAACATTGTAGTCAACCTTATGCATTTAAATGTACCTTGACCTCTTGCACACTCATCTCTGCAGTCACTGGCAAGTAAAAGTTTTTGACTGCACTGGTTGACTTCAGTGCCTGCTGTTTGGCCTGATGCCCCTTACTGCCTTTGTGCCTTGTCACATCCCGCACACCTGGATGGGCACAGGAGTTCTCTTGGCGGCAGATAGAGCACCAGTAATATGAGCTGGTGCTTCCTACAGTAATAAATGGCCATTTAGAGATCCATTCACTATTAAAAGAGGTATTGTAGGTGGCTGCTCCTGGGACTATTCTCCCTTTTGTTCTAGCCATCTCCTCCACTGTTTCTTCCACCATCTCTTCCACTGTCTCCTCCTCTTCCACCTGCACCGTCTCCTCCTCCTCCTCCACCTGTACTGTCTCTTCCTCCTCCACCTGTACTGTCTCTTCTTCTTCCACCTGTACTGTCTCTTCCTCTTCCACCATCTCCTCCTCTAATGTGTTTACGTTCTCTGGGCCTAATCTGGCCTTTTTAGGGGGCTTTCCTCTTTGGGCGAAGGACAGGATGCTTATTTGTTTTTTACCTGACATCTTTGAAAGACAGATGCAATGATTAATGCATCCATGGCTAGGATATTTATAACATGCTAGTATGCCTAATGAGCTCGCGATTCACAACTTCACGTGAAGAAGCCTCGGAATCTGAATAGAATGTTCAAGCAAACACATTTACAAAAAATAATGCCCTATAACATCATTGAATATTAAGGGCTGCCTAATATTCGTTCGAATTATAGGCTATATATATTTTTAATAGGCCTACTCGAATTTATTATAGCCTATTAACGAAGTTCAGAGTCAAAGCTATAGTGAAAAGGCACTGTGTTGGCTACAAACACTCAGGGCCGGCGATTGCTATAGGCGAACTAGGCGACTGCCTAGGGCGACAAATGGGTTGGGGGCGCCCTCTAGCGTCGCCCTTGGACCTACTTCCCATTAATCATAGTTAGAATAACAAGCAAATAAAAACATGTTTATTAATCATGATCATCCGAGGGCGCCCCTTCAGCCCTACGTTTACTTCAACCTGATTTTTAGATTGAATTGATGGTTATTGTCGATAGGGGGGGCGGTTGCGTTAAGTTACGTTACATTAGTTATGTGAGGGCTCCTGCACATTGCCAGGGTGGGGTGAGCCGTGAGCGTGTCAGCTACGTGACATTCGCAAAAATGAAGCGGTCAATACCATCTGGAGCACAGGGACGAAAACGAAGAAAGGAAGAAGAGGAAAAGAAAGCCAAGTATAGAGGTAAGTCTTCTCATCTCAGCCATTAAGGTGTCAAACGAAATACATGTAGTATTGTGCATCACCTAATATTGGACGTTTCATTGCTGTCACTTAGGCTAGCTATAGCTAGCTAGCGACTGTTACTTTGCTAATTTGCTACGTAGGCTATTACTAGCAAACGTAACTTCACTGATAACCTACATGGATGTAAATGTCAAAAGACCAGTATCTGGATAACGTATGCTAGTTATGAAAAGTACAGTTGCTGTCTACATTAATTATAAATGGCATAAGTTCTGTTTAGTGACTGTTCACAACTAGCATGTGCACACACAGTAACCATTTTGGGGATAGTGGTGGTGTTCACCCTTCTGTACAGTTCCTCCCCAGGAATATACTAAACATTTTGTTTATTTTTGTTTTAAATTGGCCAGATGCACTCAGGCAATTTTTGCAGAGGCCGCTGTAGAAAGGACGCCTGATTCGCCTCCCTCTGAACTTTGTAAGTAGCCCACACAACTAGTACTACTGTTGCTGTTTTTGTTATTGTTATTAGCAATTATTACTTTAATAATCACATCACATTAATACTACTAATTGTAATCAGTAGCCTAGTATTATTTAGCCTTGTGGCAGTAATTGTAATATATCTACTACAAGTTACATGGTCAGATAAAATTTATTTGTACAATGCAACTATGTGGTAGGATGATAGAAATGACCAAATGCAACTGTGTAACGAACAGCATGGATGAACTCTGTGTTTAAATACAGCTGCAGGAGAAGGGACATCCAGTAGTACTCAAGGGGCCAGTAACACACAGGCCAGGAACACACAGCCTGCATCAGGTGAGTCTATTTAATAGTATTTATTCAAGCCACATCCATACTTTAAAGTACAATAGAAACATGTTAGCATGTATTAAATACAATAGTTTGTTTTCTTAAAGAAGTTCAACCACATTCATGATCATTTCACTTATTATATTAAACACTGCTTGTCTGGCTATACAATATGCTTGAATACAGGTGAAGGTGAAGGGACATCCAGGACCACATCAAGCACTCTGGGCACCAGTGAAACTACACTGCCGCCTGCAGACACCTCACCCTCCACAATTCCTGCTATCCAGGGAGAACCTATAGATCCTGCTGACTGGCCAGCTGTGATCCGGTAAGGACAGAGTTAGTTTGCAGAGGACCATACCAGACCAGTCCAGACTTTACATTTCCAAAAAGAGATGATGGGAGAAGCTGCCACCACAACCACTTCTACAGGAAATTAGTAAATGGGGAGAAAATCAAGAGAAGCTGGCTTGTATATTCAAGGAAAAACAATACTCTGTATTGCTTCTGCTGCAAGCTCTTTTCACAGAAAAATGACCACCTCATTAGGAGTGGCCTAAATGACTGGAAGAATTGTAGTGAGGTATTTGAGATATTTTGTAGAGGTATGTACCGTATCCATAAAAGCACTTTTGTTTGTAGAGGGTATAGTTAGGGTATAGAGGGTCATAATTTGCTTAAATGTCCTTACAGGTGCTTAAGAGTGTTTTGCACAGTTTATGGAGTTAACTTAATCCTAACTTTGAGTGTGTAATAAATTATTTAAACTAATAAAAAAGAAAATGTTCTGAAACTATTCTGGTGTTTGTTGTCCATGCAACATTTATTGTTGAACTGCAATGTAGAATAGTATAATTATAAGTGGGTGAAAAAACTGCTATGCAAAGTTAAGTGATGTTAAGTATTGTGTGTGGGGGGGGCGCAAAACTCAATCTCGCCTAGGGCAACCAAAGGGCTAGAGCCGGCCCTGCAAACACTCATTAAAAACTGATGCTAATTATCTGGGAAATATTCTCTAACTGCAGTCAAGTTGTCATTGCTTGTGTCAAACCATTGTGAATTTGTTGTAACATTAAAACAGGAGACGACTTGCTCTTTGTAGAAGACTTATGCTCAGAGCTCCCGTGGTTTCCTCAGGTTAACGAAACTTTCGGAAGATTAGTCGCGCGCAATTCCAGGATGCTTTATTTTCATTGGTTGCTGGATTAAATCTTACCCAGATACAACAGACACTTTTTTTCTGATTGGCTATTTTTCTTTTTTTTGATTGGCTGATAAGTGGCACCTCACGGCAGAACCCCAGGGGATTCGGGGAGACGTGCTTGATTCCTCCATGGTGAGGGCAGCGCGGCCAGGTCATGTTTGCGCGCTGCGGCACATTAAATAGCCTAGAGTTTTTTTTCAGCGTGAGAAATACGATGTTTGGCGGGAGTGCGTGATTAAAGACCGAAATGAGTGACTGTCACGCCCAATGCGTGACACTTGAGAGCCCTGCGTCAAAGCAGTTGCTCATCGACACAGAAGAAGACAACCGTGACCGTCTCTTGAGGCAAAGAAATGCAGGCTCAGGTGCCGGTCGCGTGCAGTACCGCAGATTAAACGGAGGAGGGGGCATGCCCAAACGAGTTACTTTGCTCTCCCCCTACTAACGTCCACTCTCGTTGCCCATAGGCTTATCGATTTGAAGTGAATAAGGTTACTTTATGAAATGTTTCGGGTGGCGATTGTTTTTATCTAGGCCTACATGAAATTCTGCAGCTGTTTAAATTGACTATTAAATTACTATTTTGACTCGAGGAGGGCAAATGGGCAGTTGCCTTAGCCACCCCCTGTGCACGTCCCTGAGCAGAAGGAATACGATTTTGATCAACATTTACATCTATTTTGTTGTCCGTGTAGTTTTTACACACCAGTGATATTTTATGCTCATTTGGACACTATCACTGAGATAAAGATGAACTAGTTCAGTGTCAAATATACCATTCAATGGAAAAGAAGGGACACTATGACATTTAGATTTCACTAGCATTAACTGATTATAAACAACAACATTCTATAGGGACTGATATTATTGTTTTGAAATACAAGAGAGATATATTAATGCAAAGAATTTAGTTGTTTCTTGTATTTCGATGTCACTCGTTCACACTTTTGCTCACTGGAGACAGTTTCTAACAGCTATAGCTTAGTGTTAAAGTAACACTATGGAGTTTCTAGCATAGACATATATGTCTATGGTTTCTGGAGCCGCCAGGTAGGCTACTTTCTGCTGGACTATTCAGTAACTTATTTGCTCTCTTGCTTTGTCTTGTGTTGCACTTGCTTGATGTTTGACTGTGTTAGGAAAGTTGTTGGCAAGCTAGCCAACATAGCTATCACAATAACATTACAAAGAAGCTGACACGAGAGCACTTATTATTTTGCAAAAAATGCTCTAAATGACAATATTTTTATTTGAAATTTGGGAGAAATGTTATTTTCATTTTACTCACACATACCAATAAATAGTAAAACCACAGAAACTGAGTCGTGGGTTTGTATCCCGCCCGCGGTGTGTCCAAAGTATTTAAAATATCTAGAGATTCCTATATGTGTTCAGGCAGCTGGAAATGCATTTATCAAATAGATGTGGATGCAAAACGGCCACATTTTTTTCTTTTTCCTTGTTTCCTCTCTTTTCTACCTGCATTGCATGTCAACCCGCTCCTTTCCTCGTACGGTCTCCTTCAGTAGTGTGTGTCGGCAGGGATGGATTAACGAACGGGCCTACCGGGCCCAGGCCCAGGGGCCCATGAGCTCAAGGGGCCCCTAAGCCAGAGCCTCTGCGTGAAGTCGCTGTTATGTATCTCTTATTTGTGGTTGAAAAAGGTGTATTTTGTTCATTTGCTAATGGTTTTAATTGAGTGTACCTGTGCTGTGTTAGAAAATGTACATACGATACGATATAGCTAGTTTAGGCGCAGAATCTGAACGTCAAGACCTACAAGCTGACTGAGCACAGCCAGTACACTTGCCGAACGACGCCTTTCAAACATAAAAGTGGTGATGCATGATTTGCTCTTTCAATGGACAGGATAGCCAGCCCATTCAGCCTCTCCTGCCCCATGCTGCTCAGGTAGGTCTTAATCAGTTTCAATCGGATGTTGCCCTGTCACATGTAATGTCAGAAACAATAGCAGGGCAGTGCACCGAAGGTGGATGTTACGGAGTAAACTTTGACCTGTTTACTTTCCCAATACAATAGCCAAAGTATCTAATTCGACCGTTAAATCCAACACATTGCTGGTAAAATATATATATATATATGCCTAATGGTGTTTGTGTGTGCGTGCGTGTTTTGGAAGTGCACAATTTTCTTTTCCGCGAGGGGGGGGGGGGGCCTTTAACATGTCCAGGCCCAGGGGCCCGTGGTTTCTTAATCCGTCCATGTGTGTCGGTAGTGTGGATCGTGTGTCTCCTTCTCTGGTACTGCTCTCTGCTCAGTTCCTGCTGGGATTAAAGTCTGGGAGTTTGCAACTGAGGAGAGTCTGATCTCCTACATTCAAGTCTAGCCAGTCAGCAAATTATGGTGACTGGTGGTTGATCCATTTCCTTACAATATCAGGGCCCTTTTGTGATGCCTATAACTCAAATCCATAGTCCTACAAATCGAGAATATTCAGGCTAGGGCATTTCATCTTTTGCAGATATGTTTTGAAATACTGTATTGTTGCAATGTATTTTTAAGTAGTGATGTAGGATATTTTCCTTGAAAGCTAAATGATTCCGGCTTTTACAGATCTGTGTAGATGTCACAAACTGGTGCCTGTTGAGATATGCCAGCAAATTAGTCCTGGGTTGTAGCTTTCTGACCAGCCTGGTCACTTTCTTTGCCTGGGCCTGTAATTACAAGTCCAGTTTGTGACTGTGCTTCTCACAATTCAGGTTACACAAGGACAGAAGCCATCCATATATTTCAGAGGTTATTTGGTATTCCCAATGAACTTCCTCCATTGGCTGTATATGTGTTCGTTCCTCGACCAGTCTGACAACAGGACACTTAAAGTGACCTCTGCAAGCAAAGGTCAAACCTGGGTGGGGCGTTGCACTGGATTCCAAGTCCAATGCTTTACGAATTCTGTGTCACAGCACCTTTACTCATTAAAGTGTATAAAGCTTTATAAGGTGTTGATCTTATGCTGTTGAGTAGTTGCAAACAGGGTGTTCTGCTCTTTTTTTTCAATTCTTATTTTAAGAAAAAAATTCACAATGTCAGCATTTGGACAGCCAAAAAAAGCATTTTGAAGAGGAATTGACTGTGTTGATCCAGGCTCCCAAAGGTCAGTGCTGTCGACAGTACCAACAACTCAGAAAGTTAGCAGAAAATTGAAAACACTTGACCAGGAAAAGTAAAAATTAAGCAGGGTCTTATTACTGCTGGCTTGCTTGACCATTCGTCAGCTCACCCAGAGACAGCTGGAGCCATAGGGAATGACAGGGGGAATGAAGAATGGAAGAGAGAAGAGACGAGAGAGAAAAGGTCATTGCACAGACTCTGGGAGAGAGGGAGAGGGGGAATAGAAAGACAGGCATATATAGGCGCGTGTATGTGACTGCACACATGGCCTGATTATATGTGTGTGATTAGGGCAGGATGCCAAAAAGAACCGCGACGAAACTTCATTTTATAAATCCCTGCGTTATGTAACAGTCGTGCCAGTTCTGTTTTATGCAGCAGAAGATTACTCAGGATTATACACAAATCCTATTCAACATCCTCAACGTGTGCTGTCAGACACATCACAGCTATGACAAGAATAAAATAATTTCAGCGCTTTGAACCATATCATTCTCTACACTGCTGCATCAACCTTTGCTGTTACAGTCGACAAGATAAACCAGGCTAGCTTGCAGCTCTTGAGCACTGGACATGTTTAAGTATCCGAATCACCTTGTCCTCTTTAGAATCCCAGCGACAGTGAGAGACACCAGGTTCGTGTTGTGTGTGGCAGCAAATCAGATCCTACAGCGGACACCCGCTCATGTCAGGAGGTATCTAACTCAACATGCCAAGCCCACGTTTGACGCCCGTCTGCCGGAGTCACCACAACACACACACACACACACACACACACACTCACAGCTTGCATATGCTTCCTGCTGTCACGCCTGACTCAAAAAGTAATATGCCGACACACGCAGATTACACATGTGCCACTTGTCACGCTGCTGTGTTCGGATCTGATATTTTTACCACTGTAGATTAAATGTGCCTCTGCACTCAAACTTTAACAGTTACTCTCCCCAGATTCTTTCTTCTCTCTCCCCTCCTCTCTTTCTCTTCCCCGTTCTCTTGCCTTCTCTCTCCCATTTTGCCCTCTCCTACTCCACCCCCTGACCCACCCTCTCTCGCCATCATCTTACCACTCTTACAAAACTCCTGTCACTAGTCTCCAGTGGCCACTTGTCTTAGTTCACAGACACGTAGTCATTAGCACGCTCTCCTCTCCACACATCAATATGCCCGAGTCTCAGTCGCCAGTTCCTGCCCAATGTCAGGCTCCAAAAGCAGAGATGGACAAATGGTGAGTAATAAGACATTTTTAGTCATCAATTTGAATCATCCAGTTAAATGTAAATCGTAATCCATGAAATGTTAATCTGAATCATCTATGTTGTGGAGTTCCTGGAGGCTTGTGAAGTTGTCGTGTTCAATCAATCTTGTACAGATGTTCAGTTCTCCTCTTTCTAACCCTAGATGAAATATCGCTTTCATTATTTAATGCCTTTTCCATTATTACATGTTACTAAACGTAAACAAAAAAACACATAGTATGACTGCACATTACACTGAATACTTGACTTTCCATAATGTTGAACATGGCTGCCTTAGTTAATTTAGTTGGTTTTAGTTGACTTAGGATCTAAATCAGAGCTGGAGAGTCCAAGCACATGGTCTGACTGCTGTAGGGGGTTGTGAAGGCACAAACATGATGATGCATATGGAAAAAGCACTGCAGATAGCCCTGATGTTGCTAGCACACTCTTGTCACCAACACAAAGTGAAACATGCTATGAAACTGGTGGAACTGGTACTCAGGGGAATAGAATTACAATACAAATGCATGATAGAATGCAAATGGATATTTGGATTCTGTCATGGTATTTATTTTGTTCATGCAAAAATTAGCCAGGGTATAGAAATTATGTCTAACTATTGCAAAACTCCAAATACTTTAACATACTTCAACAAGTGGTTGGAAGAGAAATACTTACTGAATGCTAAATACTTACGTATTGTACAAAAGGTCAAACAGAAAAGGTCACACCGTCATATGGTGTCCATTGCCCTAACTCCAATAATCTAATTGGTGGGTATAGAGTCATTGTTTTGGTGGTTGAATATAAATAATAATTGTGAGTAGTCTGACATTTTGTGCCCTTTTTGAAAAATAACCTCCTCATCGTATGATCAGGACCCATGGGTGTGTAGACACTACAGTAATGCAGTTACCACTGAGAAGCTAGATGCCATAGTTTACATATAGACACATAAAACAAAAGTTGGTGATCTCTCTCAAACCCTCACGCGAAAGGCAATTTATCCCAAATTATTCTTCACCGTTGTGTGCACGCACTTAACAACCCAACCCAAGATGTCTTCACCAGAGATGTATCATGTCAAGAGATTTTTAAGATGGACATGGAAATCTTTTTGTAATATTTAAGAATTTGTGCTCAGATGGAAGATAGCAATAAATGTGTTATTGGAGTAATGTGAGACGACGTTTGATGATTACCCCTGATGTGTGGATGGCATTCAGGACGAGGGAGCTCTGTGTGACAACCAGTTGTGCTGCCATTTCCTGGCAAAGTGTATGGGCCACGTATATATGTGCTCACATATTAATAGCATGTTACCAAAATAGCCCTCACATGTGTAACCTATGGGTTGGAGTGTGACAAGTGACCCGATGGGAGCTCTCGAAAGGCCCAGTTCATGTTTCTCGCCCTGCCTGACCTCCAGCAGCGGCCTACCCCCAATCCCCCCCCCCCCCCCCCCCCCCAGGCTGTAGGGTGTTGAGTAGCTGTGCGCATGCAGACATGGCAGATCCCGCTGACCTTACTGGGTTCAAAGGTCAACTGTGGTCAGCTGTGCTACAGTAGGAGAGTGACATTACTGTAGAACACGCATGACAGTGCCGTACGCACACATGCACCATGTGGTGTCAGGCCTTTGTTGAGATATGACAATGCAAAGTGACCAAGTAAGAAGCACCTTAACATGTAAAGGTCAGTTGAGCCGTGCTGTCCAGCCATACTGTGCCTTCCAGCCTCGGACTCTCCAGCTCACTACAGAGAAAAGAATCTGGGGTGGCTTTCATGCCCTTGAGGTATTAGCTTGAGGTATTAGCGCTAGACAAATCAGCAACTAGTGGGTCTAAAATAAATTGTGCTGATTGCTGAAATACTTGAAGCAATAGGTTCGCTGCAGATGACTGGTCAATGTGCTTCCACGTGAGGAACCGTGGCCTCCTCCTTTGAATGGCTGGCAGTATCTTAACTCCTTGGCATTTTGTCAACGCAAACCCCCCCCCCCCCCCCCCCCCCCCCTACGCACATACACTTTCTGCACTTCTCTACTGGAAGTAAAATGAGTGACATGTGTGTTGTTTCCCAGCGTCCAGGGGAAAGGAGCAGAGGGCTGTAAGGACCTCATCGAAGCCTTCCAGGCCTGTGTGAAAAGTGCTGCTTCGTGAGAAGGTCATCTTTCCACATCACAAGTAGGTGAATATGCAACTGATTCTGTCTCATCCTCCGATTGTCTGTGATATCATTTGACTCTTTAGTAGCGGTCAAGCGTTCATGCTTGTTTGTTGTTTCATAACAACACCGTTTTTATTTGGGGGGCTGCTAACCACAATTGGTTATGATAACTAGTCATTAATTATATGATTATTATTTCATAAATAGCTGTATTCAATCCATATAGTATTTGTCCATACTGAAGTTGAGTTCATAATTCAGACCTACAATAACTCAGTTCATTGAGTTAAGAACCCACAGGCTTCAGTTTAATGTTAGAATAAAAATTTGATATAGAACATACATTTGTATGTATAGGCCTAAGGGAAATTTGTATATCTAGGGAAACATAGTGTAACAGGCTTTTTATGCTTTCCAGGTACCTTTGCCCATCAAATCAGCAAAGTTTGCATTAAGTTATTACGACATTGCAATACATGTATATAATCTCTCTCTTTCCCCTCTCGCACAGAGGTCCATCATTTTGATTTTGAGGGGCTGAGTCTACCAATTTCCCAGCATTCCCTAATGCACATTGCACTGGACTGAACCATCGTTGGGACTGGAATGGGGGTGTTGATCTTCAGGAGGCCATGGGAAGCCCCCTCTTAATCCTGCAATACCTTGTTTGTGTCCCTGATACAGTTCATGTATATGTGTGCCAAACATATCGATTTTAAATGTGATATTGTCTGTGTACATGCACTGTACATGTCATTTAATTATTAATTAAGTTTATGCCCTTGCAGTTAGTGAATTACATTTCAGAACTATATGTCTTGTATTAGGGTGTCTGGTTCAATGATAATAAAATAATTAAAACAATCTCAACTGTTACTAAACACACACGCACAGAGAGAGAGAGAGAGAGAGAGAGAGAGAGATAAATGAGAGAGAGAGAGAAAGCCTACTTTAGATAGCAGATTGAAGGGAAAATACGTAAACTTGACAGTTATGCAGCTCAGGGATGGTGCGGATTAACCAACAATTCATGGCAGGTGATCTGTACTGCCACGTGTCGCCTGAGATTAAGGCGGCTGAATAGCCATCGAAAAAAGGAACTGAGATGGACCAACATGCCTCACGATGATACAAGAATAATACCACAGAAAAGTGGATTACGGCAAGTTTAAGCCCGAATATAGAGAGGTAAGGCGGAGACCGCGGAGCCAAACAGTAAAGCGCATTTAAGAGCGCGAGAGGGAGGGGACACTGGGATGGAGAGGGAGAGGGAGTGGGACCCGGATGCTGATGCGAATGTGGAGAAGGAAGAGGGGAGAGAAAACAACGATTTACTGGAAGGGGGCATACAAAACGAAGAAGTATTTTTTCTTGCACACCTTTTGCATCTTGAGGGACTCTTGTAAATTGATATCAAAGGACTTATTGCCCATATCTGCAGAAGACAAAGCTCCATGAATGAAATCAGACCCGGCGAAGGAGGACACGGCAAAGGAGAGAGCGAGGGAAGATGCTGTGATACGCTCGTAGGGAGGGATAGAGCGAAAGGGAGGGGGAGGGTGCATCGCTAAAGATGGTTGTTTTGCCAGAAACAAACGTATCCCCCGATAAATCCTCTATAATGAGCCATGGTGGGAAAGCATGTACTCTAGTACAAGAACGAAACTTTACCGTGGTAATATTTTGACATATCTTTGAAAAATGATTACAGAAATATAAGCGAGGTCAGCTAGAGAGGATGTGGGGAGGACTTGTTTGTTTAACAAAAAGGGTAGCATGCTGGGTCCCTCACCTGTAATATAGGCCTAGCACCGGGTGCATATTTGACTTGTCTTTAAATAACCCTCGTCCTATACTGAATCGTCAATATTACTGTTGTAATTCACCGGATGAGAGGAAGTAAGGGGAAACACGCTGATGAAATAGATACAATTGTGGCAAGAAAAGTCAGTGGATAAATCGTCCTGGAACGTTTGAATGCGTATTCGAAGCATTACCTGTACTGTTGTCATAACTAACATAGCCTTACAACTCGCTTGCTTAGATTTCCTGTAGAATAGATGTATGGCATAGAATTGACTGAGAGAGCGAGATACATGGTCCGCTTTGACATCATCGAGATACGACTCAGCCATTAGCCTACTAGTAGCTATTAGTAGCCTTCTTCTGTGTGTCATTATTTTCCAAAGCATGGCATAGCAAATCTTACATCTCTATTATCCACCATGCTTTCACGATTGCATATCCTGACCCTATTCTGTCAAATAGATATAATGAAACAGTTACTGTCGTAGACGAACCGCACCTCTAATATTTCAACACTTAGCTGTTAGATAGACTGTTTCCTATCAAACTGCACGACGTAGGCTAACGAATTAGGCCCAGAGTAGTCAGATGTCACCTAATACAACCGAGCCGAAATCACCTGCCATCTGAAATAGCCTAGGCTACACCGGTCCCCTACCCGACAGTGGGACAGATAGTTCATGACTATCCTTGCAGCAGCGCGGTGAAGTTAAGTACTAACCACAGTAGTTGTAATCCGCCGCACCGGTCATTATGTCGAGTAAGGAAATGTCAGTGACCCAGTCTGCTCAGTATGTTGGGCCATTCAGACTGGAGAAGACCCTGGGCAAAGGACAGACAGGTAGGATATAATATGTATCAGTACATATTAGTATTTATATGATGGATCTGTCATATTGTCATAATCTAATATTTACTCTCAAAGAAGCATTTGAGCAAGTTTTATAAAATGTGTGTGTGTTTGTGTCTGCCTGCCTCTTCTTGCATGCATGTTGTGTGTGTGTGTGATGAGTATAGGTCTGGTTAAACTCGGAGTCCACTGCATAACGGGACAGAAAGTTGCTATTAAAATAGTCAACCGAGAGAAGCTCTCTGAGTCGGTGTTAAT
Source organism: Clupea harengus (assembly GCF_900700415.2). Lineage (NCBI taxonomy): Eukaryota > Metazoa > Chordata > Actinopteri > Clupeiformes > Clupeidae > Clupea > Clupea harengus. The sequence goes on along the minus strand of NC_045174.1, from coordinate 1,637,738 downwards.
GAAGGTAGGAACGGAAGCATACTATGCAAACACCCTCTGACTTGGTCTCATCACTTTACAATCTGTGGACACTTTTAACCTCCTGATCTTTTGACTTGTCTTACAACTGATACTAATTACCATTACTACCACTGCTCTGTTGACATAGTATTGATGGCACAATAACTGCCAACTCACTGGCAAAGTGATATTAAATGGCATTTGATGATGGAGTGTGGCTAAATACACATGTAGCAATGCTCACAACTCTGCACTATATTATAAATATTTCTCTACTTTTTTCTTACTCCTAACTTATCTTATGTACTGCTCTCTCTTTCTCTCTCTTTCTCTGTGTAGGTGGAGAGAGAGATTGCCATACTGAAACTGATAGAGCATCCACATGTGTTGAAACTGCATGATGTTTATGAGAATAACAAATATTTGTGAGTCCTTTAATCCCTATCTATCTATCTATCTATCTATCTATCTACCTGTCTCTATGTGTCTGTCTGTCTGTCTGCCTGTCTGCCTGTGTTTCACCAATGTCACTCTCTGTGCGTCATTTCATGTATTCTCTCCTGTTACACAGATATCTGGTCCTTGAGCATGTATCGGGTGGGGAGCTATTTGATTATTTGGTGAAGAAAGGGAGACTCACACCCAAAGAGGCCAGAAAGTTCTTCAGACAAATAATCTCCGCCCTGGACTTCTGCCACAGCCACTCTATCTGGTGGGAAGCAGAGATATACTTGTATAATATGTCATGTCATACCAAAATCCTGTAGCAGACAGTGCTGTACATTTACTATAAATGCCTTTAAGTGTTAAATCTCTCATACAGTGGGTGTTACAATGGGTACAATGTGAACGGGTATTGCAGTGTATTGGCTCTGTGGTTTGTTTGTGATGGGTCACTTTTGGAATGATTGTTCCGTCTCTGTGTTCAGTCACCGAGACCTGAAGCCAGAGAATCTGTTGCTGGACGAGAAGAACAATATCAGGATCGCTGACTTTGGTATGGCCTCACTGCAGGTGGGGGAGAGTCTGCTGGAGACCAGCTGTGGGTACGTTTTCTGGGTGTGTGTGTGAGAAAGAGAGAGAGAGAGAGAGTCTCTGCATGTTTTTTATGTGATTAATGTGTATGCGTAAGTGTGTGTGGGTGGGTGGGTGGCTTCACGTATCAGTGATTATTTTTAGTGTTTCAAGTGAAACACTGGAGACAAAAGAGAGTTCCATTCCAGAGTGGTCTGACAAGCACTTGGGGAATCGCATAATCCAGCCTCTGTCCATTACCATACTTATGTGTGCTAATCTCTTCCAGCTCTCCACACTACGCGTGTCCAGAGGTTATAAGGGTAGGTCTCTTTGTAATTAGATGATGACACAATTCAATTCCACCTTTAGTGGGTTGTACTGCTCTGCCAGTGATTTGTTCTGCCTGTTGGAGGGGCGATGGGAATGTAATATGCTGGCATTGCTCGATCTTGTCTCAGGGCGAGAAGTACGATGGTCGCCGGGCGGACGTCTGGAGCTGTGGGGTCATACTTTTCGCACTGCTGGTGGTGAGGAAACTTGTTTACCTCCGGCGGCTACAGGCTTGAGTTTAAACCAACAGCTTAGTCATCAAAAGCAGCTGACCTCAGAATGCAAAGTGCAAGAAAATGATTTGATCTGTGTTGAAGTCATGCTAAATTTGGTTACCTGTGGCATCTATATTTTTATGTAGAATCTTTGTGGCATTACAATGCTATCAGTCAAAGATTATTTTATATTCCCACATTTTTCATTTTGATGACATTCGTAATAAGCTCAAAACAATTACACGCAAATGTCATCATTTCAGAGAGACCATATGTTCCTTATTGTGTGCGTAACACTGGGATTGCTCCTCTATCTGACCTCAGTGTGTTACTGCACATGTGATTTTCATACAGGTAATCACTTCTCTCTCTATCTCTCTCCTTTCTCCTCACTATCCCTCCCTCCCTCTCTCCCTCCCTCCTTCTCCTCTCCTGCCCCTGACCCCATACATGTGTGTGTTGGTGTAGGGCGCGCTACCCTTCGATCATGACAACTTGCGGCAGCTGCTGGAGAAGGTGAAGAGCGGGGTGTTCCACATGCCTCATTTCATTCCGCCCGACTGCCAGGCTCTGCTGCGGGGCATGATCGAGGTCGACCCTGAGAAGAGGCTCACGGTGAGGATCCTGTGCCCCGACAAACCTCAATCTGCCATCTGGGCACCAGGGGTGTGTTCCCTAAAAGCGTTGTTGAATAACTACCATTTTTAAATGACGGAGAGATCCTTTCTCTTTTTTTTTACCATGGTGGTTGCTCAGCGACACTTTCAGGAAACGCAGTCAAGATCGCTTCATTCGTGTACCTTATTTAGGTTTACGCAGACAGGCGTGTATGTAAATGCAGCACTTTACCATGTGTGCTCACACTGTAGTGCTGTAGATTTGGAGTCACTTATGTGTACTGTATATTGAAAGCTTATTCACATGCAGGTGGTGCACTACCTAGATTGAGAACCCAAAGATTGCGTGCTTATAGTTATGGGAGCTTTATCCTTCCAGCTGCGATACATACGTATATTTGAGGCCAGAGGCTGCCTTTTGCTTCAGTCAGTCTGGCCATGACCTGGTTTACAGCGACCACGCCAGCGAGAGTCCTAGACTTAGCATCAGCTCCACGCCTACTTTGCTCAGTGTTGCAAAATACTATTAGAGAGCTTTCGTCAGTTTGAGTCATTTTTTCCTGTCTGATATTGCGAGCTTCACTTCGTACAGGGGAGCACACTCATACCCATTCTGCTACCAGAATGTAGATGAATTTAGCTACTTTTACCTGCCACTGAGAAACATATTATTGCAGGTGTAGGAGTATTGGCATAGACCTGATTATACTGGCACTAATTAACTAATTAGTACCATGGGAATTACATTACTGTATTAAGTGTAGTTAGTCATCATTTGTTATTCAAATGTGTATTTCTCATTAGTATCATTATTATTGCAGACTGGCACATCATTTCAATACCTCATGAATGAGAATGGGATTCATTGATGATGGTTTAAGACACCATTAAATAAGACACCATTGAAATGCATTGCCCTGTGCGCATGTATTTGGTTCTACCTATATGACCACTATGGTACAGACCGGCATACAGCGCCATCTGCTGCTGAGTAAGAGGCATTACTAATCACGTTTTCTCTCCCCTCTTGCAGTTAGATGCCATAATGAAGCACTCCTGGTATCAGTAAGTGGCAGTTACGGTTGTACAATTTCAATATATTCATTGATCCCCCTTTTCTCTCTTTTAATCTACTCTAGTTTTGGGGGGTTATGTCTGTTATGAATCTGTGTGTATTTACAAATGTGTATGTATGTCTGTGTGCTTGTGTTAATGTGTCATGATCGTGCGTGTGTGTCTGTGTGTGTCTGTGTGCTCACGCGTGTGTGTGTGTGGTTCATCCAGAGCGGGTCGTAGCGAGCCCTGTCCGGAGCTGCCGACCCCTAGGCGAGTGTGTGTGCCCCAGATCGTCTCTCTGACCGAGCTGGACCCAGATGTACTGGAGAGTATGTACTCACTGGGCTGCTTCAGGGACCGCCACAAACTCACCAAGGACCTGCAGTGTGAAGAGTGAGTGACCTCTGCCCCTCTGTCAACCTCCATCTGTTTCCCTCTCTCTCTCTCTCTCTCTCTCTCTCTCTCGTCTTTTAGTCTTTCAGTTATGTCTTTGTCTGACATCTCCCTATGTCTCTATGTCTCGCTCTCTACCTCTAACACTGGTGTTTCAAGAGTGAGAAGCTTCTCTCTTTCCATTTCTCTCGCTCTGTTCTTTTTTTCTCCGTGTCCTGCATGCTCTGACATTCTCTTTTTGAAGCGCCAGGAGAACATGACTTATGAGTCATCTGCACGTCAAACCAGGCAGTGCTGTCAGACTTTGTCTCAGACTGGTTCTATATTTATTACAGGTCTATTTCATACAGATTTAATACTAATTTTGTGCTGTATTGTTTGTAATATATATTTATGTAGTAAGGATTCATTATTTATTTATAAAAAAAAATGTAATATGGTGTTTTGGTTTTGATAAAGAGTTTCCAAACGCAGGTAATAAACTAAGTAGTGTATTATGATCTAAAATGTGTGATGTGAAACATTATGTGAAATATTATGTGGTGTATTGTCACACAAGAAATGGTTTCTTCTGTTTGGAGAACTCCAGTTGTAGTCAGTAGAATTTATAATTCAGAGTACAGAGTCCATACAGAGTCCAAAAAAAGTCATATTTAGTCCAGAAAACTGACCTCGTCTGTCTTCTTCCATATTAGAGAGAACCAAGAAAAGATGATCTACTACCTGCTACTGGACCGCAAAGAGCGCTACCCGACCTATGAAGATGAGGATCTGCCACCCAGAAATGATGCTGGTGAGTCTAGATCTTCTTAAGAAACTAGTGACAATCAGTTCTCTTTGTTTTCTGAACCCGTGTGCACTGCACTATGGATAGGCGCCTTTCCACAGAACTTGTGGGATTTTGAAGTGCCTCGAACGTAAAACATGAAAGGCCCACGGCTCGGTTTTTGTCTTTTGGTTTTCCAACACGGTGCAGGAAGTCCTGGACCTACACGTCAACGTGCTCTTAGATTGTGGCGTCAATTCCCAACACGACAAAATAATGATATAGCCTATTTTCTCCAGCGGCAGCACCAACATTAGACCATTACATGACAATTTTCTAGATAACGGTAGGATTATCCCAAGGTCGAGTTGAATTTTGCCATAAAGTTGCTAACATTAAATGAAATGGCTTCATGTCAGCTGTAATGACTTGATAAATGAAGATACCAGCACCACTACTTAAAGCCTATATTTCAGCTGACGTTTTGCCCATTGTTCTGTCAGTGAAGATAACCTGAACAACTGTGGGCTATTATTCATGTTGCTATGGCTATTCCCCGCGTAACCCCCGGAAACAGTCCTGTTTGTGCAGTCTTATATGATGCTATTGTAATCTGCATCTTACTGTGTGTGTCATCCCATGGATTTGGTGAAGTAAGAATGATTATTTATGAGACGTGTGTCTATATGTGCGTCTTACTGGCGTGTGCCATTGTGGTGTGTGTGTCCGTGTGCTTGTGTGTGTATAATGTGTGCACTCTCCCACAGATCCGCCCCGTAAGCGCGTGTGCCATTGTGGTGTGTGTGTCCGTGTGCTTGTGTGTGTATAATGTGTGTGTGTGTGTGTGTGTGCACTCTCCCACAGATCCGCCACGTAAGCGCGTGGACTCCCCCATGCTGACGCGCAGCGGCCGCTGCAGACCCGAGAGGAAGAGCCTGGAGGTGCTGAGCGTGACGGAGCAGGGCTCACCCACACCCCCGCGCCGGGCCCTGGACACGTCCGCACACAGCCAGAGGTGGCGTGCACACACACATATACACACGCACACACTCACACACGCGCACACACACACACACACACACACACACACACGCTAACTCTCTCTCTGACACACACACACACAGGCGTACAGTTCCACTGAAGCGTACACTTCCACTGAAACAAACATCATCTTGACAGTAAGTTCTAGTGTAAGTAAGATGACCCCAGGCAACACATTCATATCACATATATGTCCTCATATGCAAAAACACATACACACTCACTAATAGTACATAACACATACTCATAATGACTACTGTCTTGTTATTGTGAAGTTATAGTGTACATATACACACACGCGCCCACTCTGGTACACGCATGGTATGAGTAATGGCAGTTAAAACGCTCTGCACAGTCAAGCACAGTCATACGTGTTTGATGCAGGGTTCTCTTGTTTTGTTCCTGTGTAGGTCTCGTTCCGTCAGCGGAGCGTCCACCGGTCTGTCCTCCAGTCCGCTGAGTAGCCCCAGGGTGAGAACCTGTTGGTCGTCCGTTTTCTTCCTTGCCAATCTACTTTTACAACACACCAATGAACATGATTACCTTTCTGTAAATGAAATGTGTAAAGTTCAGTGAATTCCAGTAAAATTGCTGAGTGATTGTGCTGTGCAATGAAACCACGCTGTGCTATTTCTCGTGCTGTCGTCCTAAACCTCGACACGTTTTTCTTGAGGACCCATAACACCAGAGCCCCTTCCCCCCTAATGTCACATGACATGTCATTGAGTGATCACTCGGACTCTTGTCCAGAAAACACAGAACCGCCTTAGCTTTAGTCACGCTAGCAAAGCCCTTCCCTAGTCACGCTTCACGCTCACATACACAAGACCATCCATGACTTCTTTTTTCATGTCACACTGCCGTCTCATAACCCATTACCATTGCTTTCTCTTTCTCCATCCTCCACTCCTTCACCACACTCCCTCCCCCTTTTTCTTCCTCTCCATCTCACCCCACCTCACCCCCCAACCAGAGCCCTGTCTTCACCTTTAGCCAGTCAGAAGTCGCCACGGCCACCAAACCAGGAGGTGGCATCGGTGGAATTGGAGGCGGCGGCGGCGGTGGTAGTATTGGTGGCAGTGGTGGCCTCGGCGGCAGCAGCAGCACCACGCCCCGCCCCCTCCGCTTGCACGAGCCCCAAAAAACGCAGACCCTGCCCCACAAGGCTCCCCCCGAGCGCCCCCTCCTGCAGTCCATGAAGTCCCTCCCCTTGCACAACCCCCCGTCCCGCTCGCCCTCCCCGTCCCCGCTGCTGTCCCCGCTCCCCCGCTTCCTCTTCCTCCCCTCCCCCTCCTCCGTGCTCAAGTCGGTGACTAAGACCCTGTACCCCCTGTCGCAGGTGACGCCCCAGGGCTCCCCCCTGCCCACCCCGCTGGGCACGCCTGTGCATCACCCCCAGCACCCCCCTCCCACCCCTCCCTCCTCTTCCTCCTCCTCCTCTTCCTCGCGCGCCGAAGGAGGGGGGGGCGTGGGCTCGCTCTCCCTCACCCCGCCCTCCAGCCCCGGAGGGGGCGGCGGCATGTCGGCCAGCAGCTCCGCCCACTGGAGGACCCGCCTCAACTCGTTCAAGAACAACCTGCTGGGATCGCCCCGCTTCCACCGCCGCAAGCTCCAGGGTGAGGAGACCGGGGAGCTGCCACACGGTACCTCCAGGAAAGCTACATGACACTAAACATCTATCTGTCTATCTGTCTACTATTAAACAAGACTCAGCATGCTTTCCCACACAAGAAACGTGCCTAGCATTACCGGATACATTAGCCAGGAGCTGTAGAATTCAATTTAGCCAGCCTTGTGGTTATTAATTGCTGCATTTATACATGAATCACAATTTCAGAAAATGGCGGGATAATACATTTAATATATTTTGGCAGTCATGGTATGCGAAACGATTATTCAAAATGGGTTATTATGACATACAAACACACTGTGTTAAGTACCTGATTGTACCTATGTGGATTTGAATTAGCCTTTAATCAGCGATTTGATATTCATTTAATTTCTCATCCTGAGATTTACACATCTGGTGCTATTTCTGATGTTTTTTTCCACACGGTAGCTCACATTGTTTGTGTTCAGTGTTCCAGATACAAGTCTTAAGGCGCCCTGGCTAATATTGCCCGGGTTTGATTTATGGCTTGAGTGTAGCGCTGTCTGTGTAGATTAATGGTGTTCTGCACCAGCTGGCCCAGTGGGCTCTGGGTTCAGCTATTGAATTTGTGTTGCTTTAAATGACTGATGCTGTTTTGTTTTCCTGTATTTTAATTATGTCGGCAATTAGTGTCACCTAACACACTGTTCTAGAAAATGGCTTCTGTCTGTGTGGATTATGGAACTGTTTTGCTTATCTGCTATAACTATGGATATTTCTGACAGTACCCACCTCAGAGGACATGTCCAGTTTAACACCCGAGTCCAGCCCAGAGTGAGTGGCTCACACGCACACACACACACACACACACACATACACACACACTCATATATACACACACAGGCACACACACACACATATACACACACAAACAGATACACATACTCTCTCACACACTCACTCACACACACACACACTCACATATACACACACACACACACATGCGCACAGATACTCTTACAGAAACGCACACATACCCTCACACACACACATGTACAGTTACACACATACACCCACTATAAATTCGAGTTTTACAGATTACATCTTCGACTACATGTTGTTGTGTGTTTGCGTTTGACAGGCTGGCGAAGAGGTCATGGTTCGGGAACTTCATCAGTCTGGAGAAGGAGGAGCAGATCTTTGTGGTGATCCGAGACAAACCGCTCAGCTCTATCAAGGCAGACATCGTTCATGCATTCCTATCAGTGGGTGCCTCACTTTATCTGTCTCCTTCTGTCTGCCAACCACTATCTGTCCCTATTCCCCATTCATTATGTTGTCTCTCTCTCTCTCTTTTTCTCTCTCTCTCTCTCTCTCTCTCTCTCTCTCTCTATACCTTATGTGAAGAATGTTTGTCTTCCCCTTCAAAATGAGAGTGTTATCAAGATCAGTCCATTCAAATGTTGATTCTTGAGCACAATGAAAAGAATAATTATTCCTTCGTTTCCCTCTCCCTCTCTATTTGCCTTTGCCCCCCCCCCCCCCACCCCCTCTCTCTCTCTCTCCCTCTATCCAACACAGATTCCCTCTCTCAGTCATAGCGTTATCTCTCAGACCAGTTTCCGGGCAGAGTATAAGACGGCAGGAGGTCCATCTGTCTTCCAGAAGCCTGTGAAGTTCCAGGTGGACATCTCCTTCTCCGAGGGAGAGAGGGAGCGAGAGCGTGAGCGAGACCGGGACAGAGAGCGAGAGCGGGACAGAGAGCGAGAGCGGGAGCGGGATGGAAAAAGAGACCTGGGCATCTATAGTGTCACCTTCACACTCATATCAGGTTTGCGATGCTTTTGATAGCCGCGCGATATCATTTTTAGCTCAAGTGTTTCGGGATACCGTAACTGTAGTATGGAATGTGTCCGGCCAAATGAGTGTGTCAGGAAGTTGTGTGTTTGTGTGTGTGTGTGTGTGTGTGTGTGTGTGTGTGTGCAGGTCCCAGCCGAAGGTTTAAGAGGGTTGTTGAGACCATTCAGGCTCAGTTACTCAGCACACATGATCAGCCTTCTGTTCAAGCTCTTGTTGGTGAGTTACTCACATACTCTCCCATGCTTTAACTCCTTACATGCATGTACTGTATATATAGATACACACTATTGTATGCCATGACCCCCCCCCCCCCCACACACACACACACATAAATGTTCGCAAACACACACACACATACACACAGATGCACATACACACATATTTATCCTTTCTGTCCTTCTCAGATGAGAAGAATGGTCGCCCACCTGGCACCCCCGACAAGGCAGAACTCACGTCGGTCAGAAGGAGGCGCGGACCGCTGTGATTGGGCAGAGCGAGGAGAGGGTGGGCCTTTGCTCCAGCGCAGAGGATCCGGCAAAGAGAGGACCCGCCTGCTGTCCTCCAACGGGACCCAATCACAGCCCTGAATGAAAAACCAATCCACCAATCCAGCAGCATGAATACATATGAGCCACACCTCCAACCCGGGAACACACTCTATGAAAAATCGCCCACTCACATCAGCACAGGATGATGGTATCTTTTTTTTTTGCTCCTTTAATTTTTGTAAAGGCGCTCAGCCGTGAAAGTAACCAGACCAAATACTGAGAAGACATCAGCTGAGGAAGTACCCTGTGTGAGGACTGACAAAGGCAATGCTGGCCCACCAAATCAACCCTCCCCCACCAACAAAGCCATTGGGCACGTAATACCAAAAACAACCCTTCAACCTGAAGCCAATGCAAATGGTGCATTTCAATGCTATTGGTTCCAAAACCGCAGAACTATTTATCTGCCACAACTATGATTCCTTATCATTTCAAACTGGGGCCTAAAAATAAAAAGAGTCAATCAGTTACATAACAAGACGTTAACACCCTCTTTTATTTTCCTTTAGTTCAGTCCAGGAAGCCAGAGCCTACCAATGTTTCTGGTCATTGGCAAATGCACGGCAGGCATTAGCGAATGCAGATCACTTCTGAACACATGACTCACCCTCTATACAGCGCACATCCGAGGTAGCCGTCACCGGTTGGCCGCACAGAGCTCCGGCGGTCTCACATGCAATAAACCTATCATCTCTATAAGCTAAGACAGAGTGGTCCTGCGCTACTAAAGATGCAGTCTGAGCCGAAGTGCATTTGCAGTAACCGTAAAGATCTCGGGAACCCCATTGGAACAGTTTCTTACACCTGGATTTAATTCATAATCCCCTCTTAAATTATTATTTTTTTGTTTTTATGAAACGTAAGCGTTTTAATGTGATTAATCTTAAACCCAGTGGGGGAAACCGTGCTACGTGGTTCCAGATCATACGGAGCCGAATGACCTATCCTGAGCCCTGAACCTCCCTGGAGGCACCGAGACCTGCGGGGGTCAGATTGAACCTCAGCTGCCATGTGGACGAGATGAGCCTGGGCTAACCCAAGGGAACTGCCGGACGTGGGAGCAATTTTGTGAGGAATTACTGCGCCCTTGGAGCTGGGACCATACTGGAAGAAAAGCCTGTGACACACATAAACACACACACACACACACACACACACACACACACACACACACACACACACACACACGCTCACACACACTTCCATATCCCAGAAGATTCCCTCCATATGATCAGAAGCATATATAGACTTAATTCATCTCAGTCCCTGTTGCTGCAAAATGTGGATTAAGCTAACCAAGTGAATGTCATGATACTATATTTTTTATTTGTGATATTTATTTGAAGATGATTTATTTGAAGAGGACAAAAGTGAGGAGAACACTGGATTATGGCATTGGCCGAGTGGGAGATTTCGTATGGATTCACAATGATCCAGAAACCTGAGTGGAATCTCTGTGGGTCGTATTTGGATCTCAAGGACAGAAAATGATCCCAACAGTGAAAACTCTATCTTGTATGTGCTCGAGGACTCCTGTTGTGAGATAAAAAAAAAAAGATATTTTTGATTTTAAAACAAATACCACATTATAAAAAAAAAGAAAAAAAAGAAACAACATACTGGATAAGAGAAAACAAAACTGAACGCATTCCCTCACAAAACACTCCAGGACTTCATGGAAGTGACAGGATTGATCTTCAATGTGCTTGTCTGCATTTATCCATAGTATTCGCCAACTAATTGGAAGCAAAAGACTTCTCTCCATCCAATGGTAGCTATTCCCACAGACATGATTCCTGAACTGTGAGTGCTTTTGTCGTCTTATCTTAAAAAAAGAAAAGAAAAAAAAGAAAACGAGAAGGGAACATAAGGAAAACCAATCAACCAATCAAAACCATTCATCTCCATCCTCACCTATAGCTCAGCCAATCGACTTGCATCTGCCCCTTTCCCTTCATTCCAGCCACACCCACATAAATGGTGCCTGTTTGTCTCCTCTGGTTGTATTGTTATGATGTTGCAATGTATTATAATAATCTATCTCCCACTGATCCTCTCTCAGACTGAAAGGCACTGCTTTATCGTCGGGCTTCCTTGCAGTGTAATTATGCAACTGATCCAGGATCATTTCAGAGCAGGAGAAGAAACTCACTAGCCGCACTTTTGGGAGTTTTGGGATCCTTCTTCTCCTTGCTGTAGCTAGTGCATCATAACATTAACTAGTACTCTGACGTTTTTCCCAGAGCGATCTGGCTCTGTTTTTGTTGTGCTTTTTTTTTTTTTTTGGAGGGGTGGGGAACTTTTGTTTAGATCTCTGTTGATTTGTGTGTTGTATATTTGTTTATTTATTTTATTTATTTGTCCTCTCATGCCCTCATTTGTGTATGTACTTTATGTAACATATTTATTTACTGTTAGCACAAATGTTATCTTATACAGACAAAAAAAAAAAATCACATTGGAAATTCTGACACTGGTTTGGAAGTGAAGTAGAAGATGGGCATCTCATGTCTCTCAATGTCCCATGCTTCCCCCAGAGTTCATCAGACAGCACTGTTCTTGTGCATAGTTGTGTAGACTCTATGTGTATGTGTGTGTGTGTGTGTGTGTGTGTGTGTGTGTGTGTGTGTGTGTGTGTGCGTGCGCGCGTGCCTGTGTGTGTGCATGTGAAACTTGCACGTGTATGCACATTTGAGAGGCACCATGCGCAAGCTAGGCAGATATAGTGCATGTTGTTTTGGGAAAAAGAGTTGCCGTGAAGAGTCTCATTATTTTCTGTATGTCGTTGAGGGGGAAACGGTCTAGTCCATTGCACAGCTCACCAGCACATACCTGAAGCTGATGATGTTAGTCCCTACGTGCCCACCACTAGTCACTAGTCACTTTCTATATTTGTCCGTCCCTTTTTTTTTTCTTTTGTGCTTTTAAAGCCGCTCCATTGCATTTTCACTTGCCTCTCAGTCCACCCTCACCAGTTTCCTACCTGCTATTACATCACATATGGTTTGCCTTTCTAAGAAAAGACATTGTGTCATTGCCATGTCGTCATCCTCATTGCCTGTCATTCTTGTGAAGATTGTAAGCTGTACTACATCCTTGTGTCAGAAACAGAGCAAGGTTTTCCTTTTTAATGTCGAAAGGGTGAGAACAAAGAACAAAAATGAAAAAGAGACATCTGTATCATAATTTAGGTATAACAGTGCACTATTATTATAATTATTGCCTGTGATTAAAAAAAAAGGAATAATAAAGATTGAAATTATGGTCATAATAAGAATACATGTTATTATTATGATTATAATAAACTTTAAAATGTTGTGTGTCAGTGTGGTATATTTTCAGGCATGTACTAGTGCTCCATTGTGATACATGTAGTCTTTAAATAACCTGAACTATGGTCTTAGTTTCAGTTAGGCCCAACATGTAAGAGAGCAGCAAAGATCAAATATTCAGTGAAATTGTGGTAATTTGACAATATACAATATACCTCCTTCCACATGGAATTTCAGGCAATACTACTGTACACAGCATCTGTTACTGACAACGTTGGGGAAGATGAGAAGCATATCTGGAACCGGTAGGCCTATAAGTTTCTTTCTAATTGTGTTTTAATCTATTTTGGGTTAGTTTCCGTGGAAGTTGGGACGTCGCTGTATTTTGTGTACATGACATCAAAATGTTGTTTTAAGGGTGAAAATATTTCTCTCATGTAGATAGCATTTGAAGATGTCACAGAAAAGACAAACCGTGGGAAGGCTTGAGCTATAGTCTGGTAAACTCAGGAATGTGACTGAATTCAGTAAAGTGCCCAGTCACAAAGACCCTGGCTACAAGCCTAATTGCTTGAGAAAACCCGATCTTGTTAGTCCAGTTAACTTTTAACTATCAGTCAGATATTTTTGGGTAGCAAATTCCAGGATGACATGAGATTCTGAACTCTGCAAGACAAGCCATGATGTGATGCTCATGGTCGTGTTCCTGTTGAGTAATCATATTAACCCCTATAGTTTATCAAGATAAGATGTTGACTTTTTTAACAGAATGTCCCAAGATCTTGTCTGTTGCAGGTTAGAAATACGGCCCAAGGAAATGAGATGAAAGCGAAATATTCTAAAGATATCTGTAATCTTTAGTCATGAGGTTTCTGGCCACGAAAATAACTATAGGACAGAATCCAGCATGGAATGTCACCAGGCCCAATCCCTTTAGAAATCAATGTCTCTCTATGACTAAACTCCATAATTGATTTCCGACCCAAATCTGAGGCCTATACTAAGTAATTTATCTGGTTAAAAAAAAAATCTTATAGCACTGACATCAATGTGTGGTAGTGAACATTCTATTGACTGAAGGCAGAGTATTCCACTGACTTCTCCAATGACTCTCAAACTCGTTTGAGCAATAGACCTAGAGACCCCACAGCTGCCAGGTGGGAACACGAATTACATTTCAAACCCCTGATTTACTCCTTAATGAATCATGACTTCTAAGCCTCGTAAGAGATCATTCACAAGGATTCATTATACATCCAGGAAACATGGTTAAAAGTAAATCATTTTGAACTTGAGAGCATTCAAAACTCATTTAGCCTTGAAAAGATTTCCCAAATGGGGTCCCCACTGAGCGCCAACAGCCAATGTAAAGCACCTGGAGTTCACTGCTCGTCACAACCTGGCACTTTGCTGTGAAGCAGGTCAGAGGATAAAAAAATAGAGCTCTTTGGTCATACACACCTGCAAGGGGTCATGACAAAAGAGTGTGCCTATGCAGAAAAATGTCTGGCTTGCAATATGGTAGATTTTAAAGACTTGCATTGCTGTTACTGTAAGAACCAGGCTGTCTTAACAGCACTGAATCGAAGCCGTTTCAATGCCAAGATGCAATGTATCTTGCTCTTTGAAATTGTAATGCAAACCTGTTCAACCAGATAGGCTCACAGAAATTTTTGTAATTTCAACTCAAATATCCTTGAAATCTTGTGACACAATATGCTTTTCTAACATCATAAAATAGCCAATTAAAAAAATCCAGTCCTGATTTTATTGCTTAAAATGCCGTGCTAGAGGGTGATAGAAACATTTATTTAGGCTACTCTAAAATAAAAATATTTTCCTTGGCATTTGACCTTGCCTGTAAAAGTCTGTGACAACAGTTCCACCTAGTGGTTGCAGAAGAGAGTTCTTGCCATTATCTGTACCCCAGCGGTCAGCAAGAGAAATGTCTCCCGCCTACAAGCAACACTCCGCATTTGCGTTCGTCAGACTCAAATCCGATGGAGAGGGACGAGCCGCCATCTTTTGTGCGTCTCTCCCTTTAGCGATGAAAAAATAATTTTGAAACTGGTTGTTTGCATCTCCCAAGTCAAATAAATATTCGAATATCTGTAAATAATAGGTTCTTTCTCCAAAACTCGTTGTATATTCGACTGGATATAACCATTTTTTTTCACTTGCAGCCCATATTTCAAAGAAGTGGCAGCAAGGTGTAGTTTCGCCCATTTCGTGAATCCGGAGCGAAAACGAAAGGCTTCCTGAAAGCGGGGTGCATGAGAACGGACCGTCTTTTGTTAAAGACGCTGGAAATGGCTGTATAAAATGGCAATTACTGTTTGTTTTTGTGGATATTTTTCTTAAGCCCTCTCAAACTGCACGGAATTACGGCTGAAATTCGGTCGGACAGTGCACCTCATCACGTGGTAGGTTCCTCCTTTTCTTTGTTAGCTGGTTAGCTAGCAAGCTAGACTAGTTGGTTTGCGGTCTTATTTAACGTTTCCCACTGCCAAGGCTCTGTGTATAAAACATTACACATTTGCGTTGGGGGAAATGCTACAGTAGCACTGATACATTCGTGAGGTAACAATATTATGATACGTGTTTTGTTTTAAAGCACATTTTTAACATTAGCAATGTACTAAGATCTCTATCTCTTGCATTTCACGGCTTATAAACCATTGGGCAGCTTGTCGGTTAAGGTAGCCAGCGACATAGGCTATGTGGCTACAATAGGGACTTCGCTAACGTAAATGTGCTGATGATTATGCAACGTTGTTTTAGTCACAATTTCACATATCACTCAATGTGTAAGCTATGCACCATTGATCCGTCAACACAACAGATAAGGCGTGCAGGGTAACATGAATCTTCCTTGTTAGAATGTAGTATGCCTATGTGGTTTGAAATTAACAGCAACATTAACGTCCACGTTATCGTTACTGGCTGGTTAGTATTGTTGCTTGCTGTAAATATAACATGCGTTCACTCATTTTGTTTTATTGATTTATTAAAGAAAGGTACTTCAACTCTCATATCATGAATTTCGTAGTCAAAAACCGCTAAATCTTTTGAACAAGTTAAAGTGAAGTTACCACTAATTTAAGCCAAATTTACATGGTAAGGGCTTGACATCCAGTTAGCCTACTAAGGGAAGATTGGACTGCTATCTTACTACATGACTAGATTAACCTAATGAAGCGACGTTAGTTATGGTTTACCCACGCGTGTATGGACGTTTCCGCGTTTCCTACATACTCGGCGTCGTCAGTTCTTAACAATTCTACCCTTCCTTACTAGTAACACACAATGTTTTATCCGCTGGTCTATTTATCAAGCTAGACTATAGCCTACTTTGTGCCATTGCTAACCTAACATTTTGGCAATCAGCCATCTAGCTAGCTAGTTCACTCAATATGAGACTAGGCGTAGGCGCGGCGCCACTTTACACTCATAATTTTGACAAAACATTTTTTTGTGGATACAGTGCACACTGTCGCCGGGTTCTGTTCACCCTGCTGTAGACTCCGGTGGCCTCCTTAGTATCGTAATAGTTCATAATTATGTCACCATTTCTTCACAATCAACGTTAGCTGGCTAAATAACTTGCAGCTCATGGTATCCCCAAATCAAATCGAACAATCTAAACGTTATTTCACTTTAACGCAGGTCTTATGTTTCTCTGGATGTCTTGTGGGAGGTTTTTTTCTCATTGGTAGGGACTAATTTGGACGGCGAGATGTAGGTATTGCATAATCGTCCTAGGAAATATGGCGTAGTAACGTTGTTTGCTCTGCGGTGGTGCGATTTCACGCAGTTTAGCCTATTTTCTCTTGAGATGTGATATTCTCTCTTATCTCATGGTGCAAATAACCCCTCTATCGTTTTACAAAAGTATACTTTGTATCTGGACAAGTGATGTCGTACAATGTGAACCAGGATTGATCCCTGAGTTGTGTTGACACATTAACCTAGTTAACGTAACACTACAGGTTCGATAATCCCTGGTGGTAAACACGCGCTTGCTCGGCACTTGGACTTAGTCTTGCGTCAGACATACAGTATGGCACTCTTAAAATTACATGCCTAGTCATATGAAACTGTTTAATAAAATTCAGGAATGTATCAAAACTTCGAGGTCAAATTCTTCCGCCCGTTTAACTGGTCTGTTTTGGGGGATTCGTGTTAAGTCAATTCGTGCATAATGACAAACCTATAAATCTTTTCAACTGGTATGCCTCAAGTAAATTGTATACAGATGGACACATGGTGTTGTAGATATTGAGCAAAGGTTTCATGCAGATGTAGGGCTCTGTGCAAACCTCATTTCTCATTTCTCATTTCAGTCTAGTCACATAGCGCTCAGTCCCTTGTCCTGAGGATACATTAATTCCTCGACCACAGATGGTTAGTTCTTGTGGAGGAGGAGGAGGAGGAGCAGACACCATTGGAGGGGATAGAGAATAAGGGCCTGCTCTCTCACACAAGCTTGACCATAACAGGATTTTCCCTCCCAAACAGCTGTAGTGGTCATTACTGTGTCCAGGATCTAGTTTGTGTGGGGCCACCCCCCTCCCCTATTAGTCAGGTGAACGGGTTCACATTTTTTCCACTGTGTTAACTGTGAGGTCAAGCGAGAGGTGAAGGGTTATGTCTGTTTATGGCGTTATTTTAGACTGACTGCTTGGCCAGGGGTGGCTTAATGTTTGTGCCTACACAGTGCACAACTCCTCCATATATTTGTTTTTAGTTTGAGTCGTTGTGAAGAAACACTACTGTAGTAGATGCTGTTTAGGTAGAATTTGCTTAGTTGTTAAGATAGACTAAGAGGATAGAAGAACAGGAGGCTACCTCACTCTACATTGCGGCTCTTTTCCTCCGTGCTACTGGAAATGAGTAGTTACTCACAGCAAACATTTCCTTTCAGTATTAATACAATCACAAATGACTGTAAAATGTCTCATCAATGTATTTCTCTTTCTCTCTCCCACTGTTCATTCCCCCCCCCCCCCATCTGCACCTATGTCCTATCTCTCTCCTTCCCTCCTCACCGCCCCCACCAGTTCTCTCCCCGGTTTCTCTCACCCTCTCCCAGCCTCCGCAGGCGGTGATTGGCAGGGCGCAGCGACGAGGGGGGTGGCTCCATCCCCTGGCCACTGCATGGCTGCGATGGCGCCCGCTCTAACCGACGCCCCGGCCGAAGCTCACCGCATCCGCTTCAAGCTGGCACCGCCCTCCTCTAACCTGTCCCCTACCGCCAGCGCCGAGAACAACAGCAACGCCACCAACATTCTGCTCTGCACCTCCAACGGCAGCGGCGCCGTTTCCAAGCGCCGCAGCGTCAACGGCACAGACCACCACCATCGCTATCACCACAACGCCAGGAGAAGACCCTTCTGCGCGGCGACTCGCTCCCCGTGTCGAAGCCCTCGTCGCTGGGCAAGCTGCAGCCTCTGGTGGCCTCCTACCTGTGCTCCGATGTGACCACGGTCCCGTCGTCCAACCAGGCCAAGGAGTCGCTCAAGTCGCTGCAGGGCGCGCTCATCCAGCAGACGGTGCTGAAGAGCCAGCAGCAGCACCAGGGCCTGGGGCTCTTTGCCGCCACAGCTGGAGGAGAGGCGCTGCTGCGCAAGAGGCAGGCGCTGGAGATCACAGGCGGCCAGCTGCAAGGCCTGCTCAGCGGGGGCGAGAGGACGCCCGCGCCCAGTGCAGCCGGGCACGCCATGAACGTCAACGGACTCGCCAAGAAGATGGCCGCCAATGGCGTCGGCGTGGTGAATGGAGGTGGCGGTGGGAAGTCAACCGCCAGCCAGGAGACAGCCCTGTCTCAGAACACTCAGTTGCCCAAACCTGCTCCCATCACAAGGGGTGATGGAGGCCTGTTTAGGGCACTGGGAAGGGGGCAGCAGAACATTCAGCCCATCACTCAGGGGGGAGGAGAAGAGGACCCCCCTCAACCCACCCCACCTTCACCCTCTCATTCCCCAGTATCCCACAACAATGGCTCTTCACCTCCTCCCTTTAACTGCCAGAATGCCTCGCCCCAGCTGCTGGAGGCCGAACCAGAGCAACCTCCCTCCAGCTCCGATCCCATGCATACCACCACCACCACCACCACAACAGACCACAGACCTGGACCTCCCTCCTCCCCCCTCCTGCGTCCTCCCTCTCCCCCCACGGCCACCCTGCAGCTGCAGGAACGCTCGCAGCAGACGCAGCGGCGGCAGACCGACATCGAGGGCCGAATGCGCCGTCTGCGTAAGCGGCTGCAGGTGGTGCAGGCCAAGCAGGTGGAGCGGCATGTGCAGCAGCAGCTCTCTGGCTTCGTAGAGCAGACGGCTGCACACCACAGTGGCAGCAGTCGCCACGTTCCCTCGGACCCCTGGGGGCGCACGGACCCTTCCTCCGCATCAACCTCTTCCTCCTCGGGCGTGGCGAGCTTCCTGAGAGGCGGCACGGTTCCGGCGGATTTGGAGCGGCTGCACGTGAGCGGCAGCAGCTTCCTGCACTCGGCCGAGGTCGCCTTCGACTCGGACGCCACCGAGAGCAGCTCAGGCGGGGAGTCGGACGTGGAGCAGGAGGAGATTGCCCGCGCCGACCCGGACAAGCGCCATGTCAAGCTGTGAGTACAGGGTGGTTGTTATAGAGGGTGTCAATCAGGGAGAAAAATGTGTTTTAATATGTGAATGCTCTCACTGCGCTGGTTATAAGATCTTGTCGCGCTAAACAGACAGTAAAAGACCAGGGGAGTTTCTTGGGTTTGTAATTATCTATGTTGACAGAATATCATGACAAAATGACATGTTATAAATAAGTAAAGAGGAGAAATATCACTGAAACATCACTAAAATAAGACATGAATATCTGGCTGTCTACCTCATGGAGGGGGAATAAACATTCCCCTGCCTCTCTCCTCTCTCCTCTCCCTGCTCTGAAGGACGCAAGGGCAGTGACCAAAGAGACAAACAAAAACATCAGAAAGAATGGCATGTCGTCCTCTCCAGTAACCTCAGTGAACTGGACCTCACTCATACAAAGGCCATGTGTTAGGCTTCCAGAGAATCAGGCAGTGATGAAATCTATCCCATCACTTGCACAACTCTCTCCGACCGAATTTAGAAATAGGCTCTTTGCCTGTGATTGGCTAATGTCATCTGTTGATAAGGGTGCAGGACCGAAAAGGGTTTAACCTGTTTCAACACAACTTCACTTACACACATCGCTCACACAACTGACATCACACATCGCTCACACAACTGACATCACACACACTCCACTCATCACAGTCAGGTCAGCTCGTTGAGCTCACGTGAACGGGCTGATCTAACAGGCTGGCTGCTGTGCGTGGGCGTGAGTCCAGGATGCAGTCTGCGATTCTGTTTTGGTTTCACAAAAGGTTGTGGTTATTTGAGTTAAACAGCCAATCAAATCACACCCCTCCCTTCTGTGCGCCTGAAGCACTATGTTGATTGTCTGGGAGTGTTTATTACTAGCTCCGAGTCACTGTGTTTGTCTCCCACACACAGAGCCAGGACTGTGTGTACGAAGGACCGTGAGAAGCAATTTACTGAATCTGATAAAAGTGTGTGGCATTAGAATGACAGACTGAACCTTTAATTTTCATAATTCCTCTGTCACTTTCAACAAAGCCTCATCGCCTCCGAGACACACACCCAGAATACTCCGGATTAGTGATAACCCATCCTGCCTCCCTCTTCCTGTGAGGTGTCACACATGTGACTGCTAGTAGAAACAGGTTTAGTTAGGAGGACTAAGGCATGTCCAACCACCTCATAATTATAGAGCACGGTTGCATCACCACCCGCCTCACCAGTTTGCACAGGCAACCTCTGGTGTCTTGAGTGGGTGCATTAGTGTGTGTTTTATGAAGTGTGTGTGTGTGTGTTCATATATATGACCTGTTTTCATCCAAAGCCGTATGTGCTACCTGGAAATCGAACCCATTACCTCTCCATTGTTAGCACCTTTCTCTACCATTTGAACTATGGGAACTGTAGCTTAAAGTAGGCTAGCTGTGTTGGTTCACTGAGGGTGGTCTGTGTGTGTCTGTCTGTCCTGTCTGTCTGTGTGTGTGTGTGTGTGTTTGTCTGTCTCTGTTTGTCTGTCTCTGTTTGTGTGTGTGTGTGTGTGTGTGTGTGTGTGTGTTTGTGTTGTGACTTTCTGGGGTAGACTTGGAGCGCATCTCTGTTCTCCACCAACCACCCAGTTAATTTCCACCCCACTCCCTCCCCTCTTGACTGCTCTCTGTGTGTTGTCATAATGGGGCGCTGCTCTGTGTTTGAGGTCATCCCTGCTCTGCTTCCTCCACCGCCACTCCCCGCTGCAGCGCAGTCTGAATCATGACCACACTTCCACTTCCTGTTTATGCTCAGAGAGAGAGAAGCTCTGCATTATTAAAGCCAGAAGAGCAGCTCAGACAGGTGACGCAGGGGGGGGGGGGGGAAGGTTAAACACATTCAGTCTTTTTAATATGGTGGTGGAAGATCTTTTTTTTTGCTGACCCTCCAGTTAAATATGTACAGCGTGTGTGTAAAGTGCAGACAGCCAAGGGATGAAGTGTGTGTGTGTGTGTGTGTGTGTGTGTGTGTGTGTGTGTGTGTGTGTGTGTGTGTGTGTGTGTGTGTGTGTGTGTGTTTTGTGCCATATGGTGTGTCAATGAGGCAATGGCAACGTGTATAGTGTGTGTTTATAGTGCAAATAGTGTGTGTGTGGGTGGGTGTGTCTGTTGGACATTGTGTTATTCCACAACTTACAATTTTATTGGAATGTATGTTTAATATGGAAAGTATGAATTCTCAGTGTGTGTGTGTGAGTGAGCCTATGTGTGAGACAGACAGAGAGAGAGGGCCTGTGTGTGTGAGAGAGTGTGTGTGTGTGTGTGTGAGTGAGTGAGTGAGTGAGAGTGAGTGGGCCTGTGTGTGTGAGAAGTGAGAGCAGTATGTGGTTTCACTAGTGTTCCCATGTGTGGGCAGGGTGGGGTGAAGCGGAGACCCAGGCCCAGCAGAGACCCAGTACTAGTCACCACAGAGGGCCTCGGGTTGATGATTAAAAGTGCCCCAAACATGCCGCCTGGCCCTCTAGACCCCTGACCTAAATATGCAGGCATCCATGAAAGGGGTGTGTGTGTGTGTGTGTGTGTGTGGAGGGAGGGCAAACATGTGAATGGTGCACAGGAAGTCATGAGCTCTGCGTGGTTCAAAGAGTCAGGGGTTTAGCCTGATAATACTAGCATCTTAATGGGGTGTGTTTATAGAAGGGTCGCTGTGTATTGAAATATGAAATGCAGTTTGATCCCGTAAAGGGATTTTCCCAGACGAGGCCCGTCAGACTGTGGCTTTGATGTTTGGAGGACGTGTGCGTGTGTGCTTTAAACCAAGGTGTGGCACGGGGCTGTCTGTGTCCGATTTCACCGCGCTCTCTCTTGTCCTTCACACTCAAGGCGAGGCCGTCCTTTATTACATCACTCGCCTCATGAACCAGGAAACGGAACTTTAGTTACTTGAACTTTGACTGCTGTCGCTACGGCAACACCGCAGGTCAGCCGCAGTTTCTGTCCGAGGACTTTGACTCCAGCTTGTACCTGACCTCTTTATGGATGCCACCATGAAAGAGCCGGCTCTCTTGTGTTCTGTCTTTTATTCACTCTCACACTCACTCTCTCTCTCTCTCACTCTCTCTCTCTCTCACTCTCTCTCTCCCTCACACTCTCTCTCTCTCTCTCTCACACTCACACACACACACACAGACGGAAGGATCTACAGAAGAGCAGGAACACAGATGTGTTAAATACCCCTCTGCAGCAGAGCTGTGTGTGTGTGTGTTTATATGTGTACCGTGTTTGTGTGTGTGTTTATATGTGTACCGTGTTTGTGTGTGTGTGTGTGTACTGTTTTTAAATTCCCCAGTGTTCGACTGCCTGGCCTCACCATCTGGTGCAACTCTATAACAGCATGACTCATCAAGGCTGACTGCTTGTCTTTGCATGTTGGAGGCATGTCAGGGGAAAGGGCTGTTAATGGAGGGGCAGAGGCTATTCAAATGATTTACACACATTGTGTGATATCAAACAACATAAGCCCAGCCTTTCCCTACGCAAACAACAGGAGAACGAACGTAAATACTGTGTTCTATGTGAAGCCCCAATTCAGCTTTGGCCGTACAGGTTCTGACGGGGCGATGGTACAGAGCACCTGCGGAGCCAAAGCGAGAGCGATGATGTGTGTGTGTGTGTGTGTGTGTGTGAACGTGTGTGAACATTGTCAGCCTTTCCTTTCAGCTCTTAATAATTACAGAAAGGATTTGGAAAGAAAAAAAAAACTGGCCATTGATAGAGCACTGCTCCTCATGAATACAGGTCCTTGTCCCTGCCACACACACACACACACACACACACACACACACTCTCTCAAGATGAGTCATGGAGAGAGAGAGCCATCTCTAATAGTGTCTTATAATGAACCATCTCTAATAGTGTCTTATAATGAAGCCATCTCTAATAGTGTCTTATAATGAAGCCATCTCTAATAGTGTCTTATAATGAACCATCTCTAATAGTGTCTTATAATGAAGCCATCTCTAATAGTGTCTTATAATGAAGCCATCTCTAATAGTGTCTTATAATGAACCATCTCTAATAGTGTCTTATAATGAACCATCTCTAATAGTGTCTTCTAATGAAGCCATCTCTAATAGTGTCTTATAATGAACCATCTCTAATAGTGTCTTATAATGAACCATCTCTAATAGTGTCTTATAATGAAGCCATCTCTAATAGTGTCTTATAATGAACCATCTCTAATAGTGTCTTATAATGAAGCCATCTAGTGTCTTATAATGAAGCCATCTAGTGTCTTATAATGAAGCCATCTCTAATAGTGTCTTATAATGAACCATCTCTAATAGTGTCTTATAATGAACCATCTCTAATAGTGTCTTATAATGAAGCCATCTCTAATAGTGTCTTATAATGAAGCCATCTAGTGTCTTATAATGACGCTATCTCTAATAGTGTCTTATAATGAAGCCATCTAGTGTCTTATAATGACGCTATCTCTAATAGTGTCTTATAATGAAGCCATCTAGTGTCTTATAATGAAGCCATCTAGTGTCTTATAATGAACCATCTCTAATAGTGTCTTATAATGAAGCCATCTAGTGTCTTATAATGAAGCCATCTAGTGTCTTATAATGAAGCCATCTCTAATAGTGTCTTATAATGAACCATCTCTAATAGTGTCTTATAATGAACCATCTCTAATAGTGTCTTATAATGAAGCCATCTCTAATAGTGTCTTATAATGAAGCCATCTAGTGTCTTATAATGACGCTATCTCTAATAGTGTCTTATAATGAAGCCATCTAGTGTCTTATAATGACGCTATCTCTAATAGTGTCTTATAATGAAGCCATCTAGTGTCTTATAATGAAGCCATCTAGTGTCTTATAATGAACCATCTCTAATAGTGTCTTATAATGAAGCCATCTCTAATAGTGTCTTATAATGACGCTATCTCTAATAGTGTCTTATAATGAAGCCATCTAGTGTCTTATAATGAAGCCATCTAGTGTCTTATAATGAAGCCATCTCTAATAGTGTCTTATAATGAAGCCATCTCTAATAGTGTCTTATAATGAACCATCTCTAATAGTGTCTTATAATGAAGCCATCTAGTGTCTTTAATAGTGTCTTATAATGAAGCCATCTCTAATAGTGTCTTATAATGAAGCCATCTCTAATAGTGTCAGAGAGAGAGAGAGAGAGAGAGGTGCTTATAATGAAGCCATCTCTACTAGTGACTCAGCGGCTCCATCTCCCCATGACTGTGCACTATAATGAGCTGTGAGGAAGGAGGAGAAGAGCGACAGACACTTTTCCTTTCTTTCCGGCTTTTTTTTTCTTCTCCTTTGTCTTCCTTTTTGTCTTATTTTTCTAAATCTTTGGACAAACCTTCTGTTTTTCCCACATCTGGTGCCGTTCTGATTCTCCTGCGGTATTAAACTGCATGTTGGCTTTGTGCACTAATATATAATGGCACTTGTTTTTCAACATCACTTCCTTCTTAGGCATGTTTACTTTCTTTTTCTCTTCTCCCCCCTCAACTTTTTTCATCCCGTTTCTGTTGGGTGACTCATCTACTCCAAACTCTCTGGTTACACAAACACAAAAACACACATACTCCTGGGGCCCTACGGAATCTGTTCTCTTTTTTAACAGATTCCTAGTCCGTTTTTTTATTTTTGTCCATATGTCCAAACGAAAAATGGACACTTGGACAAATGGACCTAGGCTACTATGCTTTCAGAGACATTTGTATCTGTCTAGGTGATTGACCTGTTTGATAGGGCAGGGGAGTATAGGGTAGCAATGCTAGTAAAACCCCCAAGGCAAGAAAAACAGTGTTATTAACTGTCATCTTCAATTTCATTTTATGAATGAAAATATTGTGAACGTATTTAAGGGGAGATTACCTTCCGCTCTCTCTCTCGTTCTCATTCCCTCACACACGCGCACATACACACTCCGTCTCTCTCTCACACACATTTATTCATTAACTCACTCACTTTATATATATATATATATATATATTACACACACACACACACACACACTACTAAGCAGTCTTGCTCTCAGCCCTTGCTTGTTTGTGTCCCCGTTGTAAGATCCCCGTTCCGTCTCCTTCCACTGGTAAGATATTTATTCTCCTTCACTCACCCGTTTGTTGTGCTCCTCCTTTAATCGGCCTGAGAGTGATATTCTGTGCGCTGTGTGTGTGTGTCCGTGTTTATGCTGGTCTCATTGAGCAAAGTGACCCAAACAGAAAGGGGGAATTGTAAATGGGCCTGGGAATGCTGTTGGCACTGATTCACCAACGGCCCATATACAAAGACTGTCCAATAATGGCCTTCAGTCCGAGAGCCTCTCTTTAGTGTATATCAGAGCATGTCCGAGTTATACGCTCTCTGTGTGTGTGTGTGTGTGTCTGATTGAGTGTGTGTGTGTGTGTGTGTGTAAGGCGGTAATGAGATGTGCGTTGGTGTGGCCTATAAGGGAGTCGGCCCTTTGAGAATGTGCTGAGTGTGTGAATTGTGTACTACTGGGGATCGAGTGGGGGTGCGTGTATGCTTTCTTTCTTTGTGTGGGAGGGAGTGAGGGGGGCACAGACCATACCTCCACAGAGACGACGAAGAAGCAAGAGGCAGACCTCTATGTCTAGTCTGTATTGAAAGCTAGTTTGTGTGTGTGTGTGCGTGTGTGTGCTTGCACATATGCATAAGACAGTTTGCAATGCTGTGTTAAATGTCGTCTTTGTGCAGAAAGCCTTTGGTTGCTAAGTACTTATCAATCTGTAGTATGTACGTATAACCTTGAAGCATCCTGGCTTTGGCATTCCAGAGCCGCCTTGCATTCCTGTACATAATGTGGTCGTTGGCCATTGTTCAAATCCATTGTTCGCTGCTATTATAATGGCCATTAAGACTATGCAGCTGTCTGTTGTCCGAGTATTTAAGGGCTAGGTGGCAGGAATGGTAGTTTTCTAGTGTTTGAAATGGGTACGGGAGATGGTGGGGAAGTGTTTATGTCTGATGTGTTGAAAATCTGGAAGAGAAAGGAAGATAAAGGGCATCATGATTTGTATTTTTTCCGTCTTTGAGGATATTGCTTGTAATTGCACACTTGTGCCCCCTGCTGCACAACATGGATATTACAGCAGCACCACGGCAAACACTAGGAGAAGGTGTTTTTTCTTTTTTTTTCTTCTTTTTTTACTTAGATTTTAGATTGGCATCTAACGACGGAACCAAATCAGTGAGGAATATAATCCTGATTCAAATATGAAACATGTCTGAGGTCCTCTGTCTGGCATACAGTGAGCAGTACAAAATGACACAGATCCACTCGTGCTCAGGATCATTCTCACGCCCATGCTCACAAACAGCTCATGAACATGATATCATGCATGATAAGATAAACTTTTATTAATCCCGTGAGGGAAATTCAGATGTTATAGAGGATCAGCATTCTAAATCGCAGAAGATTGCTGTTATTGTTTGATTGTCCCCACACACACTTTCTCTTTGCTGTCTGTATGCTAACCCATAACCACGCTCTTTCTCCCTCTCCCCTGTTCAGATGGAGGAGGGCGAAGGGCCGCTATGCAGTGGAGCGGGCGTCCATCATCAGTCACTGGAACTGGCTACAGGCCCACGTGTCCGACCTGGAGTACCGCATTCGCCAGCAGGCCGAAATTTACAGGCAGATCCGCGCCAGCAAGGTGACGGTTTAATCATCATTATGACTATACCGGCTGTCTCGCATTATTTTTTTCATCTAAATGGTGTTGCTTTACTCTGTATGTTGAGGTAACATGAAAAAAGAAAATTGACTATACATTTCAGTCTATATTGTTCTTGATGGAAGGTGTTCTGACTTGTGGCCATTTTGTGTTAATGTCTGTGTGACCTTTAGAGTCAAACACGCAACACTGTTTTGAACACAAGGACCAGCTTGAGTGTGTGTTGTGTGTGTGTGTGTGTGCATGTCTGTGTGTCTGTGTCTGTGTGTGTGTGTGTATGTCTGTGTGTGTTTTAGGAAGAAGTTAGTGAACTGAAGTGTTAATAGTTATAAAAGAATCCGTCTGTGTTTGGCTGTGATTGACGTGCTATCTGCTTCTGGTTTCCCTCAGGGGGCTGTGGAGTTGGGTGAGCCTGTTCCCTGTGAGCCGTCTGCAGAGACAGAGCCCTCGCCCTTCGCCACATCTGAGGTAAGGATGATCGAGCAAAGCCGTTTCAGTTCTGTTTTTAGCTCTCTGCCTCAACAACCACAAAGTGTTGCAGTGAAATTCTGAGAAATGTATGGGTAACGAAAGCTTTCCTGTGAATTTCTCACAATTTCCGCAGTTTAGTTTAGGATGAAGCGCATAGTTTGGTCATAATACTGTGGTGTGGGACACATCTCTCACGTGTGTTTTGGGTTCAGGCTGGGGACTCTGAGAAGGCTGACAAGACAGCAGCAACTTGTAACACAATCAACAGCATCCCGAACAGGTACCCAAAAAACACCCACCGCTCGGTGCTCTCTGCTGCCCCCGAGTGGCTGGTAGCAGTAAATTACAGTCTGGTGAAAATGACCTACTTTTATTTTGCATGTAGCTCTGTCATGTAAATATACTATTCACCTTGCGTAATGAAGAGCTCATATTTACAACCTGTCCTACAGCCTTATTATTCTCTGCCTTAGATGGGAAGTGTAGAGTTGAATCTGAAGGTGCATTAGATCTTTGTCTTTGGAACTAATGTAATACATCATATATGCTCTGTATAGTGATGAGTAGAGATGTAGTGTGTTTGTTTTTGTTTGTTGTTGTTGTTGATGTGGCCTGTTGCGTGTGTCTGTAGCGCTGAAGACATCTTTGGCAGGAAGCCACTGGGCGTGACCCCTGACCCCACCTGCGTGGCTGCTCGCACACGCCCACTGCTCAGCTGCCGTAGACGACGATTCGTCAACCCCAGCGCAGTCCCCAACCTCACTGGAAAGGTGTGTGTGTGTGTGTGTGTGTGTCTGTCTGTGTGTGTGTGTGTGTGTGTGTGTGTGTCTGTGTCTGTGGATTGTCTTTCAAAACTTCGCTATGATCCCACACTCTAGACCTAACTGTATCCATTGCTTGGATAAATGAAAAAGATATTCTCCAAAATGAACAAAGGATCAATGTAAGAAGAATGTGTGGTGCAGACCATAAGACTCTCTTTCTCTCTCTCTCTCTCTCTTTCTTTCTTTCTTTCTTTCTTTCTTTCTTTCTTTCTCTCTCTCCATCCTTCTCTCTCTCTCACATCAGGTTCAGAGGGGGTGTGTTGCTTGCTGTGGGGTGAACCCCTCGTGTCTGATGTGTGGGGGTGGACGCCCCCCTCAGCCAACCCCACCCCCACTGGAGCTGTCTGTGTCTGAGCGCCTGACCCATATCGACACTGGCATCCATCCTATCCTCTCTCTGCCGTCAGGTAAGCTAAATGCACACACACACACACACACACACACACCCACACACACACACACACACACACACACACACACACACACACACACACACCTATATCTCTCCATTGTCGGTATGCCAAAAGCATGTACACACACACACACACACACACACAACTATCTTTCCACTATCAGGTATGCCAAAAGCATATGTGCACACACAAACACACCCTACCGTCAGGTGTCCACAAGCACACACACAACCACAGACACTGGCTTACTACTATCTAGTATGCCAAAAAAACAGATGGCCAAACATGCTACTCATTCCAGGTTTTAGGTATGCCTAAAAGGCATGCAACCCACAGACTATTTTCTGTCTACCATTAGGTCCACCTTTTACAGTCATTAGAGACACACACACACACACCATTCTCTGCCCATTATCAGGTATGCCATAGCCCTGTCCACACATGAAGACACACACGCACAACAGACAAGCATACCCTCTGTTCTCTCTTCCAGTGAGGACATAAACAGCCAGATACACCTGGATGCCTCTACTCTGGCATCTCCTTCTGTTAGGGACCTGTACTTCACATTACCCTCATGCTGGTGGATTACTGCGTGAACACACCGAAACACCTTTAACCCTGTCATTATGTCTCTCTCTCTCTGTCTCTGTGTCTCTCTCTGTCTCTGTGTCTCTCTCTCTCTCTCTCTCTCTCTCTCTCTTTCTGTCTCTCTCTCTCTCTGTGTCTCTCTGTGTCTCTCTCTCTCTCTCTCTTTTTCTCTCTCTTTTTCTCTCTTTCTCTTTCTCTCTCTCGCTCTCTCTCTCTCTCTCTCTCTCTGTGTCTCTCTCTGTCTCTCTCTCTCTCTCTCTCTTTCTCTCTCTCTCAGACACGAAACTGAGCATTCATCTGCAGGGTCTGATCAAGGCGCAGGGGCAGGGCAGCCATGCAGAGAAACTGAAGCCTTTGAAGAAGCGTTCGCTCAAACACAAGATCGCCCTCAGCGGCATACACCTCCCCCAGCCTCCATCCTCTTCCTCATCCAAACACAAGCACAAGCTGGGCAACTCACACATGGCCACAGTCCGTGAGTAAACACACACAGACACACACACAAACACACACATTTGGTGTCATTATTATGAAGCTTCTTTGTTTACTTCTAGCATTTGTCTACTTGGCTCGAATAGGCAGTGATCTCTGACTGCATAACAGTGTAGATAAGCGGCTACAGATAAACGCGTGCATAGACCGCTCTTATGCTTGTCTGTGATCTGTGGGGATTGTGTTTTAAGAGTGCAATAGTGCTGTTTAAATCCATGCGGCAAATGTATGGCCTCAGCAAAAACAAGTCATTTTTTCTTTAGTTAGGTGTGACCTATGACCCCTCATGTACCCCTCATGTCCTCGGCTCTCAGGAGAGTTTGTGTGTTTTCCTGACGCCCCTTCTGTCTGTCTGCGTCCCCCCCCCCCCCCTCAGGGCTGGCTCACCATCGCAAGAGCCGTCTGGAGCGCTCCTACCACCACACGGCGGCAGACAGGAGCGCCAGCGTGTCCAAATCGGACACCCCCTGCAGACCAGAGAGGCCCCACGAGCGCAGCCAGAGCCGCAAGAGGCCACGGGAGCTGTCGGGAGAGAGGGCTGATGGTGAGGAGGAGCTTTTTGCTGAATAGGATCAATCTGCAATCTACATTATTTTGGCCGCCGATTTTCAGATCCTTCACAACAATTTGATGGCCTATTAACGTAATGATCAAACGTTACCACCAAGACAGTTCCCCGATTTCCCTGTGGTGAGCCTGGAGGTTTGTGAGGTTCAGCCTCATGATACCCAAAATGGGCCCAAATATCAGCTTGTTTCTTTCTTCCAGCTGTTGTTGTCATTAGTGAACGTGAGGTTTCTGAGGTTAAGGTGACGTCACTCCTCAGTGTTCTGCAATGCACAGGAGACCAAACTGCTGCACATGCCATCCAATGAACAGGATTTAAATTGGAATTTAGGGGGGGAAAAAACATCTGTAATATTTTGACTCCTCTTTTGTGGAGTCGAATATAGAGAGAGACTTGGTAATTATTTTCTGTTTGTTGTTTTTTATTGTTTATACCTATAGACACCCTGCTCACTCTTCCACCTCTTTGTCTCTCTCTCAGGTCCAAAGCAGCCAATGGACCCTGGGAGTCCGCTTATGTCTCTCTCCAGCGTCCTCTTTTCCACTCCCAGCCCCCTGAGCAGGCAGCTGTCTCTCCCCTACGAAGGCTCCACGCCGCTGGGCCCGGGCAGCCAGCCTGGATCTGCGGTACGGCCCTGAGCACGTAGCACTGCAGATCAGTGGGGGAGATTTATTGGTAGCAAGCAGTTAGGGGCTCCTCTGACCACTATGCCAATGGGTTGCACAGTCATTACCCCATTTGGAAGTGTGTTGTGCCATTAAAGAAAAGCTGGTCACTGTTTCACTAGGGTCTGGTCTAATAGTCACACCATATGTAGAGGTAATTGATTATGTCTAGTTGATTAGGGTCACAGTTATTGAAACCTTTATATTTATAGGTTCTTGTGATTATACACAATTTATATGTGGATACCTTAGTTAGTGTTGGCATTCCTCTGGCCGTGTTCTGCTGGCGCTGTGTGGCCTATGTTGACGTCGTGTCGGTGTGACCTCTGTTGACGTTGTGTCGGTGTGACCTCTGTTGACGTCGTGTCTGTGTGTGTGTTTCAGCAGCCAATCCGGCGCAGGAGAGGAGAGAGCTCCTTCGACATCAACAACATCGTCATCCCCATGTCTGTGGCCGCCACCACGCGCGTGGAGAAACTACAGTACAAAGAGATCCTCACACCAAGGTACAGGAAAAGAGTCTGAACAGATATCCACTCATATTTGTGTGTGTGTGTGTGTGTGTGTGTGTGTGTGTGTGTGTGTGTGTGTGTGTGTGTGTGTGTGTGTGTGTGTGTGTGTGTGTGTGTGTGTTGAATGACTAAACATTTGGGTCTCCATATGAGTCCATATGTATTTGACTGGGTACAAACGCTGCTTCTAAACTAGTCAGTCAGGTCAGGAGCATGTCTGTAAGCCCCTGGTTTCATGACTGCTAATGTGTGAGGTCATGCTCTGGGTTCCAGATGGAGGAAGGTGGACGTGTTGGAAGAGCCCGCCGCAGAGGATGAGGAGGAAGCTGAGGTGAGGAACTGTCCACTCATGTTTATGTTTATGTGTGTGAGCGGGAAAGAGATGTGTGGAACTCTTCATTTGTTGCCTGTTCTGCCCTCCCCCCCCCCCCCCCCCCCCCCACCCCTCCAGTGTTGTTATTTCTGTCGGTGTGTATGAAACGTGGTTCAGAAACAGCAGGTGGCTGGGGAGAAGGTGACTAGCATGAGGGGACTAATGGTGTGTTTTGGTCCGTGCAGATTGAGGACCTCACAGACATGGCCTTCACTGAGCTGCACCTCCCCATGGAGGACCAGGAGCGCTCCCGTTGGTCCTGGAGGGCCCTAGTTCCAGCCGCGAGGAGAGGGAGCAGGTACGCACACACACACACACACACACACACACACACACACACACACACACACACACACTCTATATGCATTAAACTCATTGTTACACACACACACACACACACACTCTCTGTATGCATTAAACTCATCGTTACACACATCCCCACACTCACTTGCTCACATGCTTTCTACTTCCCTATAAAAAAACTATACACATACAATCTCAGAACACGCTAACCTGCACACAGACACACACACACACACTTTCATCTACAGGAACACATTCGTGTACACCAATGACAAAACATGGACAGTGTATGCTCAGTCAAAAGTGAAGCCATCGGAAGGAACTGAAAAATAGCGGCAATTCAACCAAACAAAGGCAGTTCTGGGCAGACCAGGCCTATTTTCTGTTTAGTGCCCATGCCCTGGCTGCCATTTTGCCAATATGGCTGACCATGGACTTTACATTCATTGATCTTTCATCTGTCTGCACATTGGCTTTGCGTTTTTGATTTCAATCAGCTTTGTGATGGATTTGGAATTGTGTCTCCTCTTGCCTGTGGACAGATTATTTAAATCTCTGGATGGGCGGACCACGCCGCTGCCAGGGGGATCCAACCCCTACACGCCCCAGCCGTCGTCCCCGGACATGGCGCTCTTCCACGTGCTGCAGGACTACGGGCCGCTGTCCTCCCCACTGAGCCCTCCGAGCCCCGACACGCCCTCCTCACGAGACTCGCTCACGCGCTGCTCCACGCCTGACTTCACCTATGAGGAGAGGGTACGATGCTCTCACGCGCACACACTCACACACACACACACACACACACACACACACACACTGATCTGTGCCACTTCATCCATGAGGATAGAATCTGAGTCTTATAGACCGACTAACACACACACACACACACACACACACACACACACACACACACACACACACTGCGGTCACTTACACACACTGCGGTCACTTACACACACTGCGGTCACTTACACACTGCTGTGCGCCACTCACTCACGAGGAGAGGATCTGAGGCTTTATTTTGGCAGACACACACACACACACACACACACACTCAAGCGTCTCATCACCATTCCCTCACTCATCGAATCTGTTCATTCAAATTCACACTGCATGTGCAAATTATATGCAAGTTGGGTCAGGGCTGACCAAAAGGCCAAAATGTCCCTGGTGCCATCTAGTGGCTGGCTGCAGTATTACTCACCATGTAAGTGAATGGAGAACAAGCCAAACTGAGCCTCAGATAATATGATCCATCAAGCGTGTATTATTAGTCAAACGGCATATCCTTCTCTTGAAAGAGATACAGTGACGGCAAGGCAGCAAAAATACTGCTATGTTAGTGCTCAATTTGAATAATTATTAGGATAAATAAAAGAAGTCAATAGAGTGAAAATTACAAAATGTACGTACAAAATTCCGAAATGTTTTGGACATTTTAAAATATGAAAGGTATGTTAAAGTGATAGAAGCATTTGTATTGTTTGGTTGAAACCTGTTTTTAAAGGGCAACCTGCTTTCAAAAGGCCCAGCCAAGGGAATAATAAATGTTTTCCCATTTCAGACGGTGAATCCCTGGGAACGCCGCTTCTTCCCCCTCTCTGAGGACCCTGCCATCCTGGACGAACCCAGTGAACCAGACAATGAATCCAGGAACACCTCAGGCATCCCATCAGGCCACTCGAGGGCGGAGTCAGAAAGTGAGCCTGTCTCACCATGACAACGGCATTGTTAATACTGCGTGCTGACAGACTGAGCACACTTTCTCCAGCATTAAGAGAAAAACAAAAAAACGCTTGAACTCAAAGAATTATAAAAGGACTTCTGCTGTTTGATATTCAAACACCAGCCAAATATCTTCACAGTTTTTAGTGAATAATATGGCACATCAGTAAAAACCTGTCCACCACGTTTGTCTTGTCACTGACAAAAAAAAAGGTAAAAAAATTAAAAATAGAAATAAAACAAACAAATATTCAGTGTGAAGAAAAAAAAATGTTTCCATAAATGCTGTTTGTTGGCTTAACAATGTTCTTGGGACGTAGTGTGCTACTTTATTCCGTCAGGTGTACACTTCTGTAGAGCACTATGTAGCAGACTTGTAAAGGGCGCTTGGCCAAGAGGGGATGGGTTCTCAGCTGGTTTTCTGTGTTGCCATGTAGCAGAGTGACAAAAAACAAAACTAGGAAATGGATTTTTTTTTCTCCCCTCATTCCTCAAAAGTACATATAACTTTTGTCATGTCTTTGAAAAGTGTGATTTCTGATAATTGACTTACCTGACATGGGGAACAGGTGTTGTATCAGAACAGCAGGCGTTACCTTTCAATCATCATTCACTAATATTTGTTGATCAATATCATTTGTTGTCTGATTTGTTATCAGTTCATTTTCCATGTAACTATGGAAAGCATGCCGAATCATCAGATAAGTACTCGCCACTCTGTCCTGGCTAGCAGGTGCTAAAAAAACAGTGGCACCCCTTTTTCTGGCTAACTTTGTTAAAGATAATTGACCAAAAGTTCTTGTGAATGTAGTTTAATCATACATCTTCAATAAAGTCGTTCAATTCAGCATTTATGTATACAAGAAAGATGAAGCATTTATGTATACAAGAAAGATGAAGCAAAGCAATTTAAAAGTGTGTGTCACTGTTACAGCATGTCTAGAACATGGGCACCTTTTCAGACGGGTGGAAGGCTCTGGATTTCAAAGGAGGTTCATATTTGGTCGAATGCCGTCTGCTTATCCTGTGGTTTATTGGGAACCAGTTATGTTCAGTGTAGGTTGGGGTATGCACACCAGAATGTGCACACCTAACCTGGCATTTAATTAGTGTACAAGCAACTGTTCTGCCACCCCCTGTTCTAGAGACCTACTTTCTCACCCATGTCCCCCCCCCCCCCCCTGGTTTCCATGGTCCCTTGGGCTCCTCTTACCTCAACGCACACCAACATGTATACAGGAAAATCATGATGTGCACGTGCGCATTATTAATGCAGAAACTAACTATTAGTTATCAGTGGTGAGTTGAGTTGGTGAGCCCAAATACATTCTACCATTACACAAATATGCAGAATTAACCTCAAGATCTCCCAACCTCTATTTTTGATTATGTTTCTTCAGTCTTATCCATTTGATCATTAGTCTGGTCATTTTTTATATCCATCAACGGTTTTGTTTTTGTCACTTCAGGGTATCTACTCCTTAAGCACTGTTTCCTCTTTAGTAATTGATTGCTATGCAAGTCCACTATATTGTTGTATGATCCTAATCCTGTGTGTTTTTTTATGTTTTATTCCAGTCATTCAGTCACTGTTTTTCTTTTTTCTTCATTTATCAGTTTTTGTAGGTTTTTCTTTTCTTGACAGGTTTCATTTTACAAGTTCAAATATTGCAGCAGTTAACATCATTTGCAAAGAAAAAGTTTGTAAATAGTACCATTAAAACCTTTATGTCAAACTTGGCAAACAAACAATAAGCCATTGTGTCTTATCTTTTCAGTCAGTGTCCAAAGATTACTGACATTTTGTCTTTTTACTAGAATCCCATTGTGGTTTGAGCCGCTATTGTCTTGTTTCCCTCTAGCCCTTCACTGTAGTCCTACAATCTGTTAGGGACTAGGCTACTTGTCTGTACATTTTGTGGATAATATAACTTTCCTTGAACCCCAAATCCCGTGCTAAGACTGTGTAGCTGTCATTTCTTTGAAGCCGTAAGGCTATGAAAGAAGTCCCTGAAAAAGTCTAGAGGTCATTTGGTGGTTTAATATTCTTTATTTCCAAATTCACATTTACAGCGACAAGAATCATCATAAACCAATTATTATTAAAACACACAAGAACAATATCGACAATCACAACGCTCAAGCTAAAATGTACAACCCGCAAAACTGGTGAGAAAGGTGTAGACAGGAACAACGGCAAGTAGTCCATCTCCTCTCACGGGAGAGAGGAGAACGACCGGGGAGGAGAAAGCAAGACAAACAGCCACAAGCCAGACGCATCACTTAGTAGCCACCATTCTTCCACCAATCCACCTTATCCTGGTCAAGCCTCCAACTTCTCATCCTAAATCACCTTGTTTTAATTCCCCCCCTTACCCTCATCCAAAACCCCCACCGCTCCAGAAACCCATGATTCGCACGAGTACACACATCTGTCCAAAAAACATTCAAAAAAATGTGCCGCCATATTTGTGATAGAGTAAAAGAAAACTAAGACCAGACAGCATGCAGATTATTGTGTTGCAAGCACTGCTTTTAAGTTTGAATGACTGCTTTTATGTTCTGGTGTCCTCAAATATATGTCCTTGGCAAATAGTTAATTTGAGAGTCAAACATACACACATTACGTCATATATAATCAAATTATAAACTATCACTATATAATCAAATTCAAAACTATCAGTACACCTCCCTTCTTTACCCAGTGAGGAAATAGGGGTGACCTTTTGGGTAGTGTTGCGGCGCAATAATACCTACATATATATCCTAATAAGCGCAAGATTGAGAGCAAAGGATATACCATTAACGTATCGTGTTTTTAAAAAAAAAGAGGCAACAAAGAGATTTATCTCTACCAAGCGACGCATGCAAGTAGCATAGTTTTCAAATGATCAGTCGTGGGATGCCCCAACTGAGTGAGAACGCCTTCCGCATCACTGGGAGACTACATTATAGCACCGCACCCAAATAAGGACAGGCTAACTACCTGTAAACCCAGTTTAAAAAAGCTTGTAGAAGAGTGTTAAGTCGGGTGTAGATATGGGCCTATGAGGCTAATCGACTGAGGTGCTCAGATGAAGTCATGCTCTGACTGGCGGTTAGGCTCCAAGAGATCAAAGCGTGAGCATGAGATCAGGATTGCACTCGGCACATACTTGTTAATGACCCTGAAATTATGTCACATCTATTCTGAGAGGAGGAAACAAAACACTCCCACAGGCCTCTCTGTTCATTGTGCTGATGTCATTTGTGGAGTTGCTAACTTTCATGGCTGACTCGATGCAAGAATCAGTGAGATCGCCAAAGATTGACCGAAACCAATTTTTGTTGGCGTGAGATGCATGAAGTCTATGGATTTTGAGTGTTGGCAACCCTGCATTTGAAGAGAGAATGGGGCCAGTGATTGGTGTCAGAGTTTGACATGATGTTGCACCTTTCTATGGGGACAGTAAAACAATTCTGAGCTTTAGGAAGCACAAGCACACCCAGGGATAGAAGGCCAGGTCACAAGGACGTGTCTGTTGTAGCCTTCAGTTTGGGTCAAAAAACATGCTTTCGTCGAAGCTCTGGCATTCTTTGTTGTTTGATTTGACACACCAACATCCACTATCAGCAAGCGTCACTGGCCGAGATAGCCACCAAGTTCTTGAACTCGTACTGGAAGTAACCTAAGCGGTCCTAAATGAATTGCTTGATGAATCAATCTGGCAAATTGGACAAATACACAACACAGTTTTTGAAATAGAATAGATTTTGATTAGCTAGTTCAATGGTCATTTTAGGTCGACTAACAAAATGGATGATCTAAGTTTAGGTTGGCTAATAGAATTGTCATGAATCTCTCTAAGCAAGGTTCTTGTGCTGTATGGAGCAACGGTGGCCTGTAACAGTGAATGAAAAGGTTTTTTTATGAAAAGTATTTTTTTTGTAGCACTGTAGTAGCTGCACAGGTAGATGTGTCGACAGGGTTAATGCTGAAGATTAATACCATTGTGTTTTTTTGTATTTCCCCATTGCATATGGATATGAAACACTAAAAGTTGCCACTTTTAGACAAAAAATCAAACCAATAAGAG
The DNA here is from genome assembly GCF_900700415.2 of Clupea harengus. Lineage (NCBI taxonomy): Eukaryota > Metazoa > Chordata > Actinopteri > Clupeiformes > Clupeidae > Clupea > Clupea harengus. The sequence continues at coordinate 1,599,707 of NC_045174.1, read as the reverse complement.
AGGCATTTTACAATGAAGCACTTACAAAAAAAAAGAAAGGAAAAAAAAAACCTTAATAAATAAAAATCTGCCAGCAGGCACAGTCGTAAAGTTTCATATCAAATACATGTCATAGCCACAGCATATTACAAGAAACAAAAGTGCTCAACAGACATTTGTTTTCTCTACACCAAGCACTCTGGGTCTCAGTTATGTTTTGTTTGTTTTTTTTGTCCTTGTTTTCTTATGCAGGAGATAGTAAGACGAAATTACCTCACTGTTCTGAATCTCTGATCATCTTGAATAGACATCAACAAGGTCTCACCAACATTTACCAATTACTGATACCCTGTAACTGTGTTTTAATTTGTAACTTCGGCTTAATATCTTAAAGGGATAACACAAAGTAGCCTAGTCCTCAAACGCTGCAATATAATGCTGCCATTTTGTGTGTGCCTCTTGTTAGACTAAGTATCTATCTAGAATCGGTGCCATAAGCCTCATAGTTAAACAATTCCCCAAATAACCTCAAACCTCATATGTAATATCGGAATAATCAGGTGTCCTCTCTTTCCCCACGGTTATGCGTCCCTTTCTGTTATATATTCACACCACAAGTAAATTCTGTTGAATATGCCACTTCAGATCATCCCAAGAACATCTCCACAACAACAACATCTCAAAGAAAAGGCTGACAGTGTAAAACTCTACAGGGCCTAGAAAATGGACATCTATGCCATAAAAATGCAGTGGTAAGATATGTGGCTACAAAGGGATCTCGAGGAAAATGATCCCTTCTGAATCTCTCTGAATCTTTTTTTTTGTATAATTTTACATTATTTCCTATAATAACTCAATGACCAATTCCCACAGTCAGTGAAAAGGAAGTGGAAAAAACAAAGTTTGATCTTTTAAGATGTGAACATGAGGATTAGAACACTTTCATTGGTCGTCATGTAAATACCAAAGGTTAAGAAAAATCAACAGTGAGAGCCGAGGGCTACGCGGTAAGAAATCTCAGAACTACAGTGTTTTTTTCTCTTTTTTAATCCCCACGTGAGAAAGGGATGATGGGTAACATCAGAGAGGACTTTCTTTTTTTCTCTTTTTTTCGCTATTCTACCGGAACGTTGCTGTAGAGCAGGGAGTTGAGATCCTTGGTTGACAACTTGTCACGTTTGTGTATGTGTGTGAGAGAGAGAATGTGTATGTGTGTGAGAGAGACAGAATGTGTATCTGTGTGGTTGTGGCTATGTGATCACAAACCCTGCTTGGCAAGGGATTCCGACACCTGGTCGGCCAGGGTGGAGAGCTGTGGCGAGTCGGCCATGTTGATGCTACCGGATGAGGAAACGTGGCTGAGGTCGTTGGGCGATTCATCCAGGGAGACTATCTCGGCGCCGTGGTCGGTGCGGGCCTTCGCCGTCTCGCGGAAGGTCAGCTTGTGCGACTCAATCTGGTGAGAGAAGGCAAAATCAACACCATAATGGGTTACACTGCCTAGGGCAGATGGAGCTCGAGTTCTGTTTGACTCTTTGCTGGAAACCAAAAGAGTGTGCTTGAAAGATTTATGATGATGTTTTTATAATACCCTTGGGCTAAAGTGCTCCTGATTTATCAGGACAACCTCTAAAGGTTAGTGTGCTAGTACCAGTGGAACTACTTAGTTCTACTCAATACCCTTTGAGGAAAAGTTCTTTGGAGAAGCCTATGAAATATGACCTTTTATTTTGAGCTGCTGCTAGACTGGTAGTTCCCTTGAGGGGTCTAAACTAATGACCCTTTTAAGACTACAGATAATGCTTTGAAGGATTCTATTGGAATTATTTGGAAGGAATGTCCAAAAACATTCTCGTGTGTGTGTGTGTGTGTGTGTGTGTGTGTGTGTGTGTGTGTGTGTGTGTGAGTGTGTGTGTATATACATTTGTGACCAGTAAACCAGGAAAAATATGTGATAAATATGTGACCTGTAAACCATCATTTGAGTAGCAAAAAAGTAATCATGGACATTCCCACTGTCTCTTTGGTGCTCTCTTGTGGCAAGCCACTATTTCCAACCTTGACAATGTACCTCTTGAATTGAATCCAACACGTTGACACATTTGTAAAACACTCCCCGCTACTTTCTATTCTACGTGTCATACTTACTGGAGTCCTCGATCATTATCTGGGGGTTGCTGAGAATCGTGGGTTCAGGGGACAGGCTGAGGCTGGTGGATGACAGGGCAGGGGAGTCACTGGGGTCCAGGCCGAGCAAGTCCCCGTTTTCGGGGGTGCTTGCTTTGGTACTGCCCACACTCTCCCTCCCCTTCTCTCTCTAGCATGAAGGGGGCCCAGGGTCGGTGGTTGGTTGGGTGGGTGAGGAGGGGGGGTCACGTGAACAACATGGAGTGTCATGTTTGAACAAAACAAACAGAAGATGGAAACAAAAAATGAAATGGGTGAAACCAAGAGCGAAATGAAAAGAAACTTAAAAAAAAAAGAAACTTAGGATGATGACAGTTATCAAATCTTAAAACTTAGGAGGATGATAGTTATCAAATCTTAAAACTTAGGAGGATGATAGTTATCAAATCTTAAAATCAAATGAACATTGCTGCCGTATGGGGCAGCACATAAATGACATTGCAAATCCGTGTTGTAAGACATACTGAAAACATGGAGAAGTAAAAATAATGGCATGATTGGCTTTCAGTAGAGAAGCGGTGTGTCACTTCTGAGCAAGCCTGAAGACGGAGCGGGTGAGAATAGAGGAGAAGAGCGGAGATGGAAGGAAAGCAAACGCCTAGCAGCAGAGAGAGGAGGGGAAGGACTGCACAGTCCCACAGCCAGTGTGTGTGTGTGTGTACACGTGTGTGTGTGTGTGTGTATGTGTGTGCGTGTATGTATGTACACGTGTGTGTGTGTGTGTGTGTGATTGTGTGTGATTGTGTGTGTGTGTGTGTGTGTGTGTGTATGTACACGTGTGTGTGTGTGTGGGGGGGGTATATAGACGTGTGTGTGTGTGTGTGTGTGTGTGTGTGTGTGTGTGTGTGTGTGTGTGTGTGTGTGTATGTGTGTGAAATCATGTATGAGCATGTATGACTACCTGATTACAGCACACAAACATGTAAGCCCCATGCCTGAACTTCATGCAAGGTCAAAGTTCAGGGATTTGCTGGTAGTGCATCACTACTTGAGCACTACCTCACAGTGGCCTTTTAAGCACACAGATGCTAGGCTATTATAGCGTCAAGAAGCAGGGCATGACATATAATCTAGAAGCTGCTGAGCCACAGTATCCCAGAAGAGAAGGCTTATCACTCTGCCATGAAATCCATTTAACAGTCCCTACAGGATTTTGTGATCTTACGTTTTCACAAATTTCATGCAAATTCAAGGGTTTTCCGTGTTGTAATATTCTCTTATTAACGCAATATTTCTGCAAAAAATGTTAACCTCAATTTTTGAGATTTCCCACAAAGTCTCCCGTAAATTCAGTTACTTTGGCCATGGCAGTCACAACCAACCCTCACAAGATCCTGGTGGGACTGATTTAAGCAAACAGGGAAATGTCATATGTAAGGGATAATGTATAGGCTTCCAGTCATTCTTGAAAAAAATGCCATATAAACATTACAGAACCTTACATACCATATAGTCTATTAGAGAAGAAGCATTTGTGTCTCTAAACCATGTGTGGTGTTGAAGGTTAGAGTGGTCTTCGCTGGTTTCATATAATATTTCAATACACAATATCAATATTTTTCAATACTCATGTGCGCATGAGAGTGAAGAGTTTGGGACTGCAAGTAGCATCCCTGGGTGACTGTTAGTAAGAATACCAGTGGATGTGGATTGAAAAGGAGCCTTGTTCTATTTCAGAAGCCTTATTCTATTTCAGTTTTTTGTAAACCTTGTATGCATAAAATCACAGTTTCCATGGTTGCATGTGGTATATATTCTGCTCTGACAGCGGACATACACAGCACTTCCTAGAAGTTCATTTGAAAACAGAAAAACAGTGGTCTTAAACCAAGAAGTTTGGTGTATGGTTTTGTTTTCTTTGTGTGTGTGTGTGTGTGGACATATTCTCTCACCCTCCTCGATCCTCCTCCTGGCCTGTGGTTCATGTTGTCCTTAGAGCCGCACTTTGCCTGCACGTTGCTCAAATCAATCTTCTTGTGGACAATTTGAACCTGGACACAACAAAACAGCAGAGGACATATTTTTTTTCACCAACACGGTAATGGTTGCATGGAGTCCAAATCGTTAGGAACTGACAGGGTGAACACAGAGAGCATGCTGGGAAAGCACATCTTGTCTGTAGAACCTACTCAGTCAAACAGACGGAACACTAAAACCCATGGGGTCATACCCAACTCTCTATGAAGTAGAGAAGCTTCCGGAGCATACTAAAGGCAGTCTAGAACGTACTATACAGCAGGACAAACTCAGTGGGTAATCAGTGATTAGTGCATTTCCACTGCACATTCTAAGTGTGTTTTCAAACAACAAGGCTATAACAAACTGCATTGATTCATTGATTTTTTTTAAGGGTCTCTGTTACCACCTGATCCAGTGTGTTAGAAGGTGTTGAGGGGGAACTGTCCCTGTTAATAAATCACACAAGTAAGCAGGCAGTTATACTGACTACAGCAAACGAAATGCTTCACTCGCATCATGACACGCCACTTCCAAGCCTTCCATAAATGCAAGTATGCATGCTTACTCTCTATCCTAATGATTGTGGAGTGGCCACACGACTAATGGACCCTGGCACTGTTGGGGTGCGCACTAAAAGCATTTACACACTCTTCGATCGCAAGGCAATGTGCCCTCTGGGGAATGGGGGTGGGGGGCTGATATGGAGAGGCTTTTAATGCCTTCATCGACTAGTGCTTCAGGCCCTGGAGGCGCTGTTTCGGCACACCTCAGTGTAGAGGCCATCTGCCCTGTTGTTTCGCACGTCCTAATGAAATAATTTCAAGTCGACGCCGACTCACAGCGCAGTGCCACCACAACAACCGTGACGTGCGAAAAAAAGCGTGTGGCCTTTCGGATCTTACCCACCCGTAACCCCAAGCCCCCCCCCCCCCCCCCCCTCCCCCCACAACACCCCTGATCCCACCACCACCACCACCACCAACACCACCACCACACCCAGCCGTCCAACCCCAACCCTGGGTGACCTCATCGCCGACAGCAACAGCCGTCCGGGGGCCTCTGTCAGCGCCTTACGGACACAAAGGTCTCAGTATCTCTCTTCTGTGAGGTCATCCTTCTGCTGGGGCCCCAACTGTTGGGCTACAAAAGGCAGCGAGCGAGCGAGCCAGCGGTGGCCCGAGGACAACAGCAGCTCTGTTCAGGGCTGGAGAGACTGCAAACAAACGGGTGTCCTCCGGTTGAAGTTGAAGGACTCTAATACAGGGCAGTGAATTAGGTTTTTATGAAAGTGGTGAGGACACTTCTGAGAAACTGCTGCTGATGACACATACTGTACATCTAGACACCGATTGAAATATTTTTTTCCCCTGTTAATTCACTTCCTAGTTTTGGGATACGTTATGTGCAGTGATTCAAAATGGATGCCATAGCCAGTGAGCAGACACACTCGTTTATTTATTGTGTTTTAGGGGATAGTCTTAGAGTATTAGCATGATCTATGTAAATATTGCCGTTAAAAAGGAAGACATATTGGTAAAGAGTTTCACCACCTTGGGGTGGGTAAAGAGCAAGGATGGAAGGGGATAGTTAGTGCTAACATGGTGTGGACTGAGGTCAGTATCTTCAGGGCTGCTGAGGGAGGAAAAGGATTGGGATATTTGAAGCAGTACTGGTGAGGAAATAAAAAATGTTTAATAACTCAAGGAGGAACCAATGCTGCCAATGCACTGAGTTCCTCCCACAGTTACTCACATTTCCACCTCCAGGCACATGTCTGATATTGTCTTTGGAGCCACATTTTGACTGGACATTACTAAAGTCCAACTTCTCATCAAATATCTGTACCTGTAAAAGGCGGGGAACAGATTAGCTCTCTTTGAACGTTGAACCACAAGGGCCAAGCCAGAGCACAAATACAACCTCACTGGACAACACTTTCGGTTTTCCTAATGCAACACATATAAATGATTGGTGTCTGGTCCATTGAAGAAGATGATAGGTATTTTAACAACTAGTAGCAAGTCTTTGAGGGGAAATGACTGAGCAAACAAGGAAGAGTCCACCACTCTGGGATGGAGGGGGGAATCCATTTCTGTCGACTGAGAGGACTGAACACTCAGATAGGGAGAGACCACCTCTCTGAGACAGAGGGGAGAATCCATCTCTGACTGAGAGGACTGAACACTCAGATAGGGAGAGTCCACCTCTGAGGTGGATGGGGGAATCCATTTCTGTCGACTGAGAGGACTGAACACTCAGATAGGGAGAGACCACTTCTCTGAGACAGAGGGGAGAATCCATCTCTGACTGAGAGGACTGAACAGTCAGGCGGTTGGGCTTTGATGTTTCAGGTAATATAAGGCCACAGACACAACATGCTAGCTTTTGTTAGACAGATCCACTTACCCATGTCTATTTTTCACACCACAGGCAAAACATGTCTTGACGGCACATGTTTTGGAGGGAATTATGGGAGTTTGGAGACTTCCAGGAAGTGACACAGGAGGAGACGTCACACTGCACCACTGACTTGAGGATTAGGAATTTAGGAGTTCTCATGCAGTAGGTTTACTTTGCTACAATGTTAGGTGTTTTGGTAGAGGAGTATTTGGAAGGCGTGCGTTAGTTGCTTCTGGTGGAGAGGGGCAACACAGGACAAGGACTAAAGGGGGATCCAGCTACCGTTACTCACATTTCCACCTCCTGCCACATGCTTGATATTGTCTTTGGATCCACACCTAGACTGCACACTAGTTAAGTCCAACTTCTGCTCAACAATTTGAACCTGAAAGATTGCAGGGGATGTTGTGAGGGGAAGGAGAGAATTACACTTCAAGAGAAGCAAACGGCTGACAAGGATCACAAAACCAGAGAGAGAGAGAGAGCGAGTGCGAGAGAGAGAGAGAGCGAGTGAGAAACAAGAAGCCAGTGTTCACTACTGTGATCCATCACAAACACACAGAAGGTTTAGCCTGGGTTACACCCCTGGGTGTTTCACTGGATGCTGAGCATCTGTTAAGGACATTTCTGTTCTTCATGCAGCACTTGGTGCAGTGTAGGTCCAACAGGTATGTTTAAGGAGAGTGGCCATAAGGGCTGATAAAATAGGGCAATGACTCCAGAAATAACCAAGAAGAAAAGGTCATGCTGTAGTTACTCTGTACGTTTGCCACACCATTTCTATATGAAAATTGAATACACTAGCTAGTCTGGGGATAATTACATAGAAGTGCAATGATTCAGTGTAAATATCATCCATAGCTAGCATGGAAATTAGCTCATTTTTTTTACATTTGTGGGGTAAATGATTTTTGGATTACCACTGTGTTGTTAAATATTTCACTAGAATTATTATTTCACTATTTCAGAATTAATAATTATTTAGAAAGACATTTCTAGATTTCTAAAGCTGAATAGTCAGCGGCTTATCTGATAAGCACAGCAATAGAGGAGAGCTTGGATACAATGGGAGGGAGAGAGTGGGGTGCGAAGTGCTCAGTTCAGGTGGGTCTGAACTGTGGTATAGTGAAGACACTCAACCAAGAGATGTGATATTTGGAGTACGTCTGGTGAGGGAATTGCGAATGGGCATAACTCGAGGAAGAACCAAGACCGGAAGCATTGAGTTCATCCCAAAGTTACTCACATTTCCACCTCCCGGTACATGTCTCATATTGACTTTGGAGCCGCACTTTGACTGGACATTACTGAAGTCCATCTTCTTATCAAGAACTTGTACCTGTAAGAGCAAAGAAATATAAAGAAAGAGAGAACAATTATCTTCTTAAACATTTTTTTTTTAAAAACGTGTCAAAGCAAACAAAAAATTAAAATATTGGGAGAAGGAAAGGCCCTTCAAGACCCGGCACATGTTTGATATTGTTTTTGGAGCCACACCTAGACTGGACATTACTAAAGTCCACCTTCTCATGCAATATCTGTACCTGTAAAAGGTAGGGGAACAGGTGAGTTCTCTTGAGGTCGACAAAAGCAGCATTGGCTAACGCAGGGACCAATGACGAGAGCATTTTCACTGAAGCCACTGAGGAGATGTTACTGTTGTCTAATTACATTACTATTCACTGTAACACGGCAGTCAAGTCTCTCCCTGTAGAAGTGACCTTTCTGAGGGAATATTTCATCCATAGAACTTACAAGCAAGCATCCATGAAGATTTTCCAGTTTTTAATGTCCAGAAATGAATCACGAAATCAGAATAGGGTTCTAATTATTTGAGCCTTTTTCTAGAAGAACCTTCATGTTAGTGTCAAACAGGAACATTTGTGTGAATTTAGAACAGAATTCAGCATAAGAAGAGTCTGACACACTGGAACAAAATGGGTTCCACAAAAGAATTCTGTAAAAAAATGTGAAGAAACATTTTTCTGTTTGTCACCTCTCAATGACTGTGTATTAGTTCACTAAAATAAAATAAATAATGATAATCCACTGGCCAGTCCACAGAGTGCTTTGTCGTACTTCTCAAAAAACTGGCATCACAAATACACAGACCTACTTTGAGAGGATCTGATCATCCAAGCTTCTTGATATAGGCATGCATTGTTTGGAACGCTGCAAACCAGACCATTCCACATTTCCCAGATATTTCCATTTAATTTCCATTTTCCAAACAATATGGACCAACTGCATCTTCATGGAATGGTATTCCAGAGTAGCAAATCCATTACTTGTAGCACCATAGCTATAGAAAGGACCAGAGAGTTTTTTCCTCTTTGTAGTACGTAGCTAACAGCTAACAGCTGGACCTCCTATCAAAAAGTATGTGTGATCACAAGAACCGCCTAAAATGCCATTTACTCCAGACAGAACCAGTTCTAAGAGGTTCTGAGTCCATCCCATAGTTACGTTACTTACTCTGCCACCTCCTGGAGTATGCTTGAGGTTGGCCTTGGAGTCACACCTGGCCTGGACAGCGCTGAAGTCCACCTTCTGATCAAGAATTTGGATCTGATGAGAAGAAGAAGAGGGCCAGAAATAAATCACTGCATTTGAACCACAGAAAACAGGATTTTATGGCAGGACTTTCACTGGATCTCAATAGTGTAAATGTCATGTTTGAACCACCGAAAAACTGGTTTTCATGTCATTTAAAATTCACACTGTCAAGTTATCAGGGGATTTTTTAACTTCTGCCCAAACTTGAAAAAGGCCTTGGCCATCAACAGGGTTAAAATGGTAACGACTCAGACGGTTTCTTCATTCTTCTTTGTTTTATTTGAGTTAAAATACTTCTTTTCAGCAAACACGTCTTTTCAGCTGAAAATTACCATTTACCATTACCGTTACCATTTTAACCCTGTTGATGGCCAAGGCCTTTTTCAAGTTTGGGCAGAAGTTAAAAAATCCCCAGATAACTTGACAGTTGAAAACCAGTAGCATCCCTGGTAGTGGCCAGCAAGTTAAGTCCCCCATTAGCAGTCACCATATGCTTTTTAAACACTCACACTACCTGTGCTTAAGTGACTTGACTTCCTTTATTTCCTGTCATGAGGACCACTTCCTGCTTCACAATTAAAGTTGTATTTTCAAAACAAAAGTCCCTTCCCGGTTACAATCTGACAGCACACACACACACTTTAATACATACTTTGTAAACAAGACCAATGTATTGGTAAGGATTTGACCTGTGATTTGCCACCTGTGCTTAGATTAGATTCTAATTAGATTAGATTCAACTTTATTGTCATTGCACAGAGTACAAGTACTGAGGCAACAAAATGCAGTTAGCATCTAACCAGAAGTGCTCATGATTTCATGAATAGCTCAGAGATCAGAGGGAAAGGCCTCAAACTATGACCTTAAAGGTACAATGAACAGTGAAGCAAAATGAGCAGGTGGTGAGTGGAGTGTGTTCCATAGTTACTCACATTTCCACCTCCTGGCACATGTCTCATATTGGCTTTGGATCCACACTTAGCCTGGACATTAGTGAAGTCCAACTTCTTATCGAGAATTTGCACCTGGAAATGTAGAAATGGTAAGTAACCTTCCCCAACATAGTGAGAGACAGAAAGAGAGAGAGAGAAAGGGAGCGAGTGAGGTTGTGTGAGAGAACGCCAAAAAGGAACAGAAAAGGGGATGGTTAGTGCTCTCGTGCGGATCTAGGCAGTGGTCGTTGGGGAAGGTGAGGCCTGAGCGTGAAAGAGGACGGGGGATATCGGATGCACTCGGTGGGTTGAACAAATGCTCATAACTCAAGGAAGACCGGCAGCATTGAGTTCAACCCCGTAGTTACTCACATTTCCACCTCCCGGTACATGTCTGGCATAGTCTTTGGAGCCGCACTTTGACTGGACATTAGTAAAGTCCAACTTCTGATAAAATATCTGTACCTGCAAAAGGTAGGGGAGAAGAGATAAATTCTCTTGAAACTAACTATGAAAGGGACCCACAAGAGCCCGCGCCTGTGAACGACTAGATGAATACAATTGTAAATGGGCCGCATTCATATAGCGCTTTTCTACTCATTCGCTCACAGCAGAGGCGCAGGGCCGTGCAAGCGTCAACATGCACATTAGGAGGGGTTTGGGGCTCAGTGTCGTGTTCAAGGACACTTAGACACAGGAGGAGTCAGGATAGTGCTAGCAACCTTCCGATTTGCTGAATGACTCCTCTACCTCCTGAACCACTTTTTTTTTTTAACAGAGCAAATTCACCTGTTTTGACTAACAGTTTGCACCTGTGGAAGGGAATGAAGACTGGGATAGCACAGGGGGAGAGAGATAGAAAGAGAAAGATACAGAAAGAGACACATATTTCATACATATACACATATATATAAGGTTGGGAAGGTTACTTTTGAAATGTAACAGGTTACTAGTCAATGAAAATAGATAACTAGTTACCCTGTATGTAATAAGTAATGTAACTTTTAATTATCTCAACAAAGATCTCAACGACGCAAAGATGCAAAGTAACAGAATGAAAAGAATATATTCAGATGTAACCCCTTTGTAACCGCCAACATTTTGATTAGTAACTGTAATTCAATTACATTTCTCAGGAACTGTAACAGATTACAATTAGATTTATTTTTTTATTTAATTACATAACTCTGGTTAATTAACCCAACCCTGGTTATACTGTCTATATACAGAAAATACTTCAAGATAACTGATGAACATTTAATACCACTGAAATATAATATATAGTATAATATAATATATAGTAATATAGATGACAAGTTAATGTAAAGAATAAATGGTTTCGATCATAATACATTCAAAGCTACATTGTTAAGAAACCAAATGAGTGGGCCTACTTCAGTTGGAAAGCAGTCTGTGCTCTGGACTCTATTTACTCACTAAAGCCCCCTTTACACTTTATGACTGAACTACAGCTAACATCCACTTTCACAGCCCTACCCCTACGGCTCCATAGCTCATTGAGGCCAACAGCCACCCAGAAAACCTTCTTTCTAAAACGTAACAAAATGCCTACCTTTACAACAGTAGAAGTGGTTTGAGATAAAAGCAGCTGCTCACTAACTGTGATGTTAAAAGACCCTGTCAGCTACTATGATGTGTTGTGAAGTTAAACTACAAAGAATCTCTTGCTGTTCTAAATAGACAGGAGGCAATGGTTACAGGATGTTGCTATATTGGTGCATAGACTAAACTAACAAGCCTCCTCATGATAGACCCCGTTTATGCTGCTTTCATTACAGGGGCTCTCCCTTTCTCTGAGCCTCACTTCAAAGACTCCTCAGAAGGCAAGACTCATTCAAATGATTCACATATGGACTGAAGAGAGAGAGAGAGAGAGAGAGAGAGAGAGAGAGAGAGAGAGAGAGAGAGAGAGACAGACACAGAGAGAGAGCGAGAGAGAGACAGACAGAGAGAGAGTGAGCGAGAGAGAGAGAGAGAGAGAGAGAGAGAGAGACAGACAGAGACAGACAGAGAGAGAGAGAGCGAGCAAGAGAGAGACAGAGAGAGAGAAAGAGAGAGCGAGAGAGAGACAGACAGAGAAAGAGAGAGAGAGACAGACAGAGAAAGAGAGAGAGAGAGACAGACAGAGAGAGAGAGAAAAGTGTTTACCTGTCCTCCGCCGGGCTGGTGCTTGAGGTTGGCCGTGGAGCCAATCTTGGACTTGACCCCCTTGAGGTCAGGCAGCGGGGCGGCGGCAGCCAGGGGGGCGGGCGAGCGGTTCTTGAGTGAGCCGGGGGATTTGGGTGTGGAGCGGATCACGGCCACCTTCTTAATCTCCTTGCCAGTGGAGGCGGGTGACTTGGTGCCCAGGGCTTTGCTGGCGGGGGATTTGGGGTCGCCGGGGCTGGAGTGCCCACTCACTTCGGGGGTCTTGGGGGAGTCTGATGGAGGTCAAGGGGCACGGTTACACAGGCACAGTGTTGCTAGGGCTCCTCACCAACATAATGTGGAGATACCAACTTACTGTCTATTTAAAAGGTGCCAGTGTCTAAATATCTATGACAGCGAGCTGTATAACAATATAAGACCTATAAAGCAGAGTGGTCTAATTATTCAGTTAAATAAAAAAAAACTTGGCAGTATTAGAATATAGTTTTATAGTATTTTATAAATTATTTTATGTATTTTTATAGTTTATTCTAGTATAGTCTGTAATGTGCTTCTTCACTTTCTTTACATTGGAGTCATTTACCTTTGCCACCTTTGGCAGCAGCAGCTTTGCCATTGACTGAAAACAAGCAGAAAAGCCCATTACATTAATGCACTTTCTGCAGCAAAGTCTCAAAGATTAAGAGCTACGTCAAGGGAATGACACTACTCAAGTACAATCATTGTTTAACGCCCCTGAAGGGGAACCATTCCTGGGTCCTGGGAACTCTGCAGTCAAGTTACTTCAATTAGCTCATATTCCCTGGACTAAGAAGAGCTCAGTAACTATTACAGACAGTTAAACTGGTAGTAGTGATGGGGGTAAAAAGCCAGACTGACTACCCGACTGAGTTGGTGCCATGGCTGGGATCTTAGTGCCTGCAGCATGGGGCCTCGCGCCAGGAGCCTGCAGGCAAGAAAAAGTATCATAATATGCTTCCAGTTTTTGAACCAAAACCACACAAACGACAGAAACATGCAATGTGCTCCTCAGGCAACAGGTACGAGTCAATGGAGTAGAATGAAGAGGAGAGAACGAGGGAGCGGGTGCTTGATTGACAGGTCTACAAGCAGTGGGGTTTGGTTAGTAGGAGTTCAGTCCTTAGGCTAGCATGAGGAGGCATTAGAGAAACTATTTGATAAACTTAAAACACGGGTGCTGTAGACGTGGAGACAGAGCAGGGCAAAAGTGTCTTCCTGTTTCAAGGACTTGTGATTATATATACAACTACACTACTGTCTGCCGTTTATTCACAGTAATGGCTTACCTACACTGAGCAATGTTTGTCGATTTAAAGCCTACGCCGTTATTTTAATGACCATTTAGACACTACCCTATGGTCTTGGCCGTCGTTGCCAAAGGATCCCAATAATAAGGTTGTGATCCCTTTGACTCGTCTTCCCTGTAGGTCAGTACAACATGCGCTTGGATTAGGATCTTTTCCCCCACTGGTTAAGCTGGGGAGCGGTAAGCAGGCGGATGCCGGCACTGCCATACTCACCCTAGGCCTGCTCTCTCTGGGCCCAGAGATGGGGGGCTTGGAGGGGGCTGGGGTGCGCCTGCTAGAGGGAGGGGTCTGGGGTTTCCGTCTGAGGGATTGGGGAACTGCGGAGGGCCTTTTTAGGGAGGATGGTCTAGCTTTGATATGGGGCGGTTGGGTGGTCTTTGTGGCCCGGAGTGGGGGGGGGGGGGGGGGGGGGGGTGAAAGAAAAAGGTGAACATATAAGGGAATGCACATATAGAAGACAAAATCAAAGCTGACAATGGAGAATAATAAGTAGTAGTTGTGGTTGAGTGGGTAGACAGGAGGTTTGTGGAGAGGATGTTTTGTGAATATATTATGAAGGCCAGGAGTGATTTTTTCTATTAGGGATGGCACAGAGAAAATGGACGACACCAGCTGCTGTCACCTACCCGTTTGTCAGCGTCGCTGTCAGCCTTGGGTTGAGCTGTAAGCGAGAGAGGGACACAGTGCGTGCATTTAAAGGGTGAGTTCCGACACACAAAAATGGCAACAGAAACAAATTAAGAATATTACTTGGAATTTGGCATGTTTGACAATTTGGCTTTGCTCTGACTTCACAGATAACAGATTCATCTTGATTATTGAGGGATAAAACTGATCATGTTTAAAATATTAGTCTAAAACCTTAAATATGAGCTTTCACAAAACAACAAATCCATAAAATCTGTGTGTTTGTGTGTGTGTGTGTCTCTGTGTGTGTGTGTGTGTGTGTGTGTGTGTGTGTGTGTGTGTGTGTGTGCACACGTGCATGTAAGCTGAAACAGTGGTGACCCAGTAAACTCCTCTACGATGATGGTGATGTGACTCACACACACACACACACACACACACACACACACACACACACACACACACACACACACACACAAACAGTGCACACATGCGCAGTGACATGCAGACAGGACGTGTGGTGGAAACATGACCAGCAAAACTGGATTAATTCAATCCCAAACTCAGAAAAAAAAAATAACAAGGCTGCAAGACCAAGAGAGATAAGACAGATCTGATGCGAGAGAAAGGCAGAGAGAACACAATAAAAAAAAAAAGCAACTTGGCCTTTGCCATGACCCAGCACTGATTTGCAGGGTCCGGATTAAACAGGGAAGATAGAGTGCTTCACAGCTTAGCGACGCTGTAACAGAAAAAGTGTGGGAAGAAAAAACTGAACGGGACAGAGAGCTTTGACTAAGAAGACGGGACGGGCATTTTAGTGCGCGTAACACAACAGACCTTTGAACTGAGCGACCGGAACGTATGATTTTCTGGCCGGGGAGCTTTGCGACACTCTCTCCAGGAGTGGAGAAGAAGCTCCATTTTCTTTCTTCTCAGAGCCCTTAGCATCACCACCCTTACCGACTGGCATCCCCTTCCCATGAGGGTCACTGGAGTCTGAGTGCAGGGGGCCGGCGGCTGAGTGGAAGCTTTGTCCACCATCATCTCCATGAGGTCTCTGAACCGCATTCTCTCGCTCCGCTGGCCCCAGTGGGGAGGAGTCTGTGCTGGGCGGTGGGGATGGGAAAACGGGACCTTTCCCCTGCAGCTGTTTCCCCAAAGGGCTTCCAGAGTTCCCGTCCAGCTGGGGGGTCCTTCCCAAGCCGGAGCTGGCACTCACCGAGGGACTTCCGGATGGATTAGGTGCTGATCTCCTCTCCCTCTCAGGGGAGATCTGACGTCCCCCATATGCTGCGTTCTGCTCCCCGTAACCAAAGAGCTGGCCCTCGTTGACACCGGAGATGGCGGCGGCGGCGGCGCAGGCACCCCGGAGCTCCTCCACCTCCAGGGGGCGCTGTCTCTCGTCAAACGCCGTCAGGTCCTCCAGGGCGGCGCTGCGCACCAGGAAGGACGAGGGCGGCTCGCTCTCCAGGGAGAGGCTGCGGGCGCGGTCGGGGCTGAGGGAGAGCGGGCGGTGCAGCGGGTGAGCGGGCCCCGCCGGCCAGCTGCTCCTCAACATGTCCTCATCCTCCTCCTCCTCTTCCTCGTCACAGCTTGGAAAGCGCTCCGCGCCAGTCGGACCCCGTTCGCATCCTGGCTCCGCAGCAGAGCTGTGGGTCAAAGGGGCCAGCCTGATCCCTACTCGTGGGGGACAGGCTGAGTCTCTCTCCGTGTGACTCCCTCCTCTCTCCCCAGCTCCAGCGCTACTAAAAGCCATCAGGCCCCCAGCAAGGAGTCCCCGGCCACTGGGATCCTCTGGGTGTTTTCAAAAAGCAGAATCATAATGAAACCCTATCTCGTGTATTACAGAGTGAGGCTGCACAGTGAGGAGGGAGAGAGTCAGCATGTGCAGATCTTTAAGAGTTTAAAACTCTCTGTGGTCCAGTAAAGAAAGAGACACCCCTCCTGTGTCAGTTCCTTTACTGGGTCAGTAGGCAGAAAAAACATCTGGCACATTCTGAGGCTCCACTGACTAGCATTCGACAGGTGCCAATCAAAAGAAAACCCAGAGAAGAAAATAAGGAGATAATGCATCCCTCTGAGAGGTGCACAAACGAACAAACATACCAAGGCAATGCAATGACTTGCTGGCCTTTTTACAACACAAGTACAAGAACTGAAAGCAGCATAAAAAAAAGCATCAATAAAGACAAATGAACAGAAAAAAAAAAATCCCAGTAATGGAAAATCAGGAAGTACGAAAACAAAATGGAGACCAAACTGAATGGATCCATGTTTCTTTGAGATGACAAAAACACACACATGACGATGAAGGTGAGGGTAATTACACTGTGAAGGGGGCATCAGAGGAGTCCATCTTGTGTGATTTGAAATGCCTCTTTTGAGTGGAAAAAATCCCATTCTGTGCCCCGAAACATAATGTAATTAAACCCACTAATGACCAGTTAACCTACTCTAATGTGGTGAGAGTGCACAGTTTTCAGTAGTAGTGGATCTGCATGAAATGATTTACCTGTTGTAGAGGCAGCCATGGTTCCTCCACTTGCTGAAATGGAACACAAAATAGAGATAGTGTATTAGACAAGCCATATGTATACTGACCACAGCACTGCGCAAAGTATCAAAGAGGAAAGCTGAACCCATTCGTCTTTGGATGCACACAAGCAGCTATATTTGCAACTGTATTCTGCATCAAAAGTCTACGCAAAGCACAAAGTGTTCTTTGTACACACACACACACACACACAGCAAAAGCCGAGCAAAGAAAGTGAGGGCAGGTTATCAAACATTCCAGACTATTCTGTCTTTGAATGGGAGCCAGCAACAGCAGGGAAAGAGTGTGCCGTTCATTTTCCGCGACTCACTCCACCCTTGCCTTGTCCATCTAGTAGTCTGAGTATGAGACCAAAAACAAAAGTATCATCAATTTGTCGTGCAAGACTACCTCTTCAGGCAAACTATCCTCTCCTGTTTCAAGGTGAGATGAAGGATATTATTGATTACCAGCACTGTAGTGGTATCAGAGATTAGAAGAAATTCTTTATATTTATATTTATTTATAATATTATTATTTCATTTTAAAATTATGTTTTAATAAATCACAACTGAAAGAAGCCTACAAAAAATACAGTAAGTAAAGGAAAAGGTGTTAGTCCATAAGCCACTTAACTGTCCTCTTAATATGATTTTTTTTTTTATATATTATAACATCAAAGCCATGTGATACACGCCGAGAAGGCAGCAGATTCTGGAAGAAATCTGGCCCTGATTGGACATGGATCAGAGCCAGTTCCTTCCCAGGGTCCACTGCTACGTAAGCAGAAAGTCACACCAACAAAGACATGCAAGTAAGCATTAGACACACAGTAAAGCATTTCAACTCATAGATCATATCCTCAGAAAAGAAACAATAAGAGCAGCAGGTGCGAAGAGCCATACCCTCCTCACCAGAGGGGGCGATCTCAGCTTCAGTGAGCTCAGACACTGACACATGTCCCTCTTCAGCTTCCTCTGATATGGGCTCCTGGGACTCCACTATGAAAGAAATGCTTCATTAGAAGAGAAGTGTTTGTGTGTGTGTGTGTGTGTGTGTGTGTGTGTGTGTGTGTGTGTGTGTGTGTGTGTGTGTGTGCGTATGTGTGTGTGCGTATGTGTGTGTGTGTGTGTGTGTGTGTGTGTGTGTGTGTGTGTGTGTGTGTGTGTGTGTGGGATAGGGATGCATAAAGTGCTGCCACACACACATGTAGTGAACACAAAAGTTTGGTGCTAAAGGGATCTTCTGTTCAGCTGTTGAGGATAGCAAAGCAAGCAAACAGAAATCAAACACTTCCACAACAAACTGAAACTGCAAGGGATGTTAGTATCAGGTCCATTCAAGTAAAAAAAAAATATATATATACTATATAGAATTTGAAAGCAAATTAAGGAGGTAGTCTTTGGCAATTGGCGTTCCAAAAGGAAGTAAATGAAGCCAGGCAACTTTAGTTCCAAACCTGAGTTTACCTTAAAAAGCACAAAGCCCAGTTAAATGTATATTGCACAAGAGCAGAATCTCTGAAAAAATTATCAAGCAAGCCATTCCAAACCCAAGTAAAAAAAATAAAACTCTTGAGAGATAAACCTTGTGTTGGGCGGACAATCGTACCTAGTTCCCCCTCCACACCAGAGAGGGCGTACTCAATCTCAATGATGTCAGACGGGGATGCTAGCTCATACTTTGTCTCTTCTGCTTCTTGCTCTAGATACTCTGCTTCGAAATAAACATCAGTTAACGTCAAACAACCAACAGAACAGACACAGGCTGTAACAGAATAGAACAAGATCCAGGAGGGCACTCATACCGAGTTCCCCCTCCACACCAGAGAGGGCGCTCTGAGTCACGATGACCACAGATGGTGACGCTAGCTCATCTCCTAGCACTTCTCCTGTTGGTGCTGGGTAGTCCGCTGTGGAACAAATGCTTCAGTTAATGAGAAATAAGTGCATGAGGGAAAACCACACAAAGACAGTCAATGATATGCACAAAAAGAAACAAACAAACAAATGATATGATTGATGTGAGGTGTGTGTGTGTGTGTGTGTGTGTGTGTGTGTGTGTGTGTGTGTGTGTGTGTGTGTGCGTGTGTGTGCGTGTGTGTGTGTGTGTGGGATAGGGATGCATAAAGTGCTGCCACACACATTTGTAGAGAACACAAAAGTTTGGTGCTAAAGGGATCTTCTGTTTAGCTGTTGAGGATAGCAAGGAAAGCAACGAGAAAGCAAATCCCCAAACACTTCCACAACAAACTGAAACTGCAAGGAATATTAGTATCAGAAACAAAAGTACATTCAAATTTAAAAATAAATTTGAATTTGAAAGCAAATTAAGGAGGTAATCTTTGGCAATTGGCATTCCAATAAAATTAAATAAAGCCAAGCAACTTTAGTTCCAAACCTGAGTTTACCTTAAAAAGCACAAAGCCCAGTTAAATGTATATTGCACAAGAGCAGAATCTCTGAAAAAAATATCAAGCAAGCCATTCCAAACCCAAGTAAAAAAAATAAAACTCTTGAGAGATAAACCTTGTGTTGGCCGGACAATCGTACCTAGTTCCCCCTCCACACCAGAGAGGGCGTACTCAATCTCAATGATGTCAGACGGGGATGCTAGCTCATACTTTGTCTCTTCTGCTTCTTGCTCTAGATACTCTGCTTCGAAATAAACCTCAGTTAACGTCAAACAACCAACAGAACAGACACAGGCTGTAACAGAATAGAACAAGATCCAGGAGGGCACTCATACCGAGTTCCCCCTCCACACCAGAGAGGGCGCTCTGAGTCACGATGACCACAGATGGTGACGCTAGCTCATCTCCTAGCACTTCTCCTGTTGGTGCTGGGTAGTCCGCTGTGGAACAAATGCTTCAGTTAATGAGAAATAAGTGCATGAGGGAAAACCACACAAAAACAGTCAATGATATGCACAAAAAGAAACAAACAAACAAATGATATGATTAATGCAAAAATATTAGTACCCATAACAACACAAATCAAAGTCAAAGTCAAAATTAGTTTGAGAAGGCGTCATTACCAACACTAGACTGCGCATCCACCAAAGAGGCAAGACAACAGAGGCACACACACACATAAGGCAACACACTTGGGATACACACACTATAGGAAATAAACACAATAGTTGAAGGAAATCACACCGTGCAAGCTGTGAGAAAGAGGCTGAAACAAAGTCCAAATCACACAAGCCATAAACAATAACAGAGAACATGTTTCTAAACACAGCATAAATGTTGGTTTTGCAGTCAGAAAGTAGGCTAATTTCAAGCAAAATAATGATATAGAGCACGTCTGCCAGTCAAGCTTAAATGCCAAGCTGTTGCCAAGGGAAAGGCCTCATACCAGCAGGCACCTCCAGGCCAGAGGGGGCGCTCTGAGCTTCCTTTAGCTGAGAGACAGGCTCAGTCCCATCCTTTTTCTTCTCTGACACAGGCTCCTCAGACTCCACTGCCAGCCAATTGTTTGAGGTAGAGACAAAGTGCACAGGGGTGAGCATCCATTAGGTGCTTCACATAAGCCAGTCAAACCTTTAGTGGACCAATATATATTAAACCTCATGATATAAGGAAGGTGGTTATAATGGGGGAGAAGGGCGCAGATAGCTACAGGATGAGCAGAGAAATGCCTGAGTTAAAATGATGGCTTGCGTAAGCACTGAGACTTTCTGCAAGAGGCTTATGTAACTTGCTTCCTGTGTCATCATGACCTCATTCATTCCCTCAACTGGCCTCAGTGAGAGGCAGTGTGTCCATGCCTCACCACACCCAGAGTAAAATTGCACTTCATTTTGTAAACACTGATGGATCCACATTAGACCGAGAAGAGCTGAACTAGACCTGATTTGAAGCACATACTTTTTTATGTTGATAGACATATTTCAACCACAGAGCTTTTCACAATTTGATCGCTTCACAATATCAGTTTGACAATTACAATGTTTAGTGCTGACAGTAGATTCAGGACAACATTCTCACTCTCAAAAACGGTCTCTAAAGGAACATATGGAGGCAGGTCTAATTACTATGTACTGCAGCATACCAAACTATCTGTCAAAACTACCTTACTCTATGCACTTTACCCAGCCAGAACTACTGCTACTATCTATCTATCTATCTATCTATCTATCTATCTATCTATCTATCTATCTATCTCTCTATCTCTCTATCTATCTATCACCACATCACATCTATCTACTGTCTTCACAGCGTACTCACTGTCGTCTGTGATGTCGACACACATGCCGTTCGTTTCTGGAGGTGGGTGCGAGCAGTTTTTGACGAGCAGTTTCCACTGGATGTGGGGTGTGAGAGAGAGGGCGAAGGGGGGAAACGTGTGCACTAGTGAGGGTTGCAGACTGGGGAACGCTAGGCTGCGCACTACCAGGCCGGAGAGAGAGAGAGAGAGAGAGAGAGAGAGAGGGGGGATGCGTGCGGAGGAGAGAGGTCACGGAGGGATGAAGAGACAGCATTATGGCACGTCCCTCTGCATGCCAATGGGCACAAGACAACGGCCGCCATTGTGTAGAGTTGGCACCGAGTCTAGGGGTCCGCTCTGTCAGTACCACAACTCGGATTATCCCCCACCCCCATTTTATACACACCCCCCCCCCCCCCCCCCCCCGACCAACCCCCACTCTACCCCAAAACCCACAACAGACTGAGAGCCTCAGTAGTACCACCCACCCCACCCCCCCCCGCCCCACACAAAGACTGTATTGGGTCTATTTCAGTCCTACGGCCATTTCCTCCTTGCTCATATTTGGGGAGAATATTGTCAGACTGGACGTTAACCTCTCCCGTGGGATATTACAGAAGTATGTGTCAAATGTTCCAGTTATAGAACACAAAAACATGGTGGCCTCTGGGAGACTCTTTGTTTTTGGGGTGAGAATGAATAAATTCCCCATTTTGGAGCTGTGAGCAACCACCACCCATTTGAAATAAACTGCCTAGCAGCCTGCCCGAACATAGAACGGTTTTGAAAACGCTGACGAGAAGACTCACTGCAAGAACATTCACTACCCAGGAATATATCTGTAAGCCTCAGTGTTGTCTAGGAGGTCTAATCTAGCTCTGTGTAGTTCATCAGCGTTCTTCAGTGTTCTCCAGGCTCTCGAGGACACACTGAGAGAAAGAGTGAATCTTTTCAGAGGGACCTAAAAGTGACCAGCTGAATGGAATAGAGACACAGCAATGTCCTCCCCCTCCCCCTTACCCCCTATCCTCTTTACAGTCATCTATTGACCGAAAAGAAAATCATTTAAACCATTTAACAATCGCTGACAGATCCCAGCGGTCTATTTAAGCGACAGCGACTGTCCTTGAAAGCTGGCCTTGTTCACGGGACCTGAATTGGTACCACGAGTACATCCAGAGGCCCAGTGTTGGGATGGGTTTGAGCGGACCAGGACGGGCCAGCCGGCCGTGTGAGTGGTGGGCTGACCCAGATGCCTGGATTACGGCGCAAAGAGTGCAGCAGCAAAGCCTGGATTGAGCGCAACGCAGCCCAGTCGAGCATGTTGTATTTGCTTTACGTAAAGGGATTAAAACAAAAACGCCACTGGCCGTAGTGTTCTCACGCAGTCAGTGAGAGAGGGGGGAAAAGAACAAATATAATAATAGAACACATGGAATTAAAGGCTTGCGGTGTGGCTCTTTCGCACGTGATTGTCTCCAACAGTTGAAGGATTCTCAATGGAATGGAGGTTATTCTTCCAGCATCTAGCAACAATGAATGTGTAAAGGTATGCGTGACAATTACGGGTTAATTAGGACAGATTGTTTCCATCTGTTCGTTTTAAGGGCCTTGAAATTTAACAAGCTGACAAGTCATCTGACAAGTCCGTCAGTTACGGTGTGATATCTCAGTTGTTCCTGTTCATTCCTTGAGCACCTCGTGAACAATCGTCCAATTGGACTGACCCCATGTATAAGAATGCAGATCTCTAGGGAGGCTGTTATCAAAAGCTTTGAACTGGTAGCTGAATCATATTTTTAATACATTTATTTGATATGCAAGCACTGCTCTGAGAACCCAAGGTCATCATGTATGTGAGCAGAACATTTGAACCTACTAAATTACCTTCTAAATTAGCATTCTACCATTCCTCTATCTTAAGGCATTTCAGGGGGAAATAGCAGTGGTCCTCTTTGTGCCCTACCCCTCCCCCAAAGCCTGCCTTTTCCTGAGGGGTAATCTAAGCTTCCGCCAGATTGGCTGAGACCTACTTAGGTTTCTGCGGCATGCCAATACACTCACCTTTCATTGGACAATCCCCTGGTCCCATATGGCCCACGGCGACCCCGTTCTCCTTATGGAACTGGTTGCCATGGTGATGGTCATTGATGGTCATACCGGTGAGGGAGGTTGCCATGGTATCCGAGGAGTTGTACTGAAGCCCGTGGCTGTTCGGTGAAGAACTCAGTAAGTTCTGGTGCTGCTGGTCCATAGCAATTCCACTAAAGGCTATGAAAAGAAAAGAAAGAAAGAAAAAGAAAGAAAAAAAGACAGACTCTGTTAGAGAGCGAAAGAAAAGAGAGACATCCTCAGAACAATAGGAAAGAGAGTCGTATTGTTCAAGCAGCGATATGAATCAAATAAAACAATGCCTCCTCCCCCGACTAAAAAAAGAAACCATTAACTAGGAATAGTGGAGACAGGTTATGAGGCAAACGTGTTGAGTTCCACTCCACTGTAAGTTCACTAAAGATTGAAAAACAAAACCAGAAAAGCAACCAAAAAGCAATTCAAGATGAAGAAACTTCCACAATTTCTAAAAACAGACCTATTCCAAACCTACTCAAGGTAATACCAGATCCACAAAACACTACATCCAAGAAGGTTTCACCCACTTGCTTTTGTCAGGCACCACGCAGCTAAATCAACAATCGCTCACATTAAAGAACGGACGTCCCTCTTCCGCCCCTTTGCACGCCCGACCGTCACCAGCTAAATGTAAACAGGAACGATTGCACCGGTGAGAACCTGGTTATTTATAATCCCAAACATGAGGACCGGGGCATTGAGTTACAGCCATGCCGACCAAAAATAGTAAGAGTTTCAGTGAGTGACTTTCTGCTCCTGCATGACCATGCACCTCACGTATCCACTTCCTAAAGGGCTTGTGTGGCCATCTCGTTGAAATGATCAGTCAAGAGGGATTTCAAGCACATACACTGGCATAATACCTCGTGCAAGTGATAGCACTTTGCTAACACACAAGTAGCCGCAGTCCACCAAGAGCACTCAATGATCATTTCACACAGGAGCTACACTGAAGGCACCATTATGCCATTGCTACTGTCAGTCACATGTCGACGAGTCACCTCCATGATCAGCACCGCATAAAGGGCCCGACATGTATGTCTTTATGTGCACGCTATAAAAAGGCTTTATGTCGCACTGTCCCTTTAACATGAGTCTGATATAACATTAGACCTTACTGTGTTGGAGCTCAGTTGACCTGTGTCACCGTGAAGGTCCCTCACACACAGAGGAGGGTTCGGAGCGCACTGCGGAGTGAACTGCGGAGTGCAGACTTATGAGCGCTCATCAGTACATCTGCAGTGAGGTGTCTCCCACGTCCCTTTGTGCAACTGGGTTGCCATTAACCCTTTGCTCACTCGTTCATGACAGCTGAGCTAGTACATGTCTCGTTTCAATGACTTCAGTGATGGCCAAGGTACAATCTATGGTCTCGGCTCCAATTCTGGGCTGCAACCAATCTCCCTCTTTAACAACTGATTTCTCACGGCTTCTCAGGGAGAAACAAAGAGTGATCGGGAGTGTCAGGTGTATGAGTTCAGGAACAAAATTAAAGGTCTTTGCAGGAACGAAAAAATACCTACATCAGTGCAACCTGAATTACCACTCACCAATTACAAAAATGTCAGGCAGTCAGTACTGTTCATTTTTTTCCCCGTCTTACGCATGAATGCACATGCACACCTCATGAATGCACTCACACCCCTCAGATGGGTGGAACGATGCACGCAAAGGCACACCCACACACCTTAGGCTGATGATAAGTGTTTTTGTCGTTTAAACGTTCTCTTCTGCCTCCTCATCGGCCTCTCCCTGTACCCCCCCCCCCCCCCCCCCCCCCCACACACACCTACGCAACGGAGCAGACCTTTCCAAGCCTGGGCTTGTACCTCCACACAGCTGTCGAAGTTGGTGCTCATTCCTCTGCTAACCAGAATATTTTCCTAGGGTGGAGTCCTTCTTCCCTTCAGCCTGTTCTGTCCTCAAACTGTTGCGGTGTCGGACGCAGAGAATCCCTTGGCAGGCTTGCTACTTGCTCGAGCAGTGCCGACTGTACCTGAGTGCCATTCTTTGACGTTCACTTTGTGGATTCCCTGACTCTGGCCTATGTGACACAACAGCTCAGTGATGCCCAACGTGAGCCCCAGACACAGGCAAGCCTCAGGTCCTCGTGGGACCCTAGATTAGTTGACCTTTCATCGGGTGCAATCTGTGCCCTCCATCCCCTGGCACAGCAGGCATCCATGAGGACGGCTCTAAGCTCTAAGCAATTTTGTGTTTACCAAACATGCAGGCTTATGTTTTCTGTTTGACTGGATGATATGTAAGATGGGAAATATGCATAATATTCATATGATTGTTATTATTATTTTATACTGTTATAACATATTGCACAGAATATTGGAGATGGAGCCCTGTCATCCTAACATCATGCCATCGTGGCTGCCACTCCCTAAGAGTAGGGCACAGACTGACAGTTGGGCACACCCGCCTGGCACTGGGCACCCATTTATCCTAGAGAAGAAATCCCTTTCAATTTGATTCAGTGTTTAGTTAAATGTACCCTTCCTGAAACAGACCAACCCTGAAAGAGAATAAGTTGGTACAATCCTGTAGGCCTAGAGTGTGTTTTAATTTTCATGATTCAGCTTTCCCAAAAAGAACCCTTAACTATTCTCATCTCACAAAAAGAAAATTCTATTCTATTCTATATATTCTTTATTCTATTGAGCTACAGAGACTAGAATATGTTTTAAAATATACCTATGTCTGACAGATACCTTCCACTATTGACAGCAAGGGAGAGACAACGCAGGTCACTGAGCACACTGTTTCACAGCGTTGCACAATCCACAGTGCTCTGGAAGCTTCCACTGCCGTGTGGGAAAACTCTCACCTGGTTTATGTGCCGCCTCAGCACACAAGTCCTCCTGCACACAGATGGTGTGTTTACACAGACTCCATCGTCTCCCTCTCTTTCTCTCTCTCTCTTTCTCTTCCTACTGTGGCAGGCAGAGCTACATCCGCTATCCATTAGCAGCTGCTCATGATCTTGCCTACTCATCCACGTGTGCAGTAGTAATGCATCTCTTACATGACATTTGACCTGTCGTGCGTGCAACATCTGATCATGTTTCGGGCAGACAAGGATGCGGATGCGGATGCAAGCACTGACATCATCCTGAATCACAGTGAATATCATGCATTTATATTAATAACGTGTCACTGGTATCATATGCTCAGTCAGCATATAGCCCAGTCTATATTATCATATATTTCTGCAGTTCTCCACACGCCTTTGTGTACATTTCTGTGACAACGCCCAAAGTCTAACTGTCATGTAATACATCAAACAAAGGACATCCTGGTGCTAAAGCAAATCTAAACCAGACAGACGGTCGCCTAATATCAGTGTCCAACATGGTAATTACAGGAATAATGGCACACCAAATTCTAGCCGATCTAGCCATATAAGGGGAGCTAGAGATTTGTTACAATTTGCCAGTTGAAAAAATGTGCTCGTGTCGTTAAATTTTAATGAATTAAATTCATGATGTCTGCAGGGGACTAAGGCCAACTTCAAAGCCATTCGAACGTTAGCCTATGGACGTCTCCTCTCGACGCTGGCACCCAACCAATCAGAGTGACCCCGGGGAGGGTGTCTCTGGGGACGGTTCACCTGCTGAGGGGGATGCGAGTAAAGACTCCAGACAGTTGTGTGTGAGTGTGTGTGTGTGTGTGTGTGTGTGTGTGTGTGTGTGTGTGTGTGTGTGTGTGTGTGAGTGTGTGTGTGTGTGTGTGTGTGTGTGTGTGTGTGTGTGTGTGTGTGTGTGTGTGTGTGTGTGTGTGTGTGTGTGAGCTTGGGTTTTCACTAGGGGAAGTAAAAAGAAATAAGGGGAAAAAGGGAAAAGAAAGAGAAGAGAAAGCCCAAGCTGGTGCAGTCAGCCCCCTTTGGTGTGTGTGTGTGTGTGTAAGTGTGTGTGTGTGTGTGTGTGTGTGTGACAGTGTGTGTGTGTGTGTGTGTGTGTGTGTGTGTGTGTGTGTAAGTGTGTTTGTGTGTGTGTGTGTGTGAGCCCCCTTTGGTGAGTGTGGGGGGAATGTGGACTTGGCCGTGTTCCTTGGCTGTTGTGCTTCTTTTTTTTTCTCCTTCAATAAACCCACCAGCGCAGGAGCACATGAGGGGGCTGGAGAGGCCGACTGACGTGGGGGGAGGGACCGTGCATACGCACACAAAGACACAAAGAGCGTGATCAACGCGGATGTTTACACCGCACCAGGGACACCCGGACAAAGATACCCCAGCATGGCTACCCCTAACACCAACGCAATGGGCCTCAGAGTCTGAGTGATGGTGCTGATTTAATAGGCTTTGACTGGGAAGGTGGAAGCCTTACATTCCTCAGTCTGGTGGCTAGGGTGAGGTGACCAGGTCCTGGTGCAAAAGCCTTATATGGTGCTATTTACCATGAATCAGTCCTTGGAAAGGTAAGGTTTCACCCAACTGTATTTGCCTGGTATTTATTAAAAAACAAAGACTTTTCTGTCCCTTGTCTTGACTGCATGAGCTATCACCACTCTTGACTCTTAGGTACAATTATAAGCACGTAACAACATTAATTATGAAGCGCTGATGGTACAATTTCAGCTTGTGGGGATGTGCAGTAAGAACAAATAACCATCAGTGGCAATTTGTGTGTAGGGTGAAACAGCCACACAACATGCCCCCCCCCCCTTCCCTTTTGTGATTCATTCTGCAGATGAAATGAAAGATGCTCTTTCAGTGTTCTAATATGGAGGACATGCACTTGTACTCATCTCTCATTACTTTGAGGTATACAGCTCACAGTGTGCTGAGATGCTGTGACTGTGTGTGTGTGTGTGTGTGTGTGTGTGTGTGTGTGTGTGTGTGTGTGTGTGTGTGTGTCATTAGGAGAGTGAGGGAGAAAGTGTGTGTGCGTGTGTGTGTGTGTGTGTGGCTGCTGTAGGCCCAGGATGCTACACTCATGGATGACTGCCCCTGTATCTCTGACCTAGTTCTGCCTCAGCATCGCTTTGGAGCAAAGTGAGCCTGATCTCTCCTTCTTTTTCTCGCTCTCCCTCTCTCACTCTCACTCTCTCTCTCCCTCTCTCTCTCTCTCTCTCTCACTCTCTCTCCCTCTCTCTCTCTCTCTCTCACTCTCTCTCTCTCCCTCTCCCTCTCTCTCTCTCTCTCTCCCTCCCACACTCCTTGAAAAGGAGGGGTCGATCATGGGGCCTCGCCTCATGTAGCTCAGCCTCCACCCTTCAGAGTGCAAGAATGAAACTACTACATCATTGAAACTGCTAAGAACCAAAGCACGCAAAACTCTCCGTTCACAATTAACAGGGGCTTCCATGATGAGCAGAGCCTTTCCTTCTCTCTGTCTCATGTGGATTTTAGTAAACATTATAAAACACTACCAGGGTCAAAGGCTCATGTCAGTGTTTTCTACCAATGTGCCTTTGATCTTGTGGCATTTAGTACTCAGGTGACACACAGGTCACTGCTTTGCTTCTAAAACAGACATGCACGATGCAGAGGGTATGTCAAAAGGAAAGGGGGCTGAGGGCATTTTTGGCTTCGGTAAAAACATTCCAACAAGGTTCCACTTCATTTTCTGAACCTGGAACCATGTGCTAATGACTGCATTGTGGAATTCTGCTGGTCATGGTTCCGCCGCTAAATGCGAGGGGTGTAAACGCTAAACCCCAGCAGCTGCGTAGAGATGTCATCTCGCCCCCAAATCAACGGGCCTCCACACTACGATTCGTGTCGTGTACCACCTATGCCAGCTTTGCTTGCCTGGGACAGCCTGAATGTTGCAACAAGTTGAGGTTCTCCGTCAGTGCCGTGCCAATTAAGCTTTTCTCCGGAAAGAATGTGGGGCTGAGGCGTTGCACATGGCGCTCAGTCAAACTCCTCCCGAGGCTAAGAATTCAACTGCAAGCCTTTCGGCGCAAGAATATCTCCAGACGTTTTTTTTTTTTTAACTGGTGGATTAATCTGGCTATTAGGGATCTGTGCCTTTTGTAATACCCATTACATCAGTGCCAGACAGCCAGTTGTTTCCCACAATAAAATGTCACTGAGTACTGTTAGGCCAAATGATTGAACCTTTACCTCAGGTGAACATTGCAGTGATGCACACTGGTGTTCATCAAGTATTAACATTCAATCACATGTTTTTTTATCTGCAGGTACATCATAGGAGGACAAATGACACCGCCAAAAGTGATAATTCGACACCTTCTGTAAAGTGGGTCTACACTCCTATTACGTCCTTAGGTGCTTTATGAAGTCCCTGTAATTGACATGCTTAATCTTACACACCCTGGGCAGCTGGTTCAAATAAATTAAATTACAACAGCTTTGTCTGGCAGCTTTGCTGAGGATTGTCACAGATGCCGCCAATTTATTTTTGAAGGAATACAGTTTCGGCTGAGGGGTCCGTCCTGTTAGGCTGGGAGAGTTGGGGAGCGCCCATTTTACAATGTGGACCACAGGTCTCAGGTGGTATTTCCCAGTATTGCACCTTCAGAACACTTAGCTTGTGCGAAAGGGGTGTGTCTGTCTGCTCCTCTAAATTCTGTAGTCAGTTGGTTTATAAAGCGAGCCAGAATAACTGAAACTATGGCATTAATTCAAGAATTACAATGATTTAGGGGAGTCTAGGCCTATTTAAAGCGAATGGCTATTTATTCAACCGGCGACGAATAGGGTAGACTATAAATCGCTAAATCGGGATCCAATGTTCTTTACTGATATTAGTCTCAAACAGAATCATATTGTGCTCAGAGGGCGTGTAGGCAATAATGACGTTTAGTTTGAGTCCTATAGTTAGATTAGTCTCTGCCTCACCCCCATTCTGAATCGGATTATAACCCATATGTTTGTGAGATAACACGGTAATAATGACCCTGACATGTGTCGTTTGCACAAACCCTAAAGAAACTGCTTGATCCAACATCACAACAATGTTCTATTGCATGCATAACAAAAACCGGGTAATATAATGGCGCCTACTCCTGCATTCGGATAGAATGTTTTAACGACAGCTATCAAAACATTAAAAATTCAAACCACTGAAACCACTTAAAAAAAAAGGCAAAGCCATCGTCATGGCTCTAACGCAATGCATGCTATGAGCGTGCAGGCTTGGAGACATGCCCGCATCAGCACCGTTCTTTCCCAAGAAGCAAATGGAGACCATTTCAACAAAGATGCCTGACTGTAGAATCAACAATGATCCTCAATGAGGATACAGAGATGTCGCCTACATACAAACGATGCCTGCAAGACAATCAACCTTTACACTCGTAAAAAAGCAAATATAACAGATTTCTATCATACGATTACCAAGGCTAAATTCCTGCAAAACGGGCCTTGTCAAACGTAACACACAATATACATTCGTTGTCGACATGAATGAGCATGTTACGGCCATTGCATTGATACCGGTCCCATGCAATAGGCTACCTCATAAAGGAATTTAATAATGTTGAGACTAGACAAAGCGTTGTACAATGTCATGCGCACACGGAGTTACCGAACGTGTCTATAAATATGTGTAATAAACCTCCAATAAATCGTTTGGATATTAATTTAATGTAGACCCAATGATGTACCCTAGGCAGTGGAGCTAAAATACACATCTGATGTTTACTGACAAGACACACATAAATGCCGTTACATTCATGCTCCTTCTGACATTTAACAGTCTTGAATGAAATCAGTTTGAATTAAAATAATTTGGACTCATGGGTGGATCACTGAAGCAAAGGAATGGCAATATAGTATAGCAGATTAATGGAATTTATTCGACATTTCTGGAGCTACAGTTAATTAATACGAAAACTACGAGGCCCAACCTCTCCCACCTCATGCAAAATACAGCATAGTCGATATGGAACGACGAACGCCGAATCCTATGCAGAACCCAACAGTTGCATAACGTCGGACAGAAAACGTAATCTATTGCAATGCGTTTAGGATTACGGTTACTGGTAACATAACTTGATTTTGATCACGACAATAAATACAATTAGGTTGCTTTGCTTACCTGTGTGGCCGACTGTGTTATTGTCTCTCCAGCTGCAATCGCTTACTGAGAAGACCGGCGCGCTGCGTAATTCAGCAGAAATCCTGACTGGGAGAGGGGCGCCATAGACATGAGTGGTGATTATATTTACACGGAATAGAATAAATGCTCTGCAACCTGTCAACGGCAGGCCTAGGTCTATTCAACGGGAGGGAACTGTAGACAGCCCGATGAAGGGCCTACATTTAAAGTTGAAAATACCAATGTGGGGTTTGTATGCCTAAACGAATTTTCATTCATTGCTACTTTTTGTTTAGGTCTGTGTTGGGGTTGTTTTTGCCTACTGATGTAGCTAAACCTTGACCTTATTAAGACATGTGGTTCTTGGTTGAACCTAAACTGTGAACAACACACTAGCTATTGAGGGCAGGATAATGATCATTATTAATCTGGCTCTTGAAAACTTTACCCTCTTGGTACGTGTTATCAAGACTACCTAGCAAACGTTAGCTCGCTGGCCATGATAAAGAGATGTTTAATGTATGCCTGGGATATAGCCTATGTATGCTAATGTCCGAAAGATACGATAGTTACGAGTCACCAGCCCTGATTTGGCAAACTGTCTTCGTGGAAATGGAAATGTGCCCAGTATAACATCTGTCATTTAGTTTGATCACAGAAGAGGCGTGGGAATTTACCTTGACCGCGACTTCACTGTCTACCAGGTGTCACTCTATTCTGCTGGCTACATGTCAGGTCACCGCACTTCTCGCTTGCCAGCAAAGAGAATACAGAACAATTACACTTATTTAAAATGCCTGGATATTCGGTTGCATGAGATTCCAGCGTTGGTTTAATTTACATTGGGTAACTGCTTTAGACTACGATGTGGTACGACTGTTAAGAGAGAACTGGATAGATTTAAATCCCAAACTGAGTGTGTCTATGCAAGGCAGGAAAATCAGATGTACTACTTACCATCACTAGATGTCGTTAGTGCTCAGTTTATATAGCATGACGGCACGCAGTTAGAGAGAGTTCCAGAACCTTGCATCAGCGATAGTGGACCTCCGGCGTGCGTGTCAGAACGTGAATCATGAGAATACGGGCACTGAGACCTGAAATGTCGCATGAAAACTAACCTCTAGCATTTGTGTCAAATATAATATAATAATGCAATAATTCAATTTATTAAAAAAAGTTAAAAACGACCAAAGTGAAATGCCTCAATCTCAACATTTCAAATTCCGTATTAAAAGCCAGCATCAATACAACTGTTTTTGATAAGACATTGTTATTTTTAGTATTTTTTATATTGTTACTGCTGAACAATTACTTGTCATGACAACAACAGAATAGGTGCATGTCCCTTAATATTTCTTAGATAAACTTGTCAGACTCTATCCTATGTTACTGGCTACGCCCACACATGCAGCCTACATGATCCCATTTCAAAATAAGTAGGCTACTGGAACTATAGGAGGTTTAATGCACATTTTTAAATGTTCAACTTCATTTAGTCGGGGCATGAGGGTGCCAGCAAATTATTCATGGCGACATGATATTTTTTTAATGCAATAGTTGAATTGTGATTGGGGTCTCACTTTGTTCCGGAATAGGGCAACTGTCTCTCCCCAGGGGAAACCAAACTTGTTGTTTGTTGCCCTTGTTTGTAATATACTGTATTCCCACATTAGCATCAGCCTAAGCATCAGACTGCTCACCCACAATGCTATGGGGCACCTGATGTATATTTCTGTGACAGACTACTGAGGGGGTCTGTCTCTCTGTCTGGCCACAGTGCACAGAATGGGAGTATACCCTTTGTGGGATGCTCTACAAAATAGACAACCACAGACAAGCTGTTGCTTTTGTGTTCTTTTGTGTGTTCTTTCACTTTGTAAACAGTCTGTGAACAGTTTTTTCCTCAAGTCAAACAAGTGGCTCTCTAAGACCAATTTGCACCAGACAAAGATTATTGTTGTCCTTAGTGTGGTATCCCAACTTTCAGCCTTAAGACTAACAAATCAATTGAGAGATTTAGTGTTCAGTGTGTCACTGACCGTCACATGATTGGACAGATTCAAACAGCCGCTTGGCAGCTCTGATTAAGACGTGGTAATCGTGTTACCTAAGACTACTGAAGTTAGCTTGATTTGATCGCTTTCTGGTTAGTGAGCCGCTGCATTTAGACCAATTTTATGGATTCATTCTTGGTACGTGTTCAGTAGCAATCAGTTTGAAAACATCAGTTAAGACGGTTGATTTTTTATATTGAATTATTTTTACTTTAACAGTTTGTATTTCTGGCATGCTAGAGTTACATTACATACATACATGCGTACACAAGAGAACATACACACACATTTACACACAAACATTTACACACACACACACACACACTCTCTCTCTCTCTCTCTCTCTCTCTCTCTCTCACACACACACACACACACACACACACACACACACACACACTCTCACACACACACACATACACACACTCACACACACACACACTCTCTCTCTCTCACACACACACACTCACAACCTCACATTTTGACATCTGTGTCATAGATTTATTTTTTGAATTGAGAATTGAGTGTCCTATTGCATTGCATGTCCCTGGGACCACACTGAAAGACGTCAGGGGACAGTGACCTTCCTGACATTCCGAATTTACAGGGAGACTTAGCACTTCCCTCCTGGCTTGAAGCATACCAGGAATCTACTGGCAGCTGTGCTAGAATGCTCCAGGGAATGTTGGATGTTTGTAGTGTTCTGTACATGCCCATTCCACACCCACATCATAGCATGTTGTGTCCTAGAACTGAGTCCGAACCTTTGGATCTGAGCAGAACATTCCGGTGGGAAGCGCTGCATTACAAATGTTGCGAAAATGACACCAAAAAACCATTGTGTCTACAGTCACAGGTGATTGAGAAAGTAAAGGAGAGTGTATTTACCATGTAACACAAGTAGTATTCAGTAATTTCTTCTTAGTCTGTCCATAGTTTTTCTTTCTTATTTACCCTATATGTAACATTGCATTTAGTTAATACAAATAATTATTCAACAAGCCATTTAAAAACAAACACTTTATTACATGTATTTTATGAGTAAACGTAACATGAGTACAGTCTGCACTTAGTACAGTCTAAAAACCCAGAAATAGTACCAATGAAATTATGTATAGACAAACAGATGTTGGATTCACTCCATTCCTTGCTACCCTTTATGTAAACCTCATACTGTTACACAGCTGTCATTTTAGATCCCTTGGATTTCAAATGAAGAGTGCTCCGTGTCCCCTTCGAGGAAAAAGAAAGATTTTGAAGCTGAAGTTAGCATAGTTATATAAGTATGAAACTCAATTCTATTACATCTAATTCTATTGCTTTAGACTAGTATATATCGCACTTACTCTGGATTTGTTCAGCCAGCCATGATATGCTTGACAAAGGCTTAAAGAACACAAACATAAAGAATGCAGTAGTTAGTGTGTGGATTGCTTGCTGATATTTCTGAAATCGATACCTGTTGATTAAAATGGATGCCTTCATACCCTCATAATTGATACAGCCATTGGTGTCCTCCTGCCCAGCCAGCAGCTGATCCACCTCTCCCTCAGTCATCCTCTCACCTATGGGCGGAATTACACGGACAACTGCTATTTACTCCATGGCGATGTTTCAGCAATACAACAATGATATCCTGCCATCCTATTATCATATAATCCTTGGATTATACTTGAAAAGGGTATCTACAGGATAGATTCTACACAGTGTTTACAGGATGCATCTTCCTACCAAGAGTGGCCAGAACATGGCGGAGCTCAGCTCCCATGACAGTTCCATTTCCCTCTTTGTCAAAAACACGAAGTCCCTCAACAAAGTCTTCAAATGTGCCTCTGTCTTTGGACTTTGAGACTTGATGAAGCATAGGTAAGAAGGTCTCGAAGTCGATCAACATGGTGCTCATTTCTGTGAACAAGAAACAAGAAACTTTATTTTGAGACGCCCGTCAATGAACAGGAGAGAACTGAATCAATAAACACTCACAAAGAGAACTTAGGTATGTAAGTGGATGAGGGGTAAATTATCACCCCTACAACGTACGCAAGGTGTTTATTGCCCCAACTTGTAACCCACGGTGAGGGTCAAATAAACATTTCCGTGGCCTTGGACGGTGGAGACAAGTACATATGTTTTCGCTACACCAAACTGGGTAGTCCAGTGGCACCGCCATCCCCTTTGGTATTCACGCTGCCCCTGTGACATTCTCCAGTCCAAACAGGCACTGTGCCTAAGCAAGGCGGTGGCGGTGGGATTATCAGGCCCTGTCATCAGGCAGAGTGTGAACTGGTAAATGTCACAGATATAAGCTTGGGTGAAGTGCTGACAGTGGTGACATGAGTGACACAACCAACACCTCTCAAATGCTCCTGGAGATTAGCCAACCAGGCATGTTTGTTTTGGAAACTTTTCTTAACCTGTGAATTGGTATGGCTGCTGTGAGCTCCTAGCTAACCGGTATATGTTCTTTCTTTCTTTTTTTATGACATCAACATTTTTAAAACACATTTTGCGTAAATGTAAATTATATTTAAGGTTTAGTTAGTAATACGTTCGCCCCTAAGGTGGGACTGTTCTCATTAGTATTGTTGATCTGTGATCATCGTGAGGTATCCCAGAACAATGAAGAACTGGGAGTTCTGGCCCGCCCCAGTCAATATGGCCAATTTTGAGCACAAGCGAAACGGTGAGAACGTAAGGTAACACACATAAAACGTAAGATAACGCACATAAAACGTAAGATAACACACATAAAACGTAAGATAACACACATAAAACGTAAGATTACACACATAAAACATCAGACTCACCTTCCACCTTGGGCTTCCCCAGCACTTGCAAGACCTCAGCGTTTGTTGGGTTCTGGCCCAAAGCCCGCATCACGTCCCCGCACTGGGCGAACGATATCTTCAGCTCTCCTGTCGGGGTCCGGTCAAAAAGCTGGAATGCCTCTTTGAACTCTATGGGTTTGGGGTGATTTGGCACCAAGATGAAAGGAGAAGTTGTCACAACATGATCTGTGGTGTATGCACAGTATCAACATAAAAATAAAAAGCCAAACCATGTTCTCCATACATAATTGATCTATGTCTTTGACAGTGAAAAGTGTGAATGTTCTGTGTTTGATTACCTTCAACCTGATCAGCACTGAAGTCTCCCTGAAATAGACACCCACACACAAACACACACACAAACACACACACCAATCTAATTAGCTACAGCCATTTTCCACTGTCAGTGTTGGCATCCTGAGATGCTCACATTACATTTCAGGATGTTCTCCTTATTGCCTCTTATCTATGTACCCTCAAAAAGAACTTTCCCTAATTCAATTAGTTTCCTAATTTGACATTTTGAAATCATTTCAGGTATGCAGCTTCACATTCTGTCCACTGAAGTTAATTAGATTTTCTTAAATATATACGGCAAAGAGACATAC
Source organism: Clupea harengus (assembly GCF_900700415.2). Classification (NCBI taxonomy): domain Eukaryota; kingdom Metazoa; phylum Chordata; class Actinopteri; order Clupeiformes; family Clupeidae; genus Clupea; species Clupea harengus. The sequence goes on along the minus strand of NC_045174.1, from coordinate 1,563,185 downwards.
CGATACACAAGATGTACATATTTAAAATGTTTGTTACATTCCTAAAGGTAGAGGAACACGCCACTATTCCATATTTTAAGAGAAGGCCATGTTATGTGACAGGGCAGGAATCCTTGGAACAGATGTAGTGTGTTTAGCCAGGGCCGGAGTACCTTCCCAACACTCTCATTCATCCTACCCCTGCTGCTAATAATAACATCTCCCTGTGTTTATGGAGTTCTTTAGCACCATATTGTCCACTGTGGTCGCCGCCATGAAGGGCGAGTGCTAATTTAAGAACAATGGGGACGCCAGTGTTTGGTATCAATGCATCGGCCATCAGAGACAGATGCAGGGGGAGAATTCCAAGCAGACGTGACTCGGACATTTTCGGACATTTACATCCCGCTTTGCTTTTGTAAAGGGCGGTGAACTGTTGGTGACACATGGTGTGCCTTCACATTCTCTTGACAATCATTTTTGATGAATCCTCGAATAAAAAAGCTCAATAGATATGAAAAATTCACATTTGGTCCATACCTTTGATACACATTTGTCATGTCCATCCCTCATAAACAGTTACTGTAGCCTTTTGTCGGCAGATGTCGCCAATTTTCAATTCAATACTACAGTGTGAAGAGCATTACATCTAAAGCCAATATTTAACCTTCTTCAAGATCACACTTCACCATTTGTTAAATAATTGACCAAATAACATAACAAAGATTCATGAATCATCCTAAGATGTTTTCTTTTACCATCACACAAATGATCACACTTTGTACAGCAGTTCAGATCAGCATATCACTTTTCCTGAGGCTGAGGTAGATGTCACCAAATTTGAGGAAGATATCATCAAAATGGTTCATCAGATTATTACGGGAAGGCTAGTAAGGAGAGGAGAAGTGAACCAAACAGAGAGCCGATCTCTCCAGCTGGGATGGACGGCGGAGGTCAACACTCACGGGTGGAGCGGCACTCTTCGGGGCAGCTGCAGGAGCTTTCGGTGCCTCAGCTGGAGGAGCTGGAGATGATGGGGCGGGAGCAGGCGGTGTGGTAGCGGCCGGTGCTGGGGCAGTAGCTGGCGCTGGGGCTGGTGCTGTTGCTGGTGCTGGTGCTGGTGCTGGGGCAGTAGCTGGCGCTGGGGCTGGGGCTGGGGCTTCAGGAGGTGCTGGGGCAGTAGCTGGCGCTGGGGCTGGGGCTTCAGGAGGTGCTGGCCCTGCCTCTGGAGCTGGGGCTACTTCTGGGGCTGGAGCTGGAGCTGCTTCTGGAGCTGGAGATGGCTCTGAAGCTGCTTCTGGAGCTGGAGATGCTGGAGCCTCCGCAGGCTTGGCGTCTGCCTTGGGGTCAGGCTTCTTTGGGGCCATGGCTCTGGGCTGTGGGGTGCTGAGATGCTTGCTGCTTCCTGTAAAGACAATGGCCTGGGGCAAACCTCCTAGTTATATACAATTCTCCTGCTGTCTGTGTTTCTATCAGTCCACCCCCCTACCTCTCTCTCTTTCACCCCTCCCTCTCTCTCTTTCACCCCCTGCCTCTCGCACTCTGTTCTGTTCTTTCTCTCTTTCTTCTCTTCTCCCTCTATCCATCTCTCTCTCCCCTCTTGTTTTTTTTATTTTTTCAGTTGGAGGTAGTTGTTGGGTGTTGGCATACCCCACCCCCAGATATTACATAGAGTTCTATAAAAGGAAAGGACACTTAACCCCCAGGAGGGGCTGCTTTACCTCTTGGGGACCCACACTCATTCCTCTGTCCCCCCTCCTAGTTCATCGCTCACCCCACGACCATGCCCCCCTCACCCCCACGCCCATGCCCACGCGCTCATTCTCCTGCCTATAGGATGTGTGTGATGTGTGTGTGTGTGAGACCTTTCTGAGTAAGTGAGAAGTGTGAGAGATGAACAGATTACCACCTCAAAAGGAGACTCCATTGAAATAAAGGGATCGCTAGGCAGAGGGGGGGGGGGGGGCAAATCAAAACAAAGTGCATATATGAGGGCTCCACCGGGGTGGTCTCTATTAATAGACCCTTGTATGGAGGCTTAACTGTTACCCATACCCCCCCTTCAGCAAAACATATATGCAGTACCTGTGTGCAAACAGTGGCTTAGTGCTCGCTCTCTCTCTGTCATTCTCACTCCCTCTGTCTTTATTTAACACACACACACATACACACACACACACACACACGCACGCGCACACACACACACACACACGCGCACACACACACACACACACACACACACGCACGCACGCACACACACACACACACACGCACACACACACACACACACAGACACACACAAACACACACACACACACACACACACACACACCCAAGGAATTCCTTTGCCCAGATCGTATCTGGCCACTCCACTTGTCTCCTGGTCATGTTCCCCATGGCTTAAGCCATGTTACTGTACTGCATGTTCTTTTTGCCATGTGTGTGCCGACAGCCATGTATGTCTAAGTATGGGGCGTCGGCAGTGGAGCGTAGAACTGTGCTGCTTCTCCGGGGAGAAGGGTTGACCCATTATGGGCTAAATAGGCACACTGACCTCTGGTTAGAGTTACAGATCCATCAACACAGTATAATTGCTGCAATGAACTGTTTTTACTAATGATGCTCAGCAATATCGTATTATGATAACCTGAGAGTGAAACTCCAGCTGGTGATGACGGAAGTCTTTAAACACTGCCCTTCAAACAAATGACCAAGCGTAAGTAGAAAGAATGTAAAGCATAACTTAACGTAAGCATAACTTGACTTACTTAGCATATAGAAGCATAGGTTCACAGACAACACATAAGCATATAGAAGCATAGGTTCACAGACAACACATAAGCATATAGCAGCATACAGTCACATACTTCATTCAAGCATATAGAAGCATACAGTCACAGACTTCACATAAGCATATAGAAGCATACAGTCACAGACTTCACATAAGCATATAGAAGCATACAGTCACAGATTGCTTCAAGTTTCCTAAATTAATAGATTGTAGAAGGACGTGCCAAACTATGCACTGGTTGTACTTTGAACGGGGATTTGCCCTCTGTCAACTTCTGCCAAGTTATGCACCATATAGTATACAGTAGGAGTGAGCACACCCCTGTGCAATATTACAACTATCAAAAGAAGTAATTGCACTACTTTTAAGTTGAACAGGAGGGTAACATGCTGGACCCCATTAGAGCCAAATAAATGTATCTTGGTCTCATCTGACCCAAGAATGTGCTCCCAATATCCATCATACTTCTTTTCATGTTTCTTGCCCTAAGTTTAATCTTGCAGTTTTGTGCAGAAGAGCTGTCCAGTCCGATGAGGTCCAGTATGTTTGGCGTGAACCTGGCCAGGACTACCACAGTGAACACATAGTGAACCTGGCCAGGACTACCACAGTGAACACACAGTCACGACAGTGAAGCACAGAGGTGGGAGTGTGATGATATGGGGCTGCATGAGGGCTAAAGGTGTTGGGGAGGTGACATCTGAATGAATGCCTGTGGATATACCAAAATACTGGCTGAAAAGATGATTTGCAGAGCTTGCCGGAAGACGAATATTCCAGCATGATAACTATCCAAAGCACACTGCCAAAATCATGTAAGAGTTTCTAAAGAACAAAAAAGTGAACAGTATGACCTGGGCAAGTATGTGGCCTGACTTGAATCCAATAGAACACATTTGGGGTATTTTAAAGAGGGAGGTAGAGCAAAACAACCCTCCCACTAAAGAGCAGCTGAAAAATCTGCCTCCAGAAATGTGTGCAACACTGGTATCCTCCATGCTGAAGGGGATCGAGTCTGTCGTCAAAATAAAGGTGGACATATACATAGTATTGAAAAGATACAAAAAATGGAATGTACTGACTTTTGTTGCATTGAGTTCCTACTGATGGGCCTGTAGTTTTGATACAGTAAATCTGTTAGTTTTTACTTACAGTTTTGAATTATTTGACATAACACTGCACATGGGTGTACTCCCTTCTGTTGTATACTGTATGTAACAATGTATATTTACAATGTATATTACATTGTACTGACAAAATTAGTGACATGGGGATTGTGTTACTTTTGATAGAAGGCTTACTAAAGAGAACGATGGCTGTCGTTTACCCTTGTGTGTCTCTCCTTTCCTCGGTTTTGATCATTAACTTTCACCCTGACCAATCTGTCTTCTCAAAGAAGTACTATGTTGAGGTGAGAAAGATCAAGTTGTTTAATTTCGGAGATGTAATGGGCCCAGCAGTGCTATATTTGTGTCTTTCACCATATGTCTTTTTTATTGTTCCATGCCACACATTAAATATTGTATGATTGCTCGGTAAAATGGGGAAAGGGACACTCACGATATCTGCAGCCTTCTGCTTCACTGGTCTTTGGGGAGGGGACATATTTTAATAATAGATTGAGCGAATGTCGTGGTCCATCTGTACCTGAAAATATAAAACCAGAAAGAGTTCTCTGAAAGAAGCTGCAGTGGATGTCAACACAGCAAAATAGTAATAATAATAATAATAATAATTGTGGTCTTGTTGCTTCCATTGTGTTTGATTCATGCCAGTATTCTTGCTTGTCGTCTTTTTCTTTCCTGCATCTTTCATTTTCTGATTTGTTCATTTCTACAGCTCCCAGGTGATGTCATGCTTTTATCTCGGAGATGTAGAGTTCAGCCAAGCTGTAAAAATATGCCTGATTGCTAAGATTTCGCCTCGCATTTAAGAGAGAGAGCGAGAGAGAGAGAGAGAGAGAGAGAGAGAGAGAGAGGGAAAGAAACCTGTTTAGTACCTCCAGGGAGAGGAAGTAGGTAGACCAGAAAGGTACCACAGCCTCTGGAGTGGGAGCAAGTGACAAAGGTAATTTGAATTCACTGTGAATGTATGCAGATGGTGTCTCAGTGCTGATGCACCTTACAGTCTTGCACTTGGCGTAAAGGGGGAGGGTTTCTCTATTGTCATGGTCTGTTATCTGCAAAAGAAGGGGTCCTGTGTTAAATGAGGTAGGTGGTGTTCGTAATCACAAAAAGTGGGCAATATTCGGGGCGCAGCTCTAGTTTGTCATCCATTGTTAAGCGGGGAGAACATGAGGAGGGAGAAGGGGTCTCTTCTGTAGAGCTGGAGAAGACTTGGACTGGACGTAGACTTCGCTGCTTCTGTGCTACTGTGGTCCTGTAGAGCTGGAGAAGACTTGGACTGGACGTAGACTTCGCTGCTTCTGTGCTACTGTGGTCCTGTAGAGCTGGAGAAGACTTGGACTGGACATAGACTTCACTGCTTCTGTGCTACTGTGTGCCAAGGATGAGGACTGTGGACGTCCATAGCATATTGCTGTGTTTGGTTCTTGTGAATTGGATAAGCATGGTAGGTGTGTTTTTCTCTTTTTTTCATTAGTGAATTCAACAAGTTATAATCCCCCCAAAAAATGCTGCTTTATGCACAATTTTCAGTGCCTATATGTGATATTTACAGTGTCCATAAAAGAGCACCCACCTTTTCATCTGTGGGTTATTGTTAACAGTATTTTTCTTTTTTTATAAATATTCTGTCACATTTTTCTGGTAAAGAATGGAATTTTGTAGATTCAGGTATGCAGTATGTGTGTGTTGAGGTTTCTACACCTGTACACAACTGTGAGTGTGTGAATGTGCCATCTTCACAGGCGAGCACCACACATTCAGAGTGCTCTATCGTACAGCACCTGCAGAAACAAGAGAACGAGTGTGTGCTTGCCATCAATAAAGCCAAGGAACAACATCCCTCCTCAGCCAATAGGACTGCAGGTAACTTTAATGACTGTAATATTTATAAAGGTCAATGTGGCTTTGGCAGCTTTGTTTTAGTTAGAACAAAAGAGATTCACGTGCTGCTCGAAAAATCTCTCAGACTTGTTTCCCCATGGGACACCTCTCAGTAGAGAGCGCAAATTTGACACGTTTCGTTTCATTCCACACTTCTTGTTACTCTAAATGGCAAAAGTGTGTACAAAACATGTAATTTCCACATGGTCTGCCAAGTGTGCAGCCTCAGATTTAAACTGCACATGGCATATTCAAATCTGTAGTCAAAACTTTCTGTTGTTTTGGTCGCTGTAGCTTTTTAAAACTCGGAAGTAGCACAGAATCTTGTAGACATACTTCTAAAGACATAATAGTTTGGTTGATTTGAATTAATGCCAATACATACCACAATGATATTGTAAATAATGAATAGGTGTATGCATTCATATGGTGTATTGCATATGATTACTGCTACTGAAAATAACTGATTTGCCGTGAAAAGCAATTGCTTTTATAAATAATGGAACTATAATGTGACTATTAAGAAAAACAAGGCTACTTAATTTTTCATCACAGTTATCAGTGATATTACTCAAAGATTCCAGTCAAAGAGAAAGGTGTTCCAGAAATGAAAAACATCTTTTTTTTTTTTTAAACCTCTCTCTCTCTCTCTCTCACACACACACACACACACAAACATACACACTCACACACACACACACTATCGTACTGTGTGTGTGTGTACATATCTCTATGTATGCCCAGGCTGTGTCATGGAGTGGGACGGTGTCAGCTGCTGGCCGTGGGCTCCGGTCGGGGAGACGGTGTCTGTCTCCTGTCCTCTGCCTCTGCAGCGCCACGACTTCCCTCAAGGTAAACCGACGTGTCAATCAAAGAGCCAATCAGTGAGCTCATTTCAACCAGCAGTGTCCCACTGAGAGCCTGAGAGCACCTCAGTTGGCTTCATCAGCCATTTCCTCCATCAGAGCGACACAATTAGAATGAATTTAGTTTCATTACTTGATTTATTTATAAAAATGTACATTTCATGTCAGTGGGGTAGCAGATGGAAGTGGAAGAGTGGAGTTGAAGTTGAGTTCTGTGCTCACCTGTTCCGGTTGCGCAAATCAACTTAAAATCATTGAGAGCCTTTGAAACTCCTACCTTGCTGCATTGATTTATATAATGGTGTTGAAAGCAAACCAAGGGGCCGTGTTCACTGAGACTCCAATTGTCTTTTAAAGGAAAGTCCCCCCAGTTGAACATATATGAACAGCAAGCACTACACACTGAGTAAGTTCAAGTAATTCAGTTTAATTGGTTTGCTTGGGAAAATGGCTGAGATGTTTTCTCTTCTCTTCTAGTTCTCATCTCAAGGAACTGCAGCCGTCGGGGCTGGAGCCGACTCAGCGTGTCCTACTTCAAAGCCTGCTTCCACGAGGACAGCAGCGCCGAGGAGGACGACGCAGCAGACCAGGTACACCATTAGCAGGGGATGAAGTCTGTACACCCAGAATCTAATGGAAACCACAACCTTACCATACCAAACCTCATGCAGTGCAAAACTGTCGGGAAATTACGGTGGTCCATATCCACAAACAGCACATGGTGCTCCTTCCCTGTCCACAGCAGGAGTACTTTGCCCTGGTGAAGCTGATGTACACCATTGGATATGGAGCATCTCTAGGCTCCCTCTGTGTGGCCATGATCATCTTCCTCACCTTCAGGTAAGCACCTCGCCTCTTAGCCAGCGCTCTTGAGCATAGACAACCTACATAACATATTATTGGCCATATATTATACAGTTATATAGTTACAACTGCTATATATTTAATCATTTCAAACTAATTCTGTTAATTCTGGTCATTCTGTTTATTGTATTCATTTTTTGAATTTTCACATTTACACATACAGTATATTGAATATGCTATGACAATAGCATCACCTCCCAGTATCTTTAACTCTTGCCTGAGAAGACACAGAAAACAGGATCTGGTGTTGCTTTAACAGGAGGCTCCTGTGCCCCCGCACCTACATACACCTGAACCTGTTCTCCACCTTCATCCTGCGTGGAGTTGCTGTGTTTGTGAAGGACGCTGTCCTGTTTGAGGACAAGACACTTGACCACTGCACCGTCTCCACGGTAATCTGAAATCTTGGTTTCCAGCCTGTTTTCCGGTGATTTCGGGAGGCAGTGGACACTCCTCTGGGACCTCATTAGTATAGTCATTTTAGTCTGTCCTCTCCATTTTCAAGAGAGATGACACAATGTTTGGGATCAGTTTTTTTAAATGATTTGGGGTCATGATAAAGTCATGGCCTGGTAAATAGGAATATACAACAAGCAAAAGACATCAGTGAACACGGTGGCCGATGAGTGTCCTGTGCCATCCTCAGGTGGGGTGTAAGGCTGCGGTGACGTTCTTCCAGTATTGTGTCCTGGCCAACTTCTTCTGGCTCCTGGTGGAGGGCTTGTTTCTGCAGACACTTCTGATCTTCTCCTTTGCCAACAAGAGAACATTCTTCTGGTGGTATACATTCATAGGATGGGGTGAGGTCTGGATGAATGTTCTGGTGTTCTATAGACCGTTTTTTTTTATGTGTGTAAACTTGCATGTCAACTGTCATGATAAGTGCAAAAGAGTATGAGTTATCTACATTGATATGGTATTTTAAAAGTTATTACAAGTAGATTGATATGATTTGTTGGGAAACCTATTGGTGTTGTTCTTGTTGTAGGAACGCCCTCAGTAACGATTGTGATTTGGACCTTGCTTAAAAGCCAGTACGACAATTTAGGGTAAGACTGATTTAGTCATCATACAACTGTATCACACTGCCAAGTACAAGAAGTTTTAGCTCTCCAGATATCAAATGACTGAAAACAACAACAAAAAAAAACATTCCATAGTAGGCCTAATAACTGAAATAGAGGAATGTTAATGAAGCTTTCTTGTGGCGTTTGTCTGAACTCATTCAGGTGCTGGGATGATTTCGGCAGCGCCCTCTGGTGGATCATTAAAGCACCCATCCTGATATCTGTGTTTGTAAGCATGACTAAGGAATCATTAGTGTGACTGACAACAATGTCACAGTGGCCATACACAACAGGACATGTTCTTAAGAAAACCTTCCTTCTTCGTAAAATCCCCTGTGTGTCTTCAGGTGAACTTCATGGTGTTCGTGAACATCAGTAGGATCATAGTGATGAAGACGAAGACACCTGACTCCACTGGGGGAGACAAGCCGCTGTACAGGTGAGTCAATGAGCATGCAAGCCTAAATCTTAACTCTCAGTGAAAATAAGTGAGGGCAAAAATTGTATTAAATAAAATTGTATTTATATAGCACCAAAACAATCAAATTGTCTCAAGAACAGACCAGCTTAGGGTTTAGGACCACAGTGCAGTCAGTGCAGAGCAATGCATTTCTCTCCAGACCATCATAAAACCAACTGGTTTCTCCTGCCTGTACAGTTGGCCCATCTGTGGAGAACCAAAGTGTGCCAGCATGCACCCCTGAGAGAACACAATAATTAGCCTTTTATCTGATTGTAAAACCAAACTATTAAATTAATCTCACATTAGGCCCAGCCCATAATCATTCCCCCAGTTGTCCTCCGTCTTCCTTTGCCTTTGCCCTCCATATAGTGATACGCGTATAAATCCATCTGCTCGCTCCTGATTCTCTCTTTCCCTTCTCTACTCCCTTCTTTTCTACCTCTATCTCGTTAGCTGCCCGGCTCCATGCAGGTTCTGCTTAAGGATTCTTCCTGTTAAAAGGGAGTTTTTTCTTTGGCCCAGTCGCCTTAGTGCTGCTGGCTCTAGGGGGGGGTTCAGGGTCTGGGCTATTGGTGCTACATCAACTGAATGGTTATCTGAGTAGTTACTAGGACTGGACATGGTTAGCATGTAGAATAATAATAATAATTAAGACCTTTGTCAGGTTTTTAATGGCACACACGACACCCTGGAACACACACGTGCATATATGGAGGCGACACAGGACACACACATACACACGCAGGTAGGCCTGAGGTCGCGGTGAATTTATTTTCTGCTTTTTCCCATCCTGGACCGTCCTTCCTCAAGGACCCCCCAGGAGCAGTGGGCAGCTTGTAGCGCCCGGGGACCAAGTGAAGTGAACTGTCCATCTTTGGTCAGGGATGGACATGTGTTCTGTTATTTTGATAGGGATGAGAGGTACACATGCCACCTGGGTTAAATTGGGCTGTTTACACAAACATAGATCTAGAATCCAGGAGTCGTCTCAGGGGATGAGTATCTCTCTCCAGTAGCTGAGGGAAGCGTGTAGGGCCCATTCCACGCCAGACAATTTAAGCACTCCCAGACATTCAGTCCTTGCGGCTGTTTTGTAGTTGCCTTGAATCCTCAGTTTGACTCAAAGGTCTCATAAAACCGTCCACTTCAATGAGCCCCTGTGTCCTGGCATGCATTTCTACACATGTGTGTGAGGTGGATGAGAGGAGGAAGGGAAGAAGACGGAGGTCAAGGTGAAATGCAGTTTATGCATCCTTTCATCACCTGCATCCTTTAACTTGTGTTGGTTTGCTGCCCCCTGCAGGCGACTAGCAAAATCGACCTTGCTGCTGATCCCGTTGTTTGGGGTGCACTACGTCGTATTCGCCCTTTTTCCGGAGCATGTGGGAATAAAAGCTCGGCTTCTTTTTGAACTGGTTCTTGGCTCTTTCCAGGTAAGATTCTAAGGTTCTATTTTTGCTGATGAACCCCATAGTTAGTGGAGATACGAATAAAATGGGATGTGTATGTGTTCAATCCTTCAGTCAGCTACCAGATAAAGGCTGATTTCTGATAAAACCCTTAAAAGCAGAACTCAAATTTAGAGTTTGAGGCTTTTGGACAGCCTGAATTGAATTAAAAATTCAAAATGGAATCAATTTGAAATTGAGACCAGTGATCTGTTGCATGTGCGAAAACACAGCATGTGTGCATGGTATTTGGTTTATAAATGTATTCAGATCTGTCAGGTCATGTCTGTAAGATTAGATAAGTCCAGTAACTTTTTCAGTACTGATCAAAGGTGGCATCCCCCTGGCTAAGAAAACTTCCATTTATAGAGATAACACATTAATAAGTTGTACATATTTTCACAGGGTTTCATTGTGGCACTGTTATACTGCTTCCTGAATGCTGAGGTAATATTATAAATATAATTTTTCATATCATATTGTATATTTTGTATGTATCTGACAGTTGACCATTGTGGTGACTTTTCTTTCTGTTCTTGTGGTATGATTACCCCCGAATAACTGCACAGGTTCAAAATGAAATCAGAAAAGCTGTAAGCAAGTGCTGGAAACCGAGTGAAGGTAACAACTTTAACATGGTGACTCAAGACTTCACAGCCTAGAGGGAGAGATATCATGAGTTGATGTGTATCTGTAGTATCTATAACTATGATGTGTAGTTAGGTATACTCTCTCTCTCTCTCTCTCTCTCTCTCTCTCTTATTCTTCTGGGTTTTGTTCAGTATCATCATACCTGAAGCTGAAAATGTTTAAACTTGTGTATGTATTTGACTGTTATCGATGTGCAAAGGGCAACACTATTTATTCACCAGTGTTTTTACTCCATTTAGTTATATTGATCCAGCTGTCAAGCGTAACTCATGACAATTTTTTCAGTGGGTTTGTGCTGATATTAATGCAATCATTTAGAGTCCACAATATGTCATTTGGGTAGATGGATAGATAGATAATTAAATAGATGTTTAAGATAGTTTTGTAACGATTTCCAATGTCATTTATATGTCAGAACTGTACGATTTTACAACATCGTAGAGACTGTTTGTATGGCATCTAGACATTTTGAAATAGTAATTTTTGTACGTATTCAGTGTGTATGCGTCCTGTGTATCTACCTTGATAAAGCTTTTCATATCATGACCACATGTGATTCCATGGTGATTCCACTACTGCTAATGTGTACCTGTCTTGTCTTGTCTGATGTGGGAGGCAAAACGTGGGAAAACATGGTGAAAAAAGCCACAACATTTATTGCTGTTACACTTGGGTTTTCATATATCACAAAATTATACTACTGATACCGCCGTTTCCATTTATCAAAAACAAGGACATCATTCTACTCCTGACATAAAAATCTCCCCATATCTGAATATAATACAGTATATGTCAGGGGAATGATGTCACACTTTATATAAGATACTGGAGGGGTACTGATAGTAAACAGACAAGATAAATATTCTCATCTCAGTCGTACAGCAGCTAGAAAATATGTTTTTCTCAAGTTTACATCATTTTGACCTATCAAATACAGTATATTCTTGTCATATATAGAGGGTTTCCACACTGATTGAGATAAATGCACAAAATCTACATCTCATGGCTTTGTACCTCCTTACCTTATCCTCTCCTCTTCCTGAAAGTATGACTAAATATCTGACCCTGAAGGTGTGTGTGCATCAAACTACTCTCCAAGCCACTGAGCGCCCTCTCACACACACAGCAAGCAGCCGGCCCCTGTTGTCATTAGGACTCTCCTTCCTCACTGTGCGGGGACTAAGCATCTTCTTCAGTTTATGTCTCCTCTGGTGAGGCTGGTGGTGTGTCTCCATTGTGCATGTCCTTGTCCTCCAGGGACTCCTGTCCACAGTGTAAGGTGAGGGGGAAGGGATTGAAGGTCGTTCACACTCCACAGGCTCTCGTTAGGCTCACTCACAGTTCGTCCTGTAATAAGACAGTTGCTTGGGCAACGGCATGATAGATTAGAACAGATTTCTGTAATCATTCTTGCCAGAGGAGTTTTTCCACGCTTCTCTTTGTCCATGCACATATTATATCTTGCTATACGTGGATTCTCTGTCCTCTACCATGATCAATAAAGTATCATTACTAAAATTCTAGGTAGATTCAATAGTCGATACTGTGTTATATGGCTAATTTATTGATCTATAATATGAAATAGACTCAAATTGGTTAGAGTACAAAGTCTTCTGGAAGTTGTTCCCGCTGGTTCTTACCGTCAGGTCAAATTCCTAGATATGATTCCTCTTCATCAGGGACTCCCTCTTCCTCCTCCTTCTTTGGATGTATATTTAGCCACAGTCAACTCAAAGAGACGTGTTAGCCTGGCTTTGTATGTATAGGGGACAAACTTGGGCTTTAATACTGTGTTTTTTCCTCATCTGCGCACCCCTGACAAATCCTTTTGTCTCTACAGGGGTATTTAAACTGCTGTAATGTTGCCATAGTGTCATTTAGTTGCTACTGTTGGCTGTATTTGCACACTTGGTTATTTTTGATTGTTATATACTGTACAAAAAAAAGACAATTCCACAAAGGGTCGAACAGTGTTTTTCAGTCCATACAAGTCCAGTGCCTATCTTTGACCTCTAAAGTTAACCAATGATCCAATCTCAGAGATAGGATCTTAGGCTTCAGTGCTTATGGCCATTTTCCTCTTCCAATATCATACATAAATGCCTCAGTTGTTTCGAGGAGCATCTAATATTTTTCCCCAGCAGACAGATCAATTACATCATTAAACGTCATGAACAAATGATCTTTCTTCATGGGGATCAATCAGAAATGTGATTGAAACTTAATGCCAGCTCAGTTCACGCCAGTTCAGTTCAGTTCAGCTCCCATGAGCAACAGAGGAACAGATTTTTGACTGTACATAGAACACAGATGTACTAGTGTTATTACACTGGGTTTTTCACATGAACAAAACAAGGATCTTATTGCACAGCAGTTCACCCACGACCACGACCACGACCACCACGCACTGGTGAGGGGCAGGGGTGGGGGGAGCGGAGGGGTTAAGAGCATGTCGGAGAAGAGGAGAGGTGGGGGGGAGGGGGTGGGCTACACGGAGCTCTCATCCGTCTCCACGTCGCTGAGCTGGGTGTGTTTCCTCTTCTCCAGGATGCGGTTGAGCTCCTCGGTGAAGGAGTGGTAGAGGGGCGAGGTGGTCTCGGTCTCCACCTGCCGCAGCAGCACGTAGTTGTTCCCGTTCATCTTCCGCAGGACGCTGGGCAGTGTCGCCGACAGCCCGTTGGCGAAATCTGTCGACGGCAGTGGCGGGGGCATGGGGAGCGGCGGGGCCGGGGGCGGCGCTCGGTCGCTGCCGGGCGACCCAAGCTGCCCGCCCTCGCCCGGCACGATCTGTAAAAGGCTGCCGTCCTCGGCTGCGCCCGTACCGCGCCGCGACGTTCGCCCGTCCGTCCGCCCGTTGCAGTGGCTCGAGACGGTCTTCAGCTCCAGGTGGGAGCTCCGCTTGCGCTCGGTCGCTGCCGCGACCAACCCGCCCTGTTGCGAGTACTTCCTGGTCGGGCTGGCGGCCCCTCCTCTCGTGCAGAAACTCACGTACAGAAGAATCACAGTCAGCACGAGACACAGCCCACCCAACACAGCCACCAGGGACACGTACAGAGCCTCCATGTGCCTGTAGGCCAGGGACTCCGGCCCAGGAGGGAGAGGGGCAGGCGGGGAGGCCTGCGGCTGCTCTGAGGGGCTGCTGGATGGATGCAGAGGCCTGGGGAGAAACTCCTCGGGTGGTTCCGTCAGGTCACTGGGGCCTGGTGAGGGCAGAACTGGAGCCTGGATCCTGACGGTGTACCTGCGGACCGGCACCCGGAGGCCGTTCTCCTGGGAGAAGCAGTCGTACGAGCCGCTCTGTTTGGGCCGAGCGCCGATGATGAGCAGGCCGTCCGTGCCGACCCTGTAACCCGAGCCCAGCCCGTAGCCCTGCAGGTCACGGCCGTTCAGCGTCCACAGCGGGGTTGCCAGGTTGGAGTGGAGTTCACACTGAAGGAGCACGTCGTCCCCGGCCATCACCGTTCGGCTGCGGTGCACAGCTGACCCTGGCACACCACAGAGGGAAGGACACAGAAATCAGAACTTTAAGAACTAGTGAAACTTTTGTGGAAAATCATTTGTATTTATATTCAATGTCTACAACGCAGACAGGCATATGTTTAATGATTAATTCAAAGTGTAAGGAATGCAACTGAGAATGTACTATTTAGTAATATCACATTAAAACTAAATTAGTAAGTTTATGAGCATTTACTTCATAATTAAATAACACTAACAAATCTGCTGAATGGAAAGACTTTTCATTTTTTGAGTAGCTAAAAACATGAAATGGGAGGTCATTGAAATAGGCCAGTAGCAGGCGGTTTGCTGGTGCAGTTAATCAGTGGCAATGGCATACATAATTGGAATAGACGGTTCAACTTCCACAGGAGAGCAAGTGTACTTAATTAAGGATTTTCATACAAAGAACATCTTATGTAAGCACATACAGTAAAGTGTACATAATAATGATGGGCCTAAGTACATATGTACACAAACTGCATTGTATTAAAGTGTTGAGTACATGACAGCTAAGGGCACTTAATATGTATATATATAAGTAGGGGCAGACAGTTCACATTTATGTTCGCCTACTACATGTATGTGTACTTACCATCGCCTGTGTAACTGGGACACCCTTTTTTCCCAGCTTCAATATCTTGAATCAGACTGGACCTGCAGAAAGCCAAAAGCATAACTCCAATTCATGAAAAAAAAAAGATGCGGTATATGAGGGAAGCTTCTCCTCTCATTAAAAAGTTTGT
>NC_045174.1:1525304-1542804 GCF_900700415.2 Clupea harengus | reverse complement strand
AGAGAGGGAGAGAGAGAGAGGCAGGGGACGTGTGGGGCTGGATGTCTCTCTGCACAGATGAGAAAAAAGCCCCTGCAGGAGAGAGATGGGAGAAGCGAGGGAGGGAGAGAGGGACGGACGGACGGAGGGAGAGAGAGGGAGAGCGCAATAGACGTTAGAGTTAGAAAGAAGCAGGAAGATGAAATGGCAGAGAATCAGAGCTATAAGTGAAAGAGAAGAAAGCAAGACAGAGATGGACAGGCAAGCAGACACACGAAGCGAGAAGGAGAAGGAGAAGCAGAGAGAGAAAATAGACAGAGAGCCCAAGACAGGCATCTACACGGCCAGCTAACTAAACAGGGGCCTCGGGCTAGCACGCATGGATGGCTATGGGTAACCGGGTTGTCAACTCACATTCACATGACGCAGGCCGGGGATGGGGGGGGGGCAGGGAGCCTTCACCCCTGGGGGGGCTGAGAGGGACATCAGCAAGGGGGGAGGAGAGGAAGTGGTGGAGAGGGGCCCATTGGGGGGGGGGGGGGTGGGGGCCAGAGTCCTTGGGAGCAGAGGAGTGAGGAGGGTTCTGGTCTGTCTGTCGCTGGCTGAGTGGTTGTGAGTGTTTTAGGTCTGGGTGGGTCAAGCAGTAGGTGTTCTGAGACTGGGTGGGGTGCTGCAGAAGGGGAGATCTAGGGGTTAATGTTATACTAGGAGAGGGTGAGTGAGATACAGTCAAAGAGAGGGAGAGAGAGAGAGAATCTGTGTGTCTGTCTATGTGTATGAGTCAGAACGACAGAGAAAGTGAGTGATAGAGGGAGAAAGAGAGAACAAGAGAGAGAGAGAGAGAGAGAGAGTGTGTGTATTTATGCATGTATGCCTGTGGCGTGTGCAGTGGACCTTCTGTTAACAAGGTGCCTTCTAGCCGTCTCTGGCACATGCAAATCCTGTGGTTGTGGCCTGTCACTCGGAAGACATGCACTCATGCACTCATCCCTCATCACGAGAGTCTGACCAATCTCACAACCTTCTTCTGTTTCTCTGGTTTCTGCTTTCTTTACCACAGCTTCCTCTCCGAACTGTGTCCAGTAACCCTGCTCCCATTTCCATTCTTTTGAAAGGCATTTTTTTCATGTGTCATTGATCTTCGCCAGTGTATCAGTGGATCAACATCAACCCCTGTCCCCACATCTCCTCCCTGACTGCGGAAGGCTCTGGAACCGAACCAGCCCTGATCTGGCGCGAGTCCAGGCCAGATCGGCCGTCAGTGGCGACACTACGAGCGCTGTTCCTTCTGCTTCGCTTCTGTCTGCTCTGGTCTTGCCCCGACATCTGCCCCCCCCCCCCCCCACTTCCAAAATCATTCCCCCCCTGTTCCTCAAAACCGCACTTCACAGTGTCTACTCTGTGGCCTACTTTGAGCTGAGGGAGCCACCGGTGACAACCCACCCCACCCCCCAACACCGCTCCCCTCCCCCACCCAGCCCTCATCTCCAGCCCAATCTGAGCGCCACTCTGTGCCTGGAGAGAGTGAGGGACTTGACCTGGATCCCACAGACACTGAATTTTTTAATGGTGCGGAAAACTGCGGATCTGAAATAATGGCGATTAATAATGAACTGGCGGTGCCAACATGATACATAGAGAGGCGGGCGGGCGGGCGGGCGGGGGGAGGGGGGGTGTAATGCAAGGATGAGTCAATAAATAAAAATCACGCAGGAGTGTTGAGATTTGGGGATCTGGCAGAGTGGTTTGTGGGCACAGGGGTTTGGCAGGGACAGGAAGGATGCTGAGTGAAATTAGATGAGATAAGACAAGGAGATGGGGAGGGAAGTAAGATAGGGGGAGAGAAGAAAGCTGTGAGGAGAGAGAAAGGAAGGATATTGAGAGTATCTGTGGCAGTCATATCGGAGAGTGAAAAAGTAAGAGAGATCAGTGAAAAACACAGACAGAGAGGGAGGGAAGAGAGAAGAGAGGGATGGATGGAGGTGGAGAAGGAGACAGAGAGAGCCAGAGGGAAGGAGGGATGAAGAGAAAGAGAAAGAGGGGAGAGAGAGAGAAAGAGAGAGAGAGAGGGAGAGGGGGAGTGAAACTGCTGTCTGGGCATGAGGGGTGGGCTCTATTCTGCCTGGCAACAGTGGCACCAGTATCCCCCCAATCCCCCCAACGCTGAGCAGCTGAACCAAAACACCAGAAGGAGGTCAGGCTGAGGTTCAATAATTCAGACAGGGGAAGAGGAGGACTGTCTTCACACCTCAGGAGGAGTGGATGTCATTGCCATCTTACGTTCCCACACGGGCCCAACATGTCTCCTGGGCACCCTAGTGTACCTGCCATGCCTTCACACTCTCACACTGGACTTTAATGCTGACGGGGGCACGTTCGTGCTGACGGGGGCACGTTCGCTCTATTGCTGTTTTTTAAGCAGAGAGGCAAGCGGTTGGCAGTGCCAAGGTTATGAGGAAATAGCTTCATGAAAACATTAGGGGAATTGCTGCACTAAAGGGATACCCTCTGGGTCAGCCATTAAAGTATTGAACCTCATTCAAAACACTATTTAGTGTGTATTTAGGCTTACAGCTAGCCTAGTCTTAGGTGTAGTTAGAGGTATTTTGACATAAATAATATCACCATGTGCATCTAGGGTTAACCTTGGTTAGCATGATTGCAATATTAACAACATTAATGGGATTGTACAACTATGGCTACATGTGTAGCGACATATGCTTGTTGTCCATCATTTAAAAAAATGGTAGTGGTAGTGAGGTCGGGTCTGGCTCCGTGAGACTGAAATGAGCCGGGCGGAGCTGAATGTAAATGAGCGGTGGGTGGATCCCCTCACCCTGCACACCCGGGCCACTCTGGCCACCCTGGTTTGGCTGGAGTACGGCATCTGCTCCTGGTTTTTCTCCGTGAAGAAGAAGTAGATCTTGTCGTCGTCCCCGATGGAGCTGTTGACGCTCTCCTTCAGCAGCGCCGAGCCCACAAAGTCAGCCTCTGGCATGGAGAGACGACTACATTAGCTCATGGAGGTTTAATCCATTCACACACATTAACGATTCATTAGCAATGACAATACATCCTCCCCTCATCACGTCAGTACTGACTAAACACAAATAAGATCCCGATGATGCACATTTGCATTTAGTCACTTGGCAGACTTTCTATCCAAAGACACTTACAAAGTAGGGTACAATGCTGGCAAATAGCCATTTAGACTTCTTTACTGTGAACAGGACTGTGACTAATTCCTAAATTTCCTGTGGGATCAATGTGTATGTATCTCTGTATGAATGTATGTATGTATGTATGTATGTATGTATGTATGTATGTATTTATCTATCTGATAATCATCCATTTCCTTGTTTATCCTACCCATGAGCCATCTGGTGGGAGCCTCTTCTGTCTTCAGTAGAGGAAATGGAAAGTTGCGTCGAACATCAGATGTGCTCCGGAACTCGTACTGAGAGGCAGAAAACATGTCGCCATCTAATCATGTGAAGAAAGCAGTTGATTTTAGGCAGGAGATTGGAGGGTTCCATGTCAAAGGGTACAGATTTTCTCAGGAAACAGTCCGTTTCACATGGGTGAATGACCTTAAATGACCTTACACAGATCTATGAAATCATGCCCTGTCAGGATCTATTCTCTCTATGTAAACAGTGGCGGGTGAAGAAAGAATCGATTACCAATTAACTCAATTGTGACACTCCTTTAATGAACACATGAACCAAACGCTAACACAGAGACGCCATGGATACATTCAACAACAGACAACAGAAAGAGAGGGTTGGACTGGCGCTGCCGCTTACCCACGAGCAGGCCTGTGTAGCCTTTGGCGGGGTCGTAGGGACACCTGTCTCGGCCATCTTCAAAGCGCGACAGGCGGAACTGCTCCACGTCCTACAGCAGAGCAGAGCGCACAGGGAGAAACAGGGAGAAACAGGGAGATGCTCAGTCACCCTAATGGCTGGCTTGACTCCCATGGCAAAGGGAGTCGTGGGGTGTGCATTGAACATGATATTGTGGTCTGTCTTTTTTTCCCCTCTCTTCTGCCACCATTTAACCCAAATACAAAAAGACACAAATAGCACATGAAGAGTGTTCTTAATAAATGGGTATAAGAACAAACATTAGGTCTTGAGTAAACAAAGGTCTTACAAGGTATGCGCATAGAGGTTTAAAGGCATGTGTTCCACAGGCGTATAGGTGAGTCTCGTTTAGCCTCTGCAGGAAGCGGATGTGATTGTAGCACTCTGTCTGTGGGACACACACACACACACACACACACACACACACACACATACAGGAAGACACACTTACAGGCGTGGCCTTACAGTAACAGACCCAAAAGAGTTACGGGGTTTATAAAGCCAGGCTGTGAGCCAGACACTTACGCTCTTGTTCTAAAACTGAGGGAGAAACCATTTTTCATCAGCATGCCTTGGGTTATTGCAGGACATAAAAAGGCAAGGCCTGAAACCAGGCTAAAAAAAAAAAACAGAGAAAACCCCTCATGGCGGGCTGCTGAGACTGTGAGGTGTTGTGGTGCCTCAACAGCTTGGAACACGAAGCGTATATAAACAGAAGCTACAGCTACAGCCATAGCCATCAGACACCACCAACAACAACAACAACACAGTCAGTTGGGGAACAAGGAAGAGAGTGACATGGAGAGGAAAACCAAACTCATAGAGGCATCTTCAGTGTTCCCTGTGACATGTTTGTGCTCTTGACAAGTTTGCTCATGACCTGTTTACACTGGATTTGTTGACAGTGGATGTATTCCTGTCTCACCCCACACTTGCTCCACGTCCCCCCCCCCCCCCCCTTACCCCCCGGCTAAACACTGTTTTCTGTCACTTCGCCGCTTAATGGGTGTGCCTTGCCAACACTTGAAGGCCTTGGACTGGATTCTCAGGCTCTATATTTGTCTCCCTGGTGAAATGAAGACAGACCCCAGCCCCCCACCTGATTGTCTCTTCCTTTGGACAGACACTGCCTCTTCTGCTCTGCTGTTGCTGGCCATTTAATCTGTAAAACAAAAACAAAAAAACAACAACAAATACATGATAAACTGAGCGACCTGTAATCATAATTCATAAATACACAGGCAAATATGCTTATCAAACCACGTGTGGTCCACAGTGGGGTTGGAGCACAATGGGGTTTTACAAGTGCTATACTAACAGGGGCAATAACAGACATCCACAGATGAAAATACTCAGCGGGTAGCATTTCTGTAACACACTAATAACAACACATCCCAAAATAATCAGAGCATGTGGTCTGTGTACTGACTGAGTGGTTGGTCCTGGGGGAGGAGATGTTGGACGTGTCCAGGGCGTAGACAGCCTCTCTGGCTCCAGCGTACAGCAGCCCGGCCTCTTCTTCCAGGAGCAGGGTGCTGTAGTCCAGCGCAGACCCACTGAAACGATTATACCCCAGCAGCCCTGCGAAACCAGAGGAGAACACCTAAAACTTGCAACATAACTAAACTGAGTAACATCACATACAAAACGAGTACTCGAATCGAATTGTAAACATTATGCACTTGTGCAACCCATACTGTATCCCTATATGTATTTCTGTATAATAATGTCTACAACAGCTTTAGGTAATGCTATCTTAGGTCAAGTATGGGCATTTCTGGCAATGCGCACTCCTGGTTTGAATCCTACCTCACTGGGCGCTCGTTCAACGTGTCATGGCAAGGTCAGCTGTCTGTACCTCACCGCCTCACCACTGGGGTGCCCCAAGGCTCGGTGATGGGACCACTTCTCTTTGCCATTTACACCACCTCGTTGGGCCCTATCATCCGCTAGCATGGTTTTTCCTATCACTGTTACCTATCAATGATACTCAACTGCGCGGATCTCGGACTGTCTTGCTGATATATCCACATGGATGAAAAATCACCACCTTCAGCTGAATCTGACCAAAACGGAACTGATGGTCTTCCCAGCCAAACAGGTCATCCACCACAACATCAATATCAATATTGACTCTTTATCTCTTGTTCCATCCAAAACCGCAAGAAACCTCGGGGTCATTATTGATGACCAACTGACTTTCACGGCCCACATCGCCTCTGTCTCCAGGTCGTGCCGCTTTGCGCTATACAACATCCGCAAAATCAGGCCGTACCTAACCCAGTATGCCACCCAGCTGCTGGTGCAAATCTTGGTGAGTTCCCGCCTTGACTACTGCAACGCCCTCCTAACGGGCCTGCCGGCTTGCGTGGTGAAACCGCTACAGATGATCCAGAACGCGGCGGCGCGTCTGGTGTTCAACCAACCGAAAAGGGCACACGTCACCCCGCTACTCATTGAGCTCCACTGGCTACCGGTAGCTGCTCGCTTTAAGTTCAAGTCACTTATGCTTGCCTACAGAGTGCTTGCTGGTTCTGCCCCCACCTACCTAAATGCTCTTGTAAGGGCAAATGTTACACCCAGGACGCTGCGCTCGTCTAGTGAGCGTCGTTTGGCACTGCCGTCTGTGCAAGCACGGCAATCCAGACTATTCTCACTTGTAGTTCCACGTTGGTGGAACGAACTGCCTAGTACTACCAGAGCAGGGGCGTCCCTCTCTACCTTCAAGAAGCTTTTGAAGACCCAACTCTTCAGAGAGCACCTCCCTTCCTAACTGGCACCTTGACTAGCGCTTAACTTGCAATTCAGCAGTTACATTCCTGCACTTCTTTTTCCCTTCTAGGTTGTTTTTCTAATTCTTATGTAAAGTAGTATTTATTGTTACACCATGTTTTTTATTGCTCTTAGCTTGACTGTTCTCTCCCTTGTACGTCGCTTTGGACAAAAGCGTCTGCTAAATGACTAAATGTAAATGTAAATGTAAATGTAAATGTAAAATGTTCTGTGCAATGCTCTCCGTTGTGGTCTGACAGCCTGATTGTCTCTCCTCCCTTGATCAGATAGTGTAAGGGCTTTTGGGTCCTCCGGCCCCACTGCAACATCAAGGTCACTGCATCAGAGGGACCGAGAAAGGGCCTCCTCTGTATTGTGATTCACTCAGATGAAAGGCATCCGCTAAATGCCAGCATGAATCAATGTTACCTCAGCTCCCCAGAACAAACCACTACACTTTCACAACTTTGTGACTTTTCCCAGCGATTCAGGTGGATGAATGGAGAGGTAGACAGGTAGACCCAGTGCCGCGTGAAGGGAGGGCTCGCTAAATCACCACAGGGAACTGAAGCGTTTTAGCGCCCCGAGAGCTGGGACACAGTCCAGGAGCTGGGGCCATGGAGGGAGGGAGAGGGAGGGGGGTAAGAGAGGAGAGGAGAGGAGAGGAGGTGCACCAATTAGAGAGACCTGCGCTGTGCTGATTCACTCTCCTGTGCGCATCGCTGTGGCCTGCTTCTTTCTCTTGTCTATTTCTCTATTCCCCTCCACAACAGCGCTCTCTCTTTTGCTATCGAGCTATTATTCTCTCCACAGCATATCTCTCTTTCTCTCTCTCTATCTCTTTCTCTCTCTCTCTCTCTCTTTCTCTCTCTCTTTCTCTCTCTCTTTCTCTCTCTCTCCACCTGGGCACTGTGCCACTATGCATATGGGAAGCAAGGCTGGTTTGATTCACATTTCCCATCCTATTTTTACAGAAGCAGCAAAAGTGTTTCTGTCTTCCTATCTCTTTCTCTCTCTTTCTCTTTCTCTCTCTCACTCTTGCCGTCGCTGTGTCGCTTCTGTTTTTTTTCTTTCCGGAAGGTCGCATGTTCATGAAATATTTATTTAGTCTAATGCACGTCTGTTGACACAAATTTCAGACGAATACTAGGACCAACAGAAGGCCAGCGTCTGACAGCGTCAGTCAGGCCTAGCCTTCCCACACACACGCTAATGGGACAGGCACATACACACACACACACACACACACACACACACACACACACACACACACACACGCCTCACAATTGCCCCGACACACACTCTAAACGTGAGGGGGGGGGGGGGGGGGGGGGGTAAAGGTTTTGATTAGAGTTGGCAGTAGTAGGCCACACTTCGTGAGAGAAGCCCATAAAATGCCCGACGTCTCCCCCATCTCCTTGCATCTCCATCAAACACCCCCACAGTCCCCTACCACCCCCACCCTAACCCCACCCACCCCATCCATCCCCAGCCTATAGCCAGCTAGCACACCCAGCACACCCGCAGCATACCAGCGCACAGACCCCAAAACTGCAGACACAACACATTCTCCACGATGTGATAGGGCAGACAAATATGCACAGACAGAAAGAGCCAAGAAACGTGTTAAAAAATGCATTAAGGCGTATATACCATGTATCCATGCTTCTAAACAATGATAGTGAACAGGAATGAAAACGTGTATTGACATTATGCTGTGTTTGTAAGAGGAGTTCTCCATTCAATATTATATTATTCTGAACTCCCATAGAAAAAAAAACATATTCATGTTCTTAAACAAACGCGTAGCAAGCTTTGAAATGAATGGATTGATGACCAAAGATGTATCTGTGGGTGCTCAAAAAGAAGAATGCATGAGAGCAGAAGCAGTGTGTAGCTTTGACATGCTGTTATTGATCTAAGCCGTGCGTTATAGAGATCACAAGCACTCAAAGCACTCCACACGGACTTGTAGACAGGGCTCATCATTACAGTCTGACTGACTGTGTGTGAGTGTGTGTGATTGTATGTGCATGTGTGTGTTTATATGTGTGAGAGTGTGTTGTGCATGCTCACTACTACATGTGTGTGCGGGTGTGTGTGTGTGTGTGTGGGGGGGGGTTCAGATCAACAGCGCAGTCCCCAAAGGCTCCCAGCATGCTCCCTGCTTATCGCTTTGGCCAGCTGAGAGCCAATCAGGCAGGCCCGTGTCAAAGCCATGAGTGTCTGGGGATGCCGAAAGGTCAGGACTCGCTTGGGGGGTGACGGGAGGAGTGGGGTGGGGGTGAAATCACACAGACGTGCAGACCATCTCCCTGTGTCTCTATGTCTCTGTATGTTTCTGTGTCTCTTTATGTTTCTGTGTCTCTGTGTCTCTGTATCTCTGTATGTTTCTGTGTCTCTGTGTCTCTGTGTCTCTGTATCTCTGTATGTCTCTGTATGTTTCTGTATGTGTCTGTATGTTTCTGTGTTTCTGTGTGTTTCTGTGTCTCTGTGTCTCTGTATGTTTCTGTGTCTCTGTATGTTTCTGTGTCTCTGTGTGTTTCTGTGTCTCTGTGTGTTTCTGTGTCTCTGTGTGTTTCTGTGTCTCTGTATGTTTCTGTGTCTGTGTGTTTCTGTGTCTCTGTGTGTTTCTGTGTCTCTGTATGTTTCTGTGTCTCTGTATGTTTCTGTGTCTCTGTGTGTTTCTGTGTCTCTGTGTCTCTGTGTCTCTGTATCTCTGTATGTTTCTGTGTCTCTGTGTCTCTGTGTCTCTGTATCTCTGTATGTTTCTGTGTCTCTTTGTCTCTGTATGTTCCTCACTTTCTCCCTTTTTCTTTTATTTAGTCATTCTTTTTTCCTTTTTCTTTCCTTTTTTATGTCTTCTGTCATTCCTTTACCAAATAACTGACAATGTCTCAGTATTGTGTCCTCTGCATCACAATGTTCCTCACGTTTTATGTGCTTATGTCTCCTATGTGGGTCTCACATTCCTTCTTTCTTTCATAGCTTTCATTTTTTTCTGTCCACGTGTATCTCTCTCTATCTTCCAATTCTGTACTTCACTTTACTTCACCAACAATGACTCAGTATTGTGTCCTCTACATAACAATGTTCCTTAAGTCATTTCCATTCAGTGAGAAAAAAAAAAACCTTGAGTTATGCAAACACGAATCCAGCTTCCGGGCACAATGACGACAACACTCATCTCTCTGTACACACGGCCCAATCTGTAATATGAAAAAAAAACAACAACGCTGACCTTCTGACGTAACATAAACAGAGGCGAGCGCGAGGCTGACGCATGGCGCTTTAGGTCCAAGGCAGCCGAGGCGACTCGTCTGTGGCCTTGCGTGTTGCCGAGTCTATGAGTCTATGGCATGCCGGCCGTTTGTGACGTCACGGCTGGATAGGGACAACACAGTTTGTGACCCTTCAAACTGTCAATCAAAAACACAGAGCACATGCAGCTTAAGGGAGTATGTGTGTGTGTATGTGTGTGTGTGTGTATGTGTGTGTGTGTGTGTGTGTGTGTGTGTGTGTGTGTGTGTGTGTGTGTGTGTGTGTTTTGGCAGGAGCGTGGGGTAGGGGGGGTGGTCAGGTGCAACAGAACAACCTCAACAAGGCGCTCAAATAGCAGGTGTCGTGTTTAAATTCTCCCACTGGAAGTAAACTTTGAATGTGAATTGTGAATAACTTCACAGTCGGCTGGAGTGCAAGCCAAGCGTTTTTTTTTCCACCAGTGAATATGTTAATATCTCCTAAACGCCTGTGACTGAGCTCATCAGTAATCAGCTCGTGAAGGCACCAATGCCTCAGACGAGAGACCCTCCGCAATCTCGCCCGGAAAAAAAGGGTGTATTTAAAAGAGCATGAAAAAGAATGATTACAAAAATTGTGCTGAGCTGCCGTTCAGCATATATCACTGTCTATTTCAGCCCAACTTGCATATCCTGAACCGAGGCTGAGTTCAAGAACTGCAATAGAGAGCGCGAGAGAGAGAGAGAGAGAGAGAGAGACAGAGAGATAGACAGAGAGAGAGAGAGAGAGAGAGAGAAAGAGAAACTCATGTTCAGTAACAGCCACCATACTATGCCACTCTATTATGTTATGGCGTAGTGGCATGGCTATGTGTAGGTTGGCTTGTTTTGGCTCTGTTTTAACCAACCAGTAGATAGAATATGGTGGGGGAACCAGACCTCCCATACCAGACGCTACCCATAAGTCCTTTCTTCACCTGAACAGCGTGTTGACAGGGCAGATTGATCTAATGAAGCACAAACATGGCCTTCGATCTCAACCCACCTGCTGCAAAGGGGCTGGGGGGGAGTGGGGTGGCGGCAATGTTTGCTCCCAACACACCTGTACGTAAGGGTGTGTGTGTGTGTGTGTTAGAGTGTGTGTATGTGTGTTTGTGTGTGTGCAGGTGTCTGATAAATTCTCAGCATGATCAGGTTGATTGAACCTTACCCTGAACCTTCATAAACACACAGCCCCAGCCCCCCTTCTGCTCCTGCCAGCATGGTGTGTATTTACACAGACTTCCAAGAAATTCAGCTTGTGTGTGACAGTGTCTGCGGATTCAATTGATCTATGCATGAGCTGCTATTGGTTTATATGCTTGTGTCTGTCTGTGGCTGTAGATATATTTATGTGTGTGTGTGTGTGTGTGTGTGTGTCTGTGTGTGTGTGTGTGTGTGTGTGTGTGTGTGTGTGTGTGTGTTTCTGTGTGTCTGTGTGTGTGTGTGTGTGTGTGTGTGTGTGTGTGTGTGTGTGTGAGTGCATGTTTGTGAGTGTGTGTTTGACGCTGAGTCACTGCAGTGAGCCCCCCCTAAGTAACCCACTGACTCACAGGAAGGAGCCGCCACATGTGACCAATGCAACAAACACCAGAGCAGGCCAAACTTTCTGGGGGGCTGGCTGTGACTTAACCACAAGTGACACGGGTGAGAACCGTCATCTGCAGGGAACGTGACCCGCGTTGTGCAACCACACGCAACACTCACTGCCCACATGTTGGGCCCACTGTTTCCATGCTGCCGAGAGAGACACTGAGCACTTACAGGAGGGACACTTACAGGAGACATGAGACAACATCATGTAATGTCACATGAACATGCAAGAAGTCACTCGGATTTTGTTCGTTTTCAAAATAATTGTTTTTGGTTCGTTATGGTTCACGCTCACCATATTCTCAACCATTTTCATCAAATCTCTCAGATTTCATCGAGAGCCTGTGGGTGATCATTTTTGCCTCACAGGCACCACTGAATAGCTACTCTTTCAAACAATGTATGCACTGCAGGTGAAAAATGTATACTGCTGTAGATCCTAAATATTTCTACAGTTGGAGCTATTGGTCTTTTCCAATGTTTTCTCCCACTTTCATCACGACATACGCGTGAGCCTTTGAGGAAATCTTGCACGGTCTCTCATAATCAACGCAAAAGAGCTTTAGGAATATTTCTGCAGCCTCGACTTTATGTTGACATTCTTCTCGATAATGTTTTGACATTACGAGGACATACAATTATTATCTACATTGCCAACAGCAATACGTCACAGCTAGAACTAGTAAAAATCTTACTTTGTGATATCAACAAGAAATGCATGAAATCAACCCTGTCTCTATTTTAAGCTCCGCAAGATATCCAGTCATGATAGACCTGAGGATGAAAAGGAACTCATCAAAGGCTCCCTCGCACACGGACCCTCTGTGAGGTAAGTCCAACCCCTCCCAGTGGATTAACGACCCACCACATCAAAAAAAGGGAGTCTTGCTTAAAAGAGAAACTCACAGAAGAACAAATACTTTTTTTTGTACAACAGCCTGGAGCTGTATAAAACCATCACAAGCCATCATAAAACAAGACAACCTAGTATGTTGTTCAAACGGTCTAAAATCGTAGGTTTTGTACACACACTACTTACAAATATGGTGAGAATGTAAATAAACAGTCCCTTATTCATTCAGAATTAGCAGTTGCTTATGACATGTGACTTTAACACATAGAAGCACTTCACAGGCCTTGCATTTACACGGACTATGTGCAAGAATGGGAAAGTAGCCTAAGATGACTCAGATAGCTTCCACATGCCACTATGACAGCCACGCATGACATCAGGTGAGAGTCATATGAGATATGACAGAGGTCACACCACAGAGGTCATGTGGCCTCTCATAGGAGTCTGCAACATTGACCTCTCAACTATTTCTCTGAAGAAGCCAATGTAATTTCATTGAAGAGGTTACCTGGGCAGACTCTCTTGGAGCTCCAAGTTCTTTTTTGTGTTATTCAAAGAGCATATCTTTTTAAAAGGACTGGCACCAATATGTGTGTACTAGGTGCTGACCTGATACGATTCCATAATGACCGTAAAACCAGAATTGACCTAGAATTGACCTAAAACCATTTCTTAGGTAAATTCTATTATCCTTTCAGTGACACAGTACACTGTTTTATCATGTAAACACTGCTTTTCAAAAAAGGAAGAGGAAGCCCCACAAATAGTCTCATCCCATTTCACCCCCAGGCAGCCTCTGTTGCCGGGGGAACGAGCCCATCTCAGCCTGATGTTTGGGTTCCTGTCAAGGAGATCATGTTGTGAAAGGGCCTCACATGAACTTCTCACCACCCTCCAGCAACAAGCTACAGCAGATCCAGCAGGTTACACATGCATCAATATTTCAGCAGCACATTACTTCAGGTCTGGTGGCCACCACGCCGATGGAGAGACTGCGAGCACACAACACACATTGACAAGAGTTCCAAGAGCTCATTGTTTCCCTCTTGGGCCTTTCCTTTCTTCTTATCTGCACACAGCACATACCATATTTACGTCGCTGGATTAACATATGACCAGAAATGGCAGCTCAGCAGACAGCACACGCCTTAACTATGTCATGTCCTTTTACATCTTACTGTGCAGCTCTGGTCAATAGGCTATCCTCCTCTGTGTCCTCCCACTTGTATGCAGTGTAAATTGCAGACCACCCCCATCCTTTCTCTTTGAGACTTACTTTAACTTGCCTGCCACCCACACAATCGCACTAATGAACGTTTTTTTGCAGTAACACAATCAAAGTAATGATACCATCTTGGCCTTCATCTGCATAAACAGCTGAGTTCTTGTCTTAATCTGAGACTGTGCCACACACAGAGAGAGAGAGAGAGAGAGAGAGAGAGAGGAAGAGAGAAAGAGAAAAACACAGACACACACACATGCACACACACACACACACACACACACACACACACACACACACACACACACACACAGACACACACACACAGACACACACACACACAGACACACTCTCTCTCTCTCTCTCTCTCTCACACACACACACACAAACTCACACACACACTCTCTCACACACACACACAAACCCCCTGAGAATAAGAATGTAGGCCAAATACTTCAACCAGGTCTTAAGTTAAATGAAACAGGGGGGGTTGTGAGATTCATCCCTAAAAACAGAGGCTTTGTTCTACATTCCACTATACCCACGCTGAACATCCATAATGTTCAAAATACAGTGCATTCAGAAAGCATTCACACTTTTTTTCACATTTTGTTATGTTATGCTCAAATCGTTTAAAGTCATTATTTCCCTGATCAATCTACACTCGGTACCCCGTAATGACAAAGCACAAATGGGATTTTAGACATTTTTACAAATGTATTACAAGAACTGAAATATCACATTGACATCCAGACCCTTTGCTATTACACTTTAAATTGAGCTCAGGTGCCTCTCATCTTGATCATCTTTGAGACGTTTCTACACCTTGACTGGAGTCCACCTGTGGTAAATTCAGTTAATTGGCCATGATTTGGAAAGGCACAAACCTGTCTATATACGGTCTCACAGCTGACAATGCATTTCAGAGCAAAAACCAAGCTATGAGGTTGAACGAACTGCCTGCAGAGCCAGGATTGTGTCAAGGCACAGATCTAGGGAAGTCTACAAACCATTCTGCTGCATTGAAGGTCCCCAAGAGCACAGTGGCCTCCATAATTCTTAAATGGAAGAAGTTTGGAACAACCAGGACTCTTCCTAGAGCTGAGCAACTGAGCAATCGTGATAAAAGGGCCTTGGTAAGAAGACAGGTGACCAAGAACCCGATGGTCCCTCTGACTAAGCTCCAGAGATCCTGTCTGGACATAGGAGAAACTTCCAGAAGAACAACTATCACTGCAACACTCCACTGATCTGGGCTGTATGGCAGAGAGGCCAGATGGAAGCTTTAGTGAAAGACACAGGAAAGCCCACTTGGAGTTAAAGGACTCACAAGACTGTGAGAAACAAGAGTCTGATGAAACCAAGACTGAACTGTTTGGCCTCGATTCTAAGCGTCATATCTGGAAGAAACCAAGCTTCGCTCATCACCTGCCCAATACAATCCCAGCAGTGAAGCACGGTGGTGGCAACATCATGCTATGGGGGTGTTTTTCACCAGTAGGGACAGGGGCACTGGTCAGGGTTATGGGAAAGCTGAACGGACCAAGGTACAGAGACATCCTTAATGAAAACCCGGTCCAGAGCGCTCAGGACCTCAGACCAGGCTGAAGGTCCACCCTGCAACAGGACAATGACCTTAAGCACACAGCCAAGACAACGCCAAGGATTGGCTAAGGGACAACTTTGTGAATGTCCTTGAGTGGCCCAGTCAGAGCCCTGACCTGAACCCAATCGAACATCTCTGAAGAGACCTAAAAATGGCTGTCCACATAGCAAAATGTGAAGGGGTTTGAATACTTTCTGAATGCATGGTATCAACTCAGCAGCCATACACCAGGCTGAAAAGTACCCATATATGTTATGAGCAGTAAAGAAGTGTATCTTAGGCTGCATTCTAAGCTACTATCCTCACAAACCTCAAGCTGAACAACTCACTAACATGTCAAGATAAGTTCATAGCACTCTCATAGGGGATATCATAAATAAGATATGTCTATGGCTGCTTCCAGGGGGTGGCAGGGAGACAAACACTGTTCCCTGCCGCCAGGAGAAGTGTTTAGTGGGAACTAAAGTAATGAAAACTCAATGAAGGGTGGCCTCCAGCTGACAAGCCTGCTGCTGGCTCAGTGGCTTCGGAGGGGATACGACAAGCTGCTATTCCAAGGAAATCTTACCACCTATTGTAGTTGTGCATCTAATTAACAGACTTGTGTATAAAATTTAATTTAAATCTCATGACATGCCTGAAATTATTTTAGAGATAAATTATATTTACAATAACGTTACAGTGCTTACATGCAGTGCAGTGAACATTTCTTGTTCTTGTGTAATTTAGCAACAGTTCAGTAACTCTAGGCGAGTCTAAATCAGGTGTGACACATTATTATATGATAGCCTTTGACGATATAGGCACCTCTGTGAGAGGCAGAAGCCTCGTCTGTGTTTAAAACACCCCTCTACACGTTAAGGCTAGTCGCAGCACTCTACTCCACAGACACTCTGGCCAGGTCTCAGCTACACAGTGGCTGAAAGTGCCAGCTAGCTCTCTCTCTCTCTCTCTCCCCACCGGTTTCCCAGAGCCCCTGCATGTTGTTATGAACTGTGTGAACTAGGACAAGACTTTCGGAGGAGCCATTAATAACACCAGGAGAGACGCCAGCCTGCTGCTGTCCTCCGAGGATCGGCTGCAGAACTGTGCCACGCATGTTTGAGACTGAAGCTGGGTGTGTAACAGTGCACCCACATACAAGATGGCCTGTGTCTAAAACACCTACTTTATAAGTGAGTCGACCGCCAGTCTATCGGTATACTCACAGACCTAGCACAGAGAAAGGACTTAACTGTCTGGCAGGGGGGGTCATAGAGATACTTTAGTGGTGTTTGGTGAGGGACGCCTATGTTCCATAATCTATACAGCTCTGCTGTGTTCTCTCAAAACATCACATGGAACACAACAATGACTCTGTCCTTTCATTCGGTACATCATGCCTCCAAGGAGAATCCTACCCACAACATTGACACAACCAGCAGCATGCCTAGTACTTGACCAATGGGAAGACAGTCGTACAATTCAAAACACATTGGAAAAATGTTAATAAATAACCTGCATCAACATAAACATAGCCTCGAGAGCTGTAAACAAGGCAACTCCACTGGCCAGTCCGAATATTGCAAAGAGCACAATCATAAAATAATTCACATTCTGACCAAAACAAACAGGCATCTATAGATTCTTCAAAACTTCTCCCAAGTTCACTAGGTACACAACAGCACAATGCACACACACACACACACACACACACACACACACACACACACACAGTGTATGCATATGACTTTACTTCCATTAAGCTTAAAACTTTACCATCAAAGAGCACTGTGGTCCTGGGCGTAGCATCCAGCTGGAGGGCGGGGCCGAAGGGAAAGCCCAATAGGAGGCAGGGAAGACAGCCCAGCAGCACCAGCACCGGCAACGGCAGACAGGGTGTTAGCCGGGTTCTGTGATCCATACCCAAGGAACCGAGGTGCTGT
This sequence comes from Clupea harengus, assembly GCF_900700415.2. Classification (NCBI taxonomy): domain Eukaryota; kingdom Metazoa; phylum Chordata; class Actinopteri; order Clupeiformes; family Clupeidae; genus Clupea; species Clupea harengus. Next base: position 1,525,710 of record NC_045174.1, on the reverse strand, counting down.
ATAGCTGCAGAGTCCTGCTTGCTGCTTTGGTTTGGCTAGGTTTCCACAGATACAGGAACAGGCCTTCAGTCTGTCATCATACAGGCTCAGTCTGCAAGGGGGGGAAGAAAAGAAAGATGTTTTGTTTTCCTCTCAAACAATTATGGAAGGCTACACAGGTGGATGAAATTATTCTACTTGTTTGTACTGAATAGTGCTGACTGGAAAAGAAAGGATTGTGGTTTTACAAACACAAAGTCTTCTTTATTCACCAGAACAATGAGTGGTTTAATTTGCCTGTACAAATTACGGGTGCGAAAAGGGACTTTTCCATGGAATACGTACCTCATCAGTTAATTAGCAACACATGACAAAACAATGTGACAGGAATTGTTTCAGCCTAAAAGCACAAATGCATAAAACATCT